>NW_008238440.1:3535521-3595655 GCF_000691975.1 Corvus brachyrhynchos | reverse complement strand
TGAGGGGGGGCGGGGGCCCCCCGCCTCGGAGCCTCCCCTGAGGCCACCCCCTCCCAGACCACCGGCAGGGATGGAGGACAATAACTTCTTTTTCTGAACTTTTTTTTTTCTTAATTTTCCGTAGGCAATACATACGACAGATCAATTATAGTTGATGGAGAAGAAGCGTCTCTCGTGGTGTTTGATATATGGGAGCAGGTACTTACAGCTTTTTCCTTATGCTTTTGCTTTATGGCTTGGTCTGTAGTTCTCTTTAAAAAAAAAGTAGAAATGGAACAACTGTGCCTATTTCTTCAATCAGACAGGTGACATAAAAAAATTAGAATTCGTACTGCCTTTTGTTCTCTCTGCAATTAATTTCTTGTAGCTAGGCAGGCAGTCTAAAACCCTGCATAGCGCTGAGCGAGACTCTCTTAACGCTTTGAATAATCAGCATCTTACATGAGCAGCCAAGGGAATTACTGTAAAATTAGAGGTGGTCAATCTGATCAGTGCAGACTTGATACTCTTTCTGGAAATGAGAGGTTTCTTTTGTTTTGTATTTTAAATAACAGAATCTTTGAAATTTTGGGGAGGTTGACTTACTTTTACTGACTTTCTATAAAAAAGCTAAGAAAAGTATCTTTAAGGTGCTTACAGTAATAAATCATTACCCAGCGTGGAATAGATTTTTCGGCACAATAAATCTATTTCTTGTCTGTTGTTTCAGGATGACAGCCAATGGCTCCAGAACCACTGCATGAAAATGGGAGATGCCTATATTATTGTATACTCAGTGACAGACAAAGTTAGTTTTGAAAAGGCTTCTGAGCTAAGAATCCAGCTGAGAAGAGCAAGGCAGACAGAAGACATTCCTATTATCCTTGTGGGAAATAAAAGTGACCTGGTCAGGTCCCGGGAAGTCTCAGTCGATGGTAAGAAACACTATGAATTTTGCAAGTGCTGCCTAAAGTAGTAGCAAAGGCTATGCAGGATCATGGCCAATAGGAATGGTCTGGGTTTGATGTAGAAAAGTGTATGATTTGAGGTACACTGGGGAAATGGAGCCAGCTGGTTCATGCTGAAGGACTTGGTACCACAGAAAACACTGGAGATGGTGGTGGGGGAAGATGTGTGGCTGCACAGAGCTCTGAGCTGCAGCAGGAGAGAAAAATGCATCACAGCTGCAGCTTTAGCACAGGGCTTCATGTAGGACTATTAAAGCCGGCCTTTATTTGCATGGTACATGTGCAGCAGCCCTTGCTAGGCTCAGGATGTGACAGTCTGAGCTGTGCCATGTCACAGAGCCCAGGCAGCCATAGGAAAGGGGATCCCACACAGCCTGTGCAACCCTTTCTTCTGGAGGTGACTTTGAGTCGAGCTGGTGGGACCAGGCTCACACTACTCAAAAGTCTTTTTGTATATCTTCTCCAGCTGTGATCAGTGAGAATCCTTTCAGTCAGTTCCAGCTGCCATTTAGGTACTTAGAGCACAGGAACCACTGCCAACACCACAGTATTGATTCTGCTTGTTTAAACATTTTGTGAGGCTTTTTGTTTGGTTGGGTTTTGTTTTGGGGTAGATTTTTTTTTTTTTTTTTTTGTTCTCCACTGGAGAAAATACTCTGAAATATTGGTGCCTTGATGATGAACCATCTCTCCCTATCTGTTTTGCCATGCTCCCAGTGTTAAATTCCTGCACAGAAAATTTCCGGGAGTTCATCAGGAGAATATTACTTTTTTTCAGGCTGGGGCAGGGCAGGGCTGACCTGTTCTGACATCTGTACTTTCCTCAGGTTTACAACTCTGCCTTTATTTACCACAGCTGACTGTGGAACTTCATGCTGCAGCAATGTTTCAGGGTTAAATGCTTATGTCCAGAACACTGAACACTGTGTATTTCAAAAGCCCTGGTCAGATCCAGTGGTGCACAACCTTGTGACCTCTACCAGTGTTTTCAGTGACTTGACCTTGTGGCCTGTATCAGGTCCATTTCTGTTGGTGTGGAAAATTCACTTGTTACAGCAAGGCAGAGGCGCAGAATTGCTCAACAGCTTCCAGAATAAACCCCATTTCTTCCTGTACCTCACACTGTTCCATATCAAGCAGCAAGCATGCTTCCGAGGGTCTCTCCTAAATCAGCTTTAGCTTTTAAACGGTACAGGGACAGCCTGGCTGAAGGACTTTGCTGCCATGTGTTCATTCCATTGATCAAATGAGATTTCTGACCATACCACAACAAAACCAAGAAGAGTAAGGGGGTGAAGCTGTGAGAGCAAATTTGGGTTTTCCTATTTTGCAGTAAAGCTGTTTCATGGCATTGAAGCCACTCCCCTAACTTAAAGCAAATTTTTGTTTTGTTTTTCTGCCAGTATATATGAAGACAAAACGTCCATCTCCACTCACCTTCTTTTTTGTCTTTCCATGCAGAGGGCCGGGCCTGTGCTGTTGTGTTTGACTGCAAGTTCATCGAGACCTCAGCTGCTCTGCACCACAACGTGAAGGACCTGTTTGAAGGGATCGTGCGGCAGATCCGGCTGCGCAAGGACAGCAAAGAGGACAATGCCCGCAGGATGGCCAACACCAAGAGGAGAGAGAGCATCAGCAAAAAGGCCAAGCGATTCCTTGGCAGAATTGTGGCAAAGAACAATAAGAAGATGGCTTTCAAAGCAAAATCGAAGTCTTGCCACGACTTATCTGTGCTATAGGAGCTTTCAGCAAGGCCAGGTGTTGCACATGGGATGAACAAGCACCTGACTGTTCAGAGAAGTGTGTAGATGATCCTCGTGGTGGTAACAGCAATGACTTTTCCTTTGAGTCTCTCGTTAATGCCTTAAGGTGCTCAAGCAAGTCTGGAAGTTACACTACAGTGCTTCATTGATAGATGGTTTAAGTTTCAATGTGTGCAAGTAGATGAACTGACTTGAAATATGAGGCTTGACATGCCCACTGTGTACATATGTTCTATATCTTCTTGTCTTGTGGATACCAGAGATGCAAAGATAAGAAAGGATGATAACTATCACCACAGACTTGTCTCGTTTGCAGAGCAAAACTTAAACTTGTACGCAGGCTCGTACACTCCTTTTAGTATAAAGCAAGCAATGATAAATCTTTTTAAATTTAAATGTGGGGAGGGGGGGTAGAACCACAGTAGAATGGGAGAAAACAAATTATATATATATATTTAAATACAGAACAGATATCATTTTATGAAGTTAATTTGCACTTCCATTAACTGTTATTCAATTAATTGGTTACTTGTTTACATGCAGATTTTATAATAAAATATTATTTCCTGTTATAATAAACTGTGCTTTTCTCATAATGTGGATAAAGAATGAGAGAGCAGTATTTTTATACTGACTTTTTTCCACTGTACAAAATGTTATACACAGACTGAAGATTTACATGTGATAAAGTTCTGGAACAAGATGAATCAGGAAAATCCTGTGTCCTTTTCTTTAACAGAGAGTTTCTTTAAGAAGTAAACCCTGCTTTTATGAGCACTCTACTTCAACAGCTCTTCTTGCAAGGGGAGGCCCTGACCCTTCATATTATTTTTCATCCTCAACCTGGTTCTCATCAGCTCTGGCAGGAACAGGGCTTTATATACTCCCTTTAGTTAGATTGATGTCTTGTGTTTATACTGATAAGTTGAGCCCTGTAATGTTTGAAGTCCTCTCCTGGCTTGAAGATCTTGTGTTGCAGCCCATAAGCAAATGCAGGAGGTTGGAGTTTTCCTTTTTGGCAGCAGTATAACTGTCCAGCCTATTCCCACTCCTGTAGATACCGTCCAGTGGGTTCAAAAAGTTCAAAGCAGCCTAGGAAGGGTGTTTGAAGGAGTTGTAGGATTCAGTTGTGTACAGTGGCCTTCAGTGCTGTCAAAGTTTTCATGGCAATTTAGTTATAATCCTCATTTTTCCAAGATTTTCCCCTATTTGCTATTAATGAAGTTCAAACAGGTTGCAGTGCAAGAGCTGGGACTTACGACATTTTCTTTATAAATTCTTCTTCATAGAATGTATTCTCTTAAAGGTAATCCATAAACTCAGTTCTCAAAACCCATAAAACACACAGTTCTCTGCCCCGTTCCACTTTCCCTGCCTGATTCCAGTTCATTAGAGATTGTTCCAGCTGCCTGAGAGCCCAGTTTGTCCATGGTTTTGAGGGGCTGAGCTTTCCCAGAGCTCTGGGAGGCTGCCTCAGGTCTCACACCTTACACTGGGCTTCCAGAGCTCAGGCAAACAACTCTCCATGGAGTTACCTCAGTGCTCGGGCACTTACCACGGAGCAGTGCAGGAATTCACATAGGGAGTGCCAAAATTTGCAAATTAGCATCTCCTGCTGCGCTGCTGGTGGGCCTGGCTGCTTACATGCCCACTTTAGCTTGTGTTGCTGCTAACAGGTCACATTTCTTACGACAAGAAGTGTTGCCTTTGTGTTCTGAGTGGTCTAAAGTGAATGGTTCTGTCCTGCAGTCAAAGCTCACATTTACCTGAGCAGACATTTTAATTGGATTTGGCTTTTTTCCCCACTAGCCTTGCTTTCTGGCAAGCTATTTTCTGTTATATATCTATTATTATCTGTTGTATATCTCTTATTATCCATTATGGGACATCTGACCACTGTCAGAGTATGGCACCAGGCATCTCTGTACATGGAAGCTTTTAATGTCAACACCAAAGCAATTGCTCTAATCCTGAAAATTCAACAGCAAGAGTGTCCAAATGTGGATAAATGTGGCACATGCCTATTCAGGTACATACCAAGGTTAATGACAAAACTGCATCGTTGTTGGCACAGCCTCGGACTTCTGGTTGCCCTTTGCTTTCACAATGGCCAGGAGAGGACTGACCTGTCTGATTGATTTACAAGATGAAATGCTGTCCATAATAAATACAAGGAATGGGATGCACACCCAGAGTGCAAGATTGGGCATTTCACAGAGCAGCAATGATGTGTTGCATCACTGTGGCTTCCAAGACTCTCCAAGGTAGTGGTTACCAGCTGTGATTTTTGCACACTGACATATGAATCAGACTTTTTACTGTTCATGAACTCAAAGGTCAGTTTTGGGCAGTTCTTAAGCCTGAGCTATTTCTGAGGAGCTCTAGCACATTCCTAGTGGCTCATTTAAACTGTAGAAAAGAATTTGTGTTTTGCAATTATGTCATACAGGACACTGTGAGACAATAAACTGTGGGTCACTCTAAAGGAACGTGGGCTAATCTAGAATGTTTTTTATCGGGTAATATTGTACAATAAATTACTTATTCAAATCCTCATGATATAATTTTTTTTCATTGATTTGTTTGTACAGGTATTAGCATAATTCAGCCATGGCTCTTGAGAAGAGGAAGGTTTGTTATTGCACCTCTGACAATAATCTGCTCTAGAGCAAGATCATATTCTATGCTGTAGAAGTATTATTATGAATACTGTTTTGCAAAGATCTTGAAAATCCTGGATGATATTCTACACAGAAAAAAAAAAATTGGGTATAATTTAGTGGAATTTCCAAGCAGACTTTTTGGAAGCACATATGCAGCACTAGATAAAAACCAGTAACAGGCTGACAAATGTCTCTAAAAATCAACTTTCTTCAAAAGGTTATCTGTATCCTCAAACATTTGAAAGTCATCTATAAGTTTTTGTAATTTGAGATGTTTTACTGGTGTGGTTACTCAGATTCTTGTCACTAATGCAGTGAATCTATCGTGTGAAAATAGTGAGTCCCAGACAGCAACATTGTCTCTAATTGTTGCCAAAGTAGAACAGAGTATAAGGGGTAATGTGTGAATTTTCATATTTTTTGCCATTGCACATCAGTTTTAATTTGGAGAGACAGTTCACACAGTCATTTAATCTTTACTGCTTTCTCTGCTGCTGCCAGCTGAAGTTCCTACTACTGCTAATTGTGGTGGTGGATTCTGTGTTGGCACAAATCCATTTGGAGCAGCCAGTTATTAACAACCACAGCACAAGGACATTGCCTTTTATATGTGACACGTGCTAGGAAAACAAATCAAACCCTCTGTACTTGCTGTGATAAACCAGACTGCACATTCTTCACCATATGAAAAATCTAAAAAATATAATTCCTCCACCTGCCAAAACCACGAAGCATAAAATCATGTCACATAAATATAGACGAAATGTTATCTGCTGGGGAAGACTTGACATCACCAAAAATGAAGTTTTACTCAGATGCATTTTCTCAAAATAGGACTAGAAAAACCAGAGCATGATCTACATAGTAACATTGCATAACATCACCATTCCTCACCAAGAAGGAAAATACAGTGAGCTGACAGTGATTAAGACTGCAGTGTATGACAGAAAACTGGTAAGATGTAGTCTAAAAAAAGTGAGTTAATGCTCACTTATATTTACTTCAGTGCTCTTAGTTTTATTAAAAGACAATACAGGTTTAATTTCAAGTACATCACAGAGACCTGAAGGAATCTACAGTTGCAATCAAACGTGATGCCTGTGCATTCTAGGAGGGTCCTTTAACTTATAATTACCCACAAGACCTTTGGCATTGTAATGGACACCTTGACTCCCTCTTTGCAAAAAGGAGCATCTGAACACCAATACTACTGAAGATACAAATCTCTAAAAATTGAATTAGCAAATGACATCAACTGTCCTTGTGCTCTATGCCATGGTTATTGAACAGAGAAGTAAAAGATAAAAGAAAGAACAAATTCCAATTGCATGTCTGCAAATATCTCTGTAGCCCACTGTTCAGAATTCAAGGGGGAACAACACTGTTTAACTAAAAAATGTACTGAGGATTCTAGCACTAGAAGGTATGAAGCAGGCTGAAGAATTTACCTCACCAGCAAAATAGTATCAGTTATGTACCACAAAAATGTTCTGCCCACTGGGTAAAATGGCAGTTGTATGTCTTAAAGACTTTCCTCTCTCTTGCTGACTTCTCCCCCTCCCCTTTTTCCTATTTATAAATATGCTGCTGGATGAATCGTTGGAAACCAATTAGGAGCCTACAGATCTCTTTTTTTTTCTAATAATACTCATATTTATCACAGGAAATGAAGAAAATATTAATCTGAACTAGTTTAGTGCTCAGGGACAGAGATAAATATGTTTGAAAATATTAATTCTTCACCCTCCTAAAAAAGCTTCGCCAAGTTCTTGAACTTAGGGGCTGGAGAATGGAAAGGATTTGGACCACAAGTGCTCCTGCTCAGAATAGTTTAGTAAGACCCAGGAAAATCTCCTCATCTTGTTCCTGGCAGTCCCACTTCCATCAGCCTCATTATATTAACATAAATAATTATGGCACTGTTAAGCTTGCAGCCCCACTGAAGGCTGTGACCCTTTCTCTGGGAATGACAGCTTTCAGTTCAGTAGGTGCCTTGGCAGAGGAACAGTAATTTTTGTCACATCTAAATTGGATTGTTGTAATGCCTTGTGCTTAACAAAGAGCTTCCAGGAGCTGTGGGTAGGAGGAAATACAGCCCTGTAGATGGAACTGGCTGTGGCAGAGGAGCGCAGCACTTCTGTGTGCAGGTCTGGGCTCCCACACTTCTCAGCTGAAGTGATGACCTTAGAAGGGCTGTAAATGCCATTGGACAGCACCAACGTCCAAAATGCCTCCCTTTGTTGCACGTCTCTTGGCTGGCTACAAAGCCTGTGGGACACCCTACAGAGTCAGAGGCATTGCTTGGATTTGGAGCGCTCCACAAGAGCAAACTCTGCATTTCTAATGGCAGCGACTCAGGTAGCTCATTACAGGTGTTGGGGCCACCACAGCTGAGAGCATTTGATGCTGCACTGGGACCTGCAGGAGGTCCTGCCCTGTTCATTCCTCCTGCAGGTCAGGGACCCCTGACTGGACTCACACAAGGAGCCTTAAATCCGTGCAGTTCCTTCCAGGCCTGGCACAGGAATTCGGAGAGGAGAGTCCACCACTGCCCTCAACGAAAACAATAATGGGCTGTGGGTATCAGCCAGGTGCTGAACAACTTTCTCAGAGATTTTTCAGCTTTGGGTATCTCAGTTGTGGAGCACCTTTGTCCCATGCTTTTCATGTCAGCTGCAGCTTTATTTCTGCAGCCTCCACGGTAACGCATTGTCACCCTTGCACTGCTCTGCTGCTGCACGACTTACTGGGAATCATCAGCTGTAACACGAACCTGGGCCCCCAGCTCACTGCTTTACATAATATTGTCTGGGTAAAAATGTCAGATTTTGCTGCACTTAAGTCCCTGGTTAAGACAGCATAGCAAATTAAATTACTCTCTTCCTGAATGTCAGGGCTATGGTTGCATTTGCAAGGCAGAGGGAATGTGAGATTTTCAGCTAATCTGTGTATGGAGAATACAAAGAAAAACTTATGGAATCCAATTGCCATTTTACCCTATAGCCAGTTTTTCAATGGAAATAGTTTTGACTATTGAATATTGTTGTGTATGCTCTTCTGCCGTCTCACTACTCATGGATCTCTATCCTTCCTGCCCAGTTCCATATGGAAAATGTTCTTAGAAGTCTGACATACGAGATCTCAGGGAAAAAAGTAAGGTGAAAGACATGAGCAGTTGGAAAGTTTCCATGATTTTGAAAGGCACTAATAGAAGCATTTTATTCAACAAACCAACACTTCTGTGCAGGGTTTACAACTTGCAGTCTACAGCACTTTGGTAGCCCATTAAAGTAAAAAAACCTCTATGTTATAGAAAACACAGAACTCATTAGTCTTCATCAATAATAAGTATTTTCAGTGTCTGTCTCGATATCCTGCAGCAGATCTGTCTGTAAAAAGCCACACAAAAGTAGAGAAAATGAAAACTACAAGACCAGGCTCTTCCAATCAACTTTTTTGTCACTACTGATAACAGGCTTTCACTTGTGCAAATAAAGACCCTCAATTCATATGTATGATAAACACACAACAAATGCATCTACATATGGTCCTTACTGCTGAACTGTTTTTCTTCCTTTTTTTCTTCTTAGGTAGTAATCAAAAAAATAACACTGGAGGTCTAAGTTATAGCATAGAAGTAAATAAGTGTGAAAATAAGGCAGCAGACAGCACTGAGTAAGCAAATAATGCCTCCTGCACATCTGTCTCATATTCAGTGTCAGGTTTTCAAGACGCTGCAGAGCTGAGGGATCCCTGCATTCTGCACAACATTTATCCAAAGGCTGAGCTGGTCGAGTACCACAGCAAAACTCCTGAACAGCCGAGTCCTCAAGTACAAAGATTTAGGCCGCAAATAAACACCACTGTACCTCCTACCTTCCCAGGGATTTCATTAGCAGAATATTCAGCTCTGTTTAGAAAGGTTTCAGGGGTTCTAGAAAACAGTACATTATCTTCTATAAACATAGTCAAAACCAAAATGGTGTTAGGAGATTTTTAATGAACAGTTTTATACTCAGCCTTCAGAAAATTAGTAGCAAATTAGATTAATAGTTAAAATTTAAAGATCCTGGCTTGGTTAGCAATCGGTTCATTTTTGATTACAGAGTAAATAATTAACGAACAAATCTTTATTATTTCAGTCCCCAGGTAATGTTCTTCCCTTCAAGGGT
The DNA here is from genome assembly GCF_000691975.1 of Corvus brachyrhynchos. Lineage (NCBI taxonomy): Eukaryota > Metazoa > Chordata > Aves > Passeriformes > Corvidae > Corvus > Corvus brachyrhynchos. Next base: position 3,586,110 of record NW_008238440.1, on the reverse strand, counting down.
AAGATGGATTAAGAGCATTACATTTTAACCACAGAAATTGTGAATTGGTTGACTTTCTCTTTTTTGCTGGCTTGGATTGTGACCCCTTTAAACTCACCCTGCTCTCACCTGTCCCCCCTCCAGTGTGAGTGAGGAGATCTCCAGACTCTGAAGTGAGACCTGCAGTTGAGTGTTTTCCCTGCTTTTCTGCTTTTGCTTTTCTTTTTGAATGACTACTGCTACTACAGTATTCGTCTGAGGAGTCCGATGTAGAGCAGATGTCAAGTACAAAAGAACAAACCGCAGGCAAATTCTGACAGGAGTTTGGATGTTGTGAATATTGTAAAGGCAAATTAGTATTTTGGGTGGTACCTTCAGGTCATCCTCGACTTTTAATACTCTCCTCATTAAAAAGTGTATTGTCAGTACAAAAAACATGTCAGTGTTTTGTAGGTTTGTTTTAATTTAAGAGCTTTTAAGCATTCAGGTACTCTCAACTTTCAGTTTTGTGCTGAGTGGGGTAAGTTTGGCGGCAAGTATCAAAACCAAAGTTATTTCTATAAAATCACATCCATTTTACACTGAGTTTTCCAGGATTTTTTAATTTGGGTATCACGGTCAGACTGACTCTGTTGGCAGCCACTGGTGTCACACAGAAAACAGACTGAAAAGGAAAGCGTTGACACGAGCTCTGTGTGCAGCTCGATGTTCCATTCAAGGGAAGGGCTGGAGGGTTCGTGATGCAAAGCACCCCTGAGTTCCCTGCTGGAACTGCAGCTGGAGGATGGAACGGATGAACAGGCCACAGGAATCCTGCAGGTCCAGCTGCCTTGGGCACTCTGGGTCACCCCTGCTGCCAGCTGTTCCCTGCCCACACTCCACAGCCAAATCCAGGGGTTCTTGGGCTGAAGCAGAAAAAGGAAGGACAACCAGAGGAGGAATGAAAGCATCACTTGCACTAATTCCTGGTCTCTGAGCTGCTTCAAGAGGAAGCACAAGGATTGCTGACTTCAACAAGGAGCTGTGCCTGGAGAAGACCAAGTGAAAATCTCCAAAGTGCTCAAGGAGGAGTTTGCTCTTCCGTGCCATGGTGGGAAACTTCCTGCATCTCAAAGCATCACCTCCACCCTTCCTACTCTCCCCTCCCTGTTTCCCCCCAGAAAGCTATTTTTAATTCACTGATTGTAAAGCTTTGTTTCCCAACAGCAGGATAGAGGTTTAATTAAAACTCCACCTGGTACTAACATAATCCAGCAAAATCCATCCATTTCAGGAAATAAATCCTTGACGAGGCTGGTTAACCCAAGCAATGCAGTTTTCTCCACTCTCCCTTGAATTGTGCTGTGAGAAATTTCTGTGAGAAAAACTGCAAAAACCATTCAAATCTCTGAAACATTTTACATGACATTGGAAATGCTTATTAAGGTCACTTGGTGAACAACGGACAAAACCCATTTACTGCATTTTAATGCTTTTTGTAATTCCCACAAGGATGAACAGCAAGGAAACCCCAGGCTGAAATTCCCAATACTCCTGTCCCTATCTGGATGGCAGAGAAGGCACAGCACCTCTGTTGTTAAATGTACACACAGCTCTGTAATTCCTTATTCAACTCAGTACTATTTATGCAAATAATGTTATTAGGATCACAGGACAAATCCTGCTCTCTTCTGGAAAGTCAGCAGATTCAGGCCCTGCTTTTGGAAACACCAACTCCTGCGTCCTGTCAGCAGGGTACACTGTATGTGTACAATGAAAATTGAATGAGTGTTCCCAAGGCTGCTGGTTTAGAGTTGTGTTATTGCTACACTATGAGAAAAACAAAAATAGAATTGGGCATTGTGAGAGTGTCTGCTTCACCTTGTGAAAATGAGTGGTACATTTGCCTTTTGAAAAGAGAATAATGGCAGGGCAACTTCTGTGAGACATGAGCACACGGGGGCAAAGACATGAGCAAGCAAAGAGAGTTCTCCAAATGGATCAAAACCAAAGACAAACAGTTCTTCCACTGATGAGGAACATTGTGAGCTTAAAGGTGAATATTACATTTTTTCCCTTGCCTTTCACAATTCAGACTCATTCCAATTTAGTTGAACAAGGGCATCTTGGAAAATAGATGGCTCTGGATCCAGCTGCTTTAGCTTCCAGAATCACTGCCTGATCAGATTCCTCCACTTCTCTAATGCCAGCAGAGAATATCCTGGGGGGTTGTCCGGAGACTGGGAATAAGAAACAAGCTGAATGGCTCCAAGGATTGAATGGGAGGACAAGGGTTTCCTGCTGTGCCCAGCAAACACAGTGTGTTAAACACCACCCCGGGTGAAGTCCCTGAGCTTTCTTTCCCTCAGACCTGACTGCAGCTGCATTTCCTGTCAGTAAAGAGGCAGTACCTTGAAAAAGCACAAACAGGAAAAATACTTATATTTTCAAGTGTATTTTGGACAAAATGGCAAACTATGCAGAGAAAGAATTTGAAACCTGTACCTCATGTTACGTGTTTCACACAGGAATGTTTTGACAGATGGATGCATTCAGACAGTGAAATTAAGAAAATGAACCCAGTAAAGTTTTCCTGATTATTCTTGTTTCCAGCATCTCGAATATTTGAATGACTAAATGCAAAAGTATGTTTCTATGTCTGGGAGGCAATTAACAACAACAAAACTGTGGACAAGTCTTTCATTTTATTTGATTAAAAATAGAGCAGAGGTCAGAGTCCTACAAATGCTTCCACCACACTTTCTGCTGCAGAAGAGCTTTGTTGAGTTCAGAGGAACAGCTTTAATTTAAGAAATTAAACATCTGCTGGGGTTTTTGAGGAGCTGACCTGCTCCAGCTCTCTCTCCCCCACCTCTTTGCCAGCAGGAGCATGTCCTGCTCCCCAGACCCCTGGCTGACCTAGCTCAAGGCACAGGACTAAAAGTAGGGCTGAAATACCACCTGGATGCTCCTCAGCTGAGACTTCCCCTCCTTATTTGTTAACAACATTTTAAAGATCCACAGCAGTGTCCCAAAGCTCTCCCATCACAGCTTTCACTGCTGAGAGTTCTCCTGTACAGGCACGTGTGTGTTAAAGAATGGATCAGAATTGAAACTGATGGGCAGCTTTACCAAAGGTAACTTTACTACTGCTCCTTTCCTGATTTGCTGACATTTGGCCTTGTGCTTGATGCTACTTGAACAAAATTCAAAGTAATTTGTGCACAAGTATTTGCAGAGCTGCTGCTCTAATGACTGACCAGGACATCCGGTGTGCTATTGGTCTTCTTTTTGTGCAAGCCAATATTTTTATCTCAGAATAATTTATTTAAAAGACATCAGGATAATACTGACAAATTAAAATCGTGCCCAATATTTACATGAAAGCAGGAGAAATCAGAAGCATTCATCCACTGTTGGATTTCGTGGCTTTATATCATGGGAATAGTCATTTAAATTTAGTCAATTCTTTTAATTTAGTTTATACCAGGGATGCAATTAAGCCAGTTTTCTGACACTGAGCCAGACAGTAGGCACAGCTGGCTTTAAAAATTATTTTTCCACATATTTTTCTTTTACTTTCATTCACTTTCAGTAAACACAAGCTTTTCCACACAACTCTAAAAATCATCCATTTAATTTTAATGAATATTATTCACAATAAATATTCTTCTTTAATGTCCCACTGTGATCAAATTTCTACTTCCAATTTTCTGGTATAAATGAGCTCTTATTTCACCCAGAATCCCTCTCCCTTTCACAGGGCTATTTAAATATCAGGCTCCGGGTGTGTGCCTGGACAGAACCATCATCAGCCTCACTTATGGAAAAATGTTTCAGTGAGGTCTCAGCACAGCACCAAGGACACCAGTGAGCTCAGCCCCTTTCTAATGAGCAGGTGTCAGCTGAGATCCCTGATAAATGGCTCCCCTGGCAGACACCTCTCTTTAAGGCTGAAGGGTGATTGCTTTTTTTAAGTTAAAACTTCGAGTCTTAAAAAGAAACAACATTTTATTTGCAGCTGTAAATGAAGAAGTAATCCAGAGCCATGATAGGTTAGAGTTAGGCCTTTTAGAAAGAAGTCAGTGTTTCTTTCCTTTACTCTTTCTTTTGACTGAAGGGTCCAAGAGTAAATTTATATGAGCATAGTTTCCACTGGAGATGTGTGCACAGTAGGATACCTACTGCCAGGAAACTAAGCAGGAATCCTCCCTGCTTCTTGTTTAGGTGCTGTATACTCCTAGTTAATTTTTTATTTCATAGGGGTTACTGTATGTATATAAATAACATTTTAACATATTATTTGCCTCTTACTCCATTAATTTATTTTGAATTTTTTTCCAGTTATTTCTAAGTGAATCAGAAGATTAAAATAGGACAATAAAGTTTTCTAGCTATGTTCTTTTGCTTCATTTCAGGGTGTCTAAAGTAACATTTGCTGCCCCCTTACTGATAATTTCCTTTCCATACCTGAAAATAGAAGCAGTTTGCTCCTATTAATAACTTTGCTGTGACACAAACCTTAGGTCTCCATAGAGTAGATATTGTAGGATTCCACATGCAACATAAAATCAAACAATCACAGAATCCCAGAAAGGTTTGGGTTGGGAGGCACCTTAAAGCCCATCCAGTGCCACCCCTGCCATGGCAGGGACACCTTCCACTGTCCCAGGCTGCTCCCAGCCCCAGTGTCCAGCCTGGCCTTGGGCACTGCCAGGGATCCAGGGGCAGCCCCAGCTGCTCTGGGCACCCTGTGCCAGGGCCTGCCCACCCTCCCAGGGAACAATTCCAACAGAAGTCCCTGTTAAGAGAAGTAGTAGAATATTGTAACAGGTGTGGTCTGGTCACTGACAAAAACTAAACCAGCATTCATTTCTACAACTTATTTTATCAGCATTAAAATAAGGAAATAAGCTTTTAGTGCTAAGTACAGATTTATGATCCCAGCTATTCTCCATTCTAAAGATGGAAAGCCCCTTCCTTCCAATAAAAAAATCTCCTACAGGGCTGTCATCCTCCTATGAGTAGTTGCCTTATTCATGTGCCTAAAACTGGATGTCTACTCAAGAAAGTGGGTGAATCATGGCTTAAATCAAGAGTTATTCTACTGAATTGAACTCACACTGCTGTGAGATCAGAATAGAATATAGAGAGAACCCTTCTGTACTTATTTTTTATATTTTTATGCAAAGTGAGTCTCAAGCAGCAAGGAGAGCAGAGGACTGGAATGAGGTGCCAGCTGCCTGTAAATAAATGAGGTGCAGTGGAAGGGAAGGCCTGGGTGTGTTGTGCCTCATCTGGAGGCAATCTCTGTGGGAAACCCCATCCGTGCAGGTTGCCCATCTCTCTTCTCACCCCACTGCCAGCCAGACTCACACATGGCAAGGCTGTGGTTTCCCAGCACTGCCACGTAATGCTGACTGTTCCACATCAGTGACAGCCGGGGTTTACAAGTTTAGTTCCAGGCTCTCTGAACAAACTGAGGTCTCAGCAAGGGCCAGCTAAATCCAAACGTTCAGAAATTTAGGGTGAGCAGACAAGACACATCTTCACAGTAATAACAATAACGGGATATTTGGATCATAACACTGTATCTAAGAGGAACAGGGGACCAAAAGAGTCGTTTGTACCACAGATACTGTTCCTGGATCATAAAAAGTGTGAGTTTTGTCCCTAAAGTACACAATGAACCTGCTCTGGGAGTTTGAACCATGAACAGAAACCTGACTATGATTAGGATTGTTGTAATCTTGTAACACATTTATCCACAGCCCATTTATTATTGCATTTGTTCCATAATTAGATATAAAAGGGTGCAGGATGACAAAGGCAATGACCCAGTAAAGCAGAAAAGTATGAAAATAAGGTGATAACACTGTAGGAGAGCATAACAAAGACTTACAAAGACTCAGATAAATCTCACAGCCGTGCACTGACAGAATATTGAGCCACAGCCACTCTCCTCGTTTGCAGGAGTGAGTTTGTGCTTTGTCTCACTTGGATACCACACTTCCCAACAGAGGGAGATTCATCCCAGGAAACGTCACTGGTATTTCTCGCAGCACTGACGTCTGTCTGAGTGGTGACATCAGCACCAAAGGAGCAGAGTCTCCATTTCCTTGCTCTTCACACCTTCTAGATATTACAGAAAGATTTCCAACACTCCTGTGAGGTCTCTCCATCCTCGCAAAGAGCAGCCCATAGTTATTCATATTCTTTTTCCCTCTCTGTGGTGGTTCACAATACAGCAAATAGACACAAGTCACATTTTTCCTTCTGAGCAGTGAAACATCTGTACTGTTTTGACCCATTTTTCGTGGGACTGGTGTCATACAAAAAGGTACAATGTAGAGTTTTATCCAAGTTTGGTTAAACCTAAGTTTCCTTTACTCAGAGGAGTGGAAATGGCTCAAGCTTTTCTCTCACTGCTTACTATGCACAGAATTGTTAGCTCAGCTGGGGAGTAAATAAAAGGAGGTAACTTAATTACAGTTCATGTGGGATATTCTATCTTTCCCGTGGGTCACTTTAATACAGAACATAAATAGAGACCCCATATCTGAGAAATACCTTTTATATTGGTACACTACTATACCAGTAAAGTTATAGCAGTGTGTAAGTAATGGCATTTGCATCAAGGAGTCCTGATGACTTTATATTATTAAATGGGCTGATACATTCGTGACACCTTTCAGAGTCTTCCTTTATGCTTTTTGCCTTTTTTTAATCTGTGGAAAACATCAGTAACCAAATCATGGAAATGCAACACCTATCAGTCTCCCAAGTGCTCTCTGCTTCTTCATGTCATCTGATGGTCAGTGATTTTACAAACAAATGTTTCTGCAGTGATGGGAATAAGGTGGATTTCTTCCACATGACCTTTACAAGAGCAGAATGCTGTCACCTGAGCAGCCACCTGTGTAATCTGCCCATCTGTTTAATTACCCTAAAACTTTATTCAGACCTGATTCAAGGTCGATGGTGATTATTCAGATGATCATGAACCATAAACTTATCCTGGGGTAAAATTTTTCAGAAGTGCAGGGGCATCTATTGCTCAGATTTTGTTCTGACCATCTGTAACTATAATAACCTGCCAGGTGGAGATTATTAAAGAACAAGAAACTTGACTGTACCAGGTACTGAGGTGAGCTGAGGAGCTCAGCCCAAACCCATATGCATGATTACAGGTTGGTTCAGAGCTCATTCCTGAGCACTAAAAGCTGCTCAAGATCAGGCAGGTGAGTTCAGATAACTGTGGTTAGAAACCTGACACGAAGACATTCTGGATTCCAGATGATTCAGTGGACGTGGTCAATGTCCAGCACTACTCAAGATTAAATCCTCTATGATAGTTAGAGCTTATCCTTTCTACTGCCAGGAACAGTCTGGACATTTCCTTGAAGTACAGCCAGATTTCAGCCATGGGGGTCACATTTAAAGGGAAGATTAAACACAGAATGTTGTGTTTAGTTTCTTAACCTATGCAAACATTTCTGTTGTGTAGGAGCATTTCTGTTCTGTGCTTAGGGGCGCTGTACAAACAAGCAATTATTCTGATTAACGAGAGGAGAAAGGAGGACTAAGGTCTGCTCTAATGCCTACCAATCAACTTCAGAAGAACAGGACTAATTATCAGGGAGTCATGGCTCTGAATGAGTTTGGTATTGGTCTCATTGCCGAGAGGAAAGGCATCATCCTGGTTATTTGCAATTGATTTCATCTGAATTAAGAAGATAATTTATCTTTTGGGTTTTTATGCTGTTTTTAACAATATATCTCATTAGCAGAAAAGAATATGTAGAGGAAGCTGAAAGGTATGGGGGCTCAATCCCACTGTGTTCCTTATGCTGCCATAAACCCACCCAGGACTCCACAATTGTTGCTCTCCCTTCATTTCCACGACTTAGTAGCACCACCAAAGTCCATGAAAGGCACCACTGCAAACCAAGAATGAGCCAAACAGACTAAGCTGGCTCACCTGCACTCCCACAATCTGGTGCTGCAGACAGGAAACCTTTCAAACACATAAAGAAAACTTTCAATCTCAGCTTGCTGTGAACTTTCCAATCCCTTCTACTCTTCCAGGTCCCTGTGGCTGGTATCCAGGAAATACATGAAAAATCCACTAGTATCAAATAAAAATATATTGATTTTAATATCTCTGTCTTGAGCAGCCTCTTGTTTGCTTTGTATCTCAAGAAACTTTTATACCAATAATGTTTTTGAAACAGACCAAGAATAGAATTTCAATGTAAATAAGGGACTATAAAAGTTTTGTCTGGCCTTTATTTACTTAAAAGAATTATCTCAATGCTTAAAAGAAGTATTCGGAAAATCTTTTTCCTCCAAAAAAAATTATCAACAGAAACACATAAGCATGTAAAAAAAATATCATAGAATAATTTTAAAAAACCTCCTGAAAACTTGAGCCTGAAATTTTTGCTGTGGTAGCTCCAAGAAATCACAGTTCATACTCTATTCTGCTGCACGAGCTGGGTCCTTAACAGGCAACAGGCACTCATAAAGCACCAAAGTGTTCCTGCTTCTTCCGTGTGTAAAGAGTTCCTGATCATTCTGCATGAAAAACCCCAGCTTGGATAATAGGTAAAGTCCAGAGAGGAGAGAAGAGCTGTAAGAGAATAGACCAAATATATTCTTTACTATATATATTCTTTACTACTTAAAGCCTTAATTTTTCAGTTTTCAGTCAGCAGCTACATTTTCAATGAAGATTTTTACATACCCAGCCTGTCTTTAGGTCTCCAATTACCATGTTACATCACCTTTGCACAATCAATGGTGGAAAACAAACAAAACACAATATCCAACATTTGTAAGGACAGATGCTGTTGACTGGAGTCACACACTTAAAATACATTTTGAAACAATGTATAGTGGGTACTTGGGGTCTCATAAGGCATGGGGAGATTTTGGAGAAGGCATCATAATTATTCAAAAAACCTGAGTCCCCTTAACTTAAATATTCTCTTCCTGCTCAGTCTTCTCATGGAGCCTGCAACCAAAACAAAACAATTGCCATTGATTCTGTTTGCCTTTTAATTCCTAACAGCCAGTTTGACTTCAGTAACTGCCCTCTGCTAGAACAACAAATGGAAATTCTCCTTCCCAGCCATAAGACCATCTGCCATTTCATAGGTGCTTCAGTGACTCATTAATCTGTGCTTAAACTGACTTTGCACAGAGCACTGCCATTTTATTGCTGCTATGCTTTGCAGCACCTCCTTGAATCCTTAAAGTCAATGCTGAGAGTCTCAATATCCCTGAAAACTCATTCCAGGTTTGTGTAACCTGTGCTGGAACTTTGTTCTTATATTATTTTCCCCACCTGTCCTCTTCTGAATTCTGAGCAGCAATATCATCCAAATAAAACCATGCTATTTTTCATAGAGTGAAGCTAAAGAATATATATTTTTAAGGGGATGTAAAAATGTTTTGTATGAGCTAAAAGTGTGTTTGGATTGCATAACTGTCCAAGTGTGAGTACAGAGTTGATTTTTGTGCACTGAAATAGATATTAAATGCATATGGAGAAGTATTTCTAGAGATATTTTGGATCTTTTTTGAAAGGCTACTCAGAAAATATTAATTGAACCTCTTTAAATAACAAATTTATACCAGTTTGCCTTCTCCTTAAAATCATTTTCAGATGCATCTGTTTCTGTATACTTTATAGCTATTGAATACAGACTAAATCCTTAAGGTCATATTGCTTAAAAAAACCCTTAAAAATTCTTATTACAACCAATGTATGCTTTGCCCATGTCTATCAAAAATGTGGTTTTATACACATCCCTTTTCTCTTGTGTTTGTCACGTCCCTACTTGTTATGGCAGGCCTGAAGCACTGCACCTGGAGGTCACTGGCTGGAAAAACCAAGTAGCCCCATGTAAGTCCAGATTTCTGTCCCTGAGACTTTGCTACCAGCAGTGGCAGGACTTGGAGATCTCAACAGGAGCCAGATTTTGTGTTCCCATCACATTTTTCTGAGGGTGATATGAGGGACAAATTCAGACAGGTTAGAGAAATTTTATCTCCACACCTCATTCCGTTGCTTTTGCCTGTATTTTGAATATTTTAAAAATTGGATTTAAACATCATGTGCCGTTTATTAGTAGCAGCTAATAGAAGTTTTCCTATGGCTCTAGTACCAACATGTGCATTATAAAACATGTTTTAAAAATTGGCATGAGGAAAAGATGAAGGTGAACAGCCAGAATTGAATTCCCTGGCCATAACCACAGCAGCAAAAGATGAGAAAAAGCAATATGACCAAAGGTGTCTTTCTCCTCTGCAGCTCTTAACAAAACTTAGCAAGGTAACACCAACCTCCCAGCTCCTTTCTGAAAAGGCACATTCCCCTGTCTTCTCCTACTTTCAAAGTCAAAGTTTTTGCACAGCACACATCTCAATCTTTGTAAATTTAGTCAAATGTTTCATTATAATAATTCACTTTATATAAATTACATAGTTTTTATACTAATAAGTTCAGACATTATTTGCATTCCCAGAGAGAAGACTAGAACCGAATATCAGAAAAAAACCCGAATATAAAATGCCTTCCCTCCCCAAAGACAACCACAACCATCCATGTGGGAAGGAGAAATACCATGCCTTACTCTTTGGGATTAAGGCATTCTTTTAATTTGCCATTTGGCATTAAGAACGCAGTAAACAAAGAGAGAAAATATAGAAACCATGTGACTGCTTGTTCCATAGCCCTTTGCATACTGCTGCTGGAGCCTTGCCTTCAGATGTCAGTACAAAGCTGCCTGCTCACTGATGCTCAGTAAGAAATGTCAGGGAAGAGATAAGCAGGCTAAAAGGAGACTATTTTAGAAACATGGTCTGTTCTATCATTAGTTCTATAGATAAACTTCCCAACATATTTTTGAAGAGCAAATGTTTTTCCTTAGCCAAATGTAAAGTCAAAAGGAGAGAGTGTTTTAATATGGAAGTGGGGGTGGTTTCAGGACCTTCATTTAGGGGAGACACTTTAACCTTGCTAGGCTGGTGGTTTAAGCTGCTACTGTACTTAAGCCTTTATGTTAAAATGATTCTGCTTGTCAGAAAAATGGGGAAAATATAAGTCTAAATTTTCAGGACATAAATCAGAAGTAGAAAGAAGATTATCTGTCTTCATGTTAGCATTAAGATGATGTGGAATAATAAATAAGGGCCAAATTCTTGATAAGTCTCAGTTTTGCAATAAAAGGAATTCATAGAATCATAGAATGATTTGAGTTGGAAGGGACTTTTAAAAGCTGTTGAGTCCTGCAGAGAGCAGGGACATCTTCAGTGAGATCAGACTTCTCAGAGCCCTGTCCAACCTGACCTTGAATGTTTCCAGGGATGGGGCATCCCCCACCTCTCTGGGCAACCTGTTCTGCTGTTTCACCACCTTCACTGTGAAAAATTCCCCCCTCCTTTTAGTTTGAAACCACTGCCCTTTGTCCTGTCACCATGGGCCCTACTAGACTCTGTCCCCATCTTTCTACACGCTCTCTTTAGGTACTGAAAGGTCACTCTAAGGTCTTCCCAGAGCTTTTTCTTCTCCAAGCCAAACAAGCCAAATGTCCTCAGCCTTTCTGCACCAGAGAGGTGCTCCAGCCCTCTAAACATTTTTGTAACCTTCTTCTGGAGCCAATCCATCAGCTCCAGGTCCTTCCTGTGCTGGCCCCAGGGCTGGGGCAGCTCTGCAGGTGGGGTCTCACTTGAGGGGGCAGAGGGGCAGAATCCCCCCTCCCCTGCTGCCCACGCTGGGGCTCAGCCCAGCACAGGCTTGGCTCTCCAGGTTCTCACCAGGACACATTGAGCTTTCCCTCAGCAGCACTCCAAGCCCTTCTCCCCAGGGCTGCTCTCCATCCTTTCATCCCCATCCCTGTTCTGACACTGGGTCTTGCCCCGAGCCAGGTGTAGGACCCTGCACTTGATTCTCATGCACGCATTTCCTGAGCTGGCCCATTGCTCTGAGCCACCTCATCTCTGGGACCTGCGGTACCTGATGGGCCCCTGGTGTTCTCTGTCCTGGCACGTGAGCTCTAATGTTCCAAATAGCAAGCAAAGGGCATGTCACTCATCTCCTGGAAACGTTCCAGGAAGTTAAACTGGAGGGATTTGTCAGCTTCCCAGCAAAAAGATCCACTAAATTAACTCTGTATCTGCTTGTGGTCTACTCTTGTCAGAAAGCAGTAAATTCGGGTGCCTCACGTTTTACTTTTCAATGTTTACAAGACAGAAGAATGTGTTTGGAGCACAAAGGACAAGAGGTGGTTTTGCACCACCTTAGGCAGCACATTATGGACATTGTCAAAAACTGGAGAGGTGACAGACTAGATAATACTCTAATTTCTTGAGCTGATCAAATAAAGGCACACTCAATCTGTATATCACCTTTACCTGCAAGCATATATTAAAAATGTTCTTTTTTTTCCCAATAAAGCATGTTGGTTAACATATTTTTAGAAGTCCTCTTAGTCACATCTAAATGCATGCCAAAGGGATTTAATTTAGACTGCAATTAATTTTCCTCTCCCCTACACAGCAAGTACAAGTGGTATAAAAACTCCTACATGAAACAGAAAGTATTTTAAAGCCATCAGAGATGTCAAGCAGTCATGATGTGAGGTAGAAATCAGCAGAGAGTATGACCTATTTGGTACTTACTCTAGTCCTCCAGCTTTGTTATAAATGAGGAGTAACTCCACTGAGCTCTGGTTTATTATAGTGATGGAAATAAGGTGTAAGCCAGAGAATAAATTCCTTGATTAATCACAAGAAATTTCCTTCTGTCTGAAATACTTAGCTGTCTTCAGTGTGAAGGTTTCCTCAATATATTCTTTTGGCTTGCACTGCTCATGCTGTTTTGCATTATTTTGCCTCAGAAGGTGGCTTTTAACAGCAATATATGTTATATTGTGGACCTTGTAAAGGGTTTGCTGTGCATTTCCATATGTTTGCAAGAGAGGAAAAAGTCACTTCCTGCCACAGCAGCAGAGGGATTCATAGTGTGAAGGCTAAAGAGTTTTAATGGGTACTTGTCATTTGCTCCAATCTGGAACAAAAAGTCTTGAGAACAAAGGGAAAATAGTAGAGAAATGAAGTGCTCCAATCCACAGTGTATTATAAAACATGTTTTAAAAATTGGCATGAGGAAAAGATGAAGGTGAACAGCCAGAATTGAATTCCCTGGCCATAACCACAGCAGCAAAAGATGAGAAAAAGCAATATGACCAAAGGTGTCTTTCTCCTCTGCAGCTCTTAACAAAACTTAGCAAGGTAACACCAACCTCCCAGCTCCTTTCTGAAAAGGCACATTCCCCTGTCTTCTCCTACTTTCAAAGTGAAAGTACATTACTGATATTTCATGTAACAGTGTTTTTTTTAGCTATTTGTTAGTATTGCTGCTGTTCCCAACACTGACCCTCCCATGGGCTGTCTCCCCTTTAATTTCAGTGCAAATTCACTGTGCTGGGTGAGGTGATTTATCAGTGCTGACTCCCCAGAGCAATTCTGCAGAACTTCATCAGGCCTGCACTATCCCTCACAAGAGGAAGAGACACATTTTTGTCCTGGCAGACCCTTTGGGATTCCCTGTGAATGTCAAACCACATGATTCCAACAACACCATTCAATTTGCATTTAGCAAATGCTACCTGGTTGCATAAGCCACAAACACATGGAAATTCTGCACAACGCCCAGAAAATCCCACTTACACTGGCACATAGGCAAGGGCAGAGTTTGGCTAGGTTTTGACCATGGAAACAGCTGCCTCTAGTGTGGAACACAAAAGCCATTTAGCAGCTGTTTAATGCACACACAAAGGTAAAAATGAAAGGTATAAGTGCTTCAAGGTATGTTTCATTTGGAAAAAGTAAGCAGCACGGTGTTGAAATATAGAAAGAAGAGAATGGACATTGTTCACATCAGGGGAACTCCCTGAGTCAAACCAACACTCCAAGCAGAACATCTGTTTGGTGGCTGCTTCTCACCTTTGCTAGAGAAATGGGAGAATTGTGTTTCACTCGCAGCAGAAGATGAATGTTTTTTACATATTGCCATCCCTGAGTGAGAGGCCTAGACCTGAACTTACATCTGAGCTATTGCTGGGCTTCTTGTGCCGCAACGGATCTCAGTGAAGGCAAAAGGAAACCCCATGGATCCAGGAGGAAATACTCCACCCCAGCTGGAGTGGTACTGATGAAGATGAGCCTCGCCAATATTTGTGCCCTGCTTTTCCATCATTTGTACAAAGCACTTTAATTTGTTTCGATTTTGTACCTTTGGCACAAGGAGACACACACAGGTGCCTGAAGAGTCGTTCTCTTTACTGCTGTGTTCCTTCCACACATCACACACAGAGATGTAACAGAGACCATAGGAAGTTCTTTGAGCTCAAATTCCCAGGTTAAGTTTTCTGTCTGACAGTTTAAGAACAAAACCAGCAAGGAGCAGTCTGTACCTTCTTCACATGTTTCCAAGGCACAAGACACAGCCTGTGAGAAACATCTCCAGCTGAACTGAAGGGTTTAAAGAACAATAACTGGGAAGAACCTCCTGTGCCCAAAGCCTCGGGCTACACTTTAAAGGTTTCTGTGCAATCAGGAAAACTTGCTGTTGCACAACAGCCTCATCAAAACTGTCAGCAGATGGGTTAGTGAGAAAGACAACAAATCCTGTAAGAGGTAGTAGGAAAGACAGCAAATACTGTAAGAGCTGGAAACTTTGAGCCTCCAAGATGGGGCTGGTAAGGAATATAGTAAGACCCTTGGATGCCTCAGAGAAAAGGTGCTATCAATTTGCTCTTGCTGGAGTCTCTCATTTACAGAAGGTATCCAAGGCAGCCCTAAGATTTAAGAACTGAAAGGACATAAGTTTAAAAAAAGAAACCATTAAACAGGCAAAGAATGCAGGATCAGCTTGAACACAGTAATGATGAGAAGGAACACACTGCTCTGTCTTTTCCACCTGGAAAAACCAGCAAAGTGCCACACAAAATGCCTATAAATACAATGCTTTTAATGTTTTCAGGGTAGGCAGATGCTCACCAGGAGTACAAGTGTGACTTTAAAAGGATTTGTCAAGTTGAACCCTGCTGGGTTTTAGACAGATTGCTATGCCACCAGTGCCAACCTGCAGCCCTTCAGCCTGGAGCATCCTTTTGGCCTGGCTGTGCCGCTGACCCCCATCACCCTTTGTCCTGGTTTGGGCTGGGACAGAGTTAATTTTCCTCCTAGTACCTGGTCTGGTGCTGTGTTTTGGATTCTGCAAGAGAACAATGTTGGTAACACGCTGGTGTTTTAGCTGTGCCGGGTAGTTCTTATGCTAAGTCAAGGACTTTTCAGTTTCCTGTACTCTGCCAGTGAGCAGGAGCACAAGGAGCTGGGAAGGAGCAGAGCCAGGAGAGCTGACCTGAACTGGCCACAGGGATATTCCAGACCTCAGAACGTCCTGCTCAGCACATAAACTGGGGGAGTTGGCCATAGGGCAGGAATCACTGCCTGGGGACTGACTGGGCATTGGTGGTGAGCAATTGTGTTACACATCGCTCATTTTGGATGCAGTTTTACCATTATTATTATTTTCCCTTCACTTTCTGGCCTATTTATCTGTCCTTATCTCAGCCCACTTTTTTCCTGGCTCCATTCCCCATCCCACTGAGGGTGAGGGGAGCAGTGAGCAGGCAGCTGTGTGGTGCCAGCTGGGGTTAAACCACCACACTTCACACCAAACACTGAGTTACGGTACAAAACCCTCCCACAGGCTCCAAGTCACCCTTCAGAGCATATGTTCCAGAGAGATTCAAGGACATGAGCAATTTCTTTATCTGTAGAAGGTAAGATACAGCTGGGTAATTCTCTCTTGGTTTGTATTGAAGTGTTGGAACAATTACAGACCTTAAGCCTTAGGAAGCAGGAGTCAATTTTCTATTTTGAGACCATGTAGAAGACAGACAAGCATGTGAACTAAACAAAGGAATGTCTTTAGAGGCTCGAGGATGTACTGTCTCTTTTAGAGTAAGGAATAAGCTCTAGGTTTGGAGAGCTGTTTGGGTGCTGTTACCACATAAAGAAAAAGTTCCTGAGCTCCCTGCACTGCTCCAGTGACAAAACCCTGAATAACCAAATTAACACAGAGCAGGGAAACAAAAGCACCCAACAAAGCAGCTGTCACATCACAGAACTCCTTGGATTTGTATGAAAACAAGGTCTTTTAGTCATATGTGATGTAAAATTTTCCATCAGGTTTTCGGTTCTGATTTTAAGTTACTGAAGCTGCAGAAACACAATACCTTGGCATTACTCACTGAGTGGAGCTTCACAATGATCTCAGTAATACCAAGATTTTCGTGACTCCAGGCACAAAGCTTTACAGCAGCTTGCATCCCAATGCACCTCCCACGAGATGATGCTGCCCTGATGAGTCCTACCCTCACTTCTTTTGTGAATAAAATCCAGGAAGTTGTGCTTTATAGTAGATTATTTTTCTGAATCTGCAGATCATAAAGTACGGCTGAGAATGTGCAGATTGTTGTCCTTGAAAAACACTGCCTGATGCTTTGTGTACACCCACACAGTGCCCCACCACCAGTGACTGGGTTCTTCTGTTGTGCAGTGAGAAGTCTTTTTGAAGTTCATTTTGTGTGCTTGCAGTAATTTTGTGCTGTATGAGAGTCTTCAAAGACTAAATCCATACTAACATAACAGCCACAAAAACTTTGGGAAAGTGCAGCTAAAAGATAGATGTATGGGATGGGGATTAAATAAATCTATCTGGGTTTTTTTAAAACCAAAACTTGGAATTGTGTCAACAAACTGCATATTATTTTGCATCAGTGGGAAAGAAAAGAGGAAGGGAAAGGGAGTTACAACACTTAAAGAAAAATTACTTTCCTTTAAAAAAATCCTACAAAATAATAAATGTCAAACATTTCGAATGAGAACTACAAAGGTCAAATGTCTGCTCCCCCAAAACAGGACATCCAGCCTGAGAAGCCTTTAATTACATGCTGTATTGCCCAAAGAATTAATGTTTTGGCTCGAGCTGCAAGGGCCTGGCTCTGTAGGAGATTCAACTTCCTTGGACACTCTGTAAATGACTTTTTTTACAGAGAAAAGCAGCTTGAAGATACCACAGTCGAACATGACAACAAAGAGACAATAATGGAAAGAACCAGGAAGGTGGAATAATCCCAGTGTTTGAGAAGCTAACCCAGGTCACAATGCCCTGTTTAAGCATACTTCACTGCATTTTGTTACAACAGCACACAGAGGTGCATTCCTGGTCATCTCTCCATGTTCTTTATGCAAGAGAGTGGAAAACTTCTATTAATTAATTACAAAATTAAAAGTGCCAGTCTGTGAAGTGCTCCTCAATGTATTTTTCACTTATTTTTACATTTCCATATGCTATGTAAGGCTCACCACCACAACGGGAAGAACACTTGAAAAAAATCCCAATGCTGAGACAGTAATTTAAGTGTTTTCATGGAACTGGGAAAAGAGATTTTCTGATGGAAAAACAGCTGATGGCCATCACTTGAGATCCTTGTTCATGTTTTAGATAAAGGCTGAGGTCAGAGTAACACTCAGGAGCAATGACCAATCTGACAGCCAGCTTCTTACGTTATGGGGAGGCTGTTCTAACCAAATTATCACCGAACATGTGTGTCAAATTAAGCAACAAACACTAAAAAGAAATCTTCAAATGAAAGAGATATTTTTCCAGTTTTCTAATCTAATATTGCTCCTCTAATATCTAAAATACTAGAGCTGTCCTTCAATTGATTTCCTTTGTTCCAGGAGCAGTTTAACAGTGAAACATATCATCCACGTAACTCTGTTTTGGGTAAACAGATGGAAAAACACCAGGCTCTAAAAACTTCTCCCTCCTGGCTGCTATAACTTTTGTACTGACACAGTAACCTGATACAAATCTCACCTCTGGTACAAAAGCAAAAGCATCCTCTGCCTCCCTTGTGATAACAGAAGAGCACATCTTCCCTCATTCAAGAGTTCAGAGAAATTTCCGTGGCTTTCAGGTATTAGTCACTACAGAATCATTACAGAAAGCTGCATCACCAGCTCGACAGAAATGTAGGAGGGAGGAACATTCAAAGATAAATCACTGTCCCCCCTTCAGGCTCCTTCAAGATAAGCTTAAGCCCTCCATCCCACACCTGACATTCCTGACTCCAGTCAGAGATTACTTGTACAGAGGAGGCATGAAGGTAACCTAGCAAAGTCCTGAGCTAGAGCAGAACTACAGAGAACTTGGGGAAGGGAAGGGCTACCTTCTGCTGGAAGGGCAGGGGGGCAGGTAGGAGGCAACAGTGACAAATTGCTGAAGCTCAAGGTCTGAGACTGCCCTCCCTGGGGAAACACTGGTCCCCTTGAGTCAGCCTGACATCATCCCTGCCCAGCCTTACTCACACCCTCCACGCTGGCACACCAGGAGCATCAGGCTGCCTCGTGCAGGAGGATTAAGGAGCTGGTGTTAGCTTGTCTAAATGGATCCCTCCACTGGGAATGGGAAGGGGCACTTCCCTAAATCCAGCTTCTGAAAGCTCTTCTGCCTGCAATAGCAAAGCAGTGTTCCATGCTGCAGGGTGTGCAGTCCTACTGTCACAAGAGCACTCAGGAAAGGGATGGTGAGCACAGGCCCAGAATGACATCAGTTTGATATCGAGGTGGCTGTCCCTCATTTGCCTGCAGACCCCTTCATCTGCCCCTCAGCAGAGCAGCTTTCTCCTCAGAACCCAGAGCTGTGCTTCTCTCTGCCAGCACTTCTTGTTCAGGGCTGCTTGCAGACCTTCTCCTGACAGGGCTTCATTCCCTTTCCAGCAGCAAAGGCTGCAGGTACCTAAAAGTGAAGACTGAGCTTCAGTAACCTGGGACTGTCAGCAGTGAGTGATCAGTACAATCTTTACAAGACCCTGAAAGACTAATAATGACACAGAGGTGTCATGGAAAATACGGTACAGGTCTGTCCCAGAAGACCCCCAAATTCTTCCTTGCTTCCTTGCTGCCTCAGGACCTTGCTGCCACTGGCAGTAACAAAAGCAGAGTGGACTGTAAGTACAGAAATACAGAAAAATACACAAATCCAAGAGTACAGAAACATCCCCGTGGCAAATAGCTGCTGTAATTATTAAGCAGCAATTAACAAGAAAGGCAGCTTAATTCCATGTTCCTGGACCAGCTGTCATGCATTTGCAAAAGAATTATAAATGTCTTTGCTAAGTTTCCCTTATTTGTAGACAGCTCTGTGCTAGACACATCTCGGGTCAGCAATTGTCATCTAATTGTGCAAGTCAAAGATTTGGGGAATCAGTCTCCAGGAAATTGTGCCTTAGCAACACTGGAAATCGCAATTACGGAAAACACTCGGGTGCCATTTTCCTTCCAGTACTTCTGAACATGAGTTATCTTCAGATCATTTCCAAGGTAATTCAGGAGACCCTGATTTCCAAGATCATTAAACTCAGATGAGCTGAGATTGTCCCGCAATCCTAAATCTACTCTGTGCAACCTTAAATCTACCCTGGGTAAATCCTTTGGATTAGGAACATTGGCTTTGATGCTGCAAACCTGTGATTAATTTAGGCTTATGAATAATCCCATTAAATTCAGCCTTTTTTGTACATTTGCAGAAATGCTGCTGCGTGCACAGGTTTGTTATGAAAGGCACATTTGCTGTGTGCTGCACGCTGGAAAACAAAAGGGAAACGTGGCAGCAGGGGAACGTGGCCCATTTTAATGAGGGGGCCAGGAAACAGCTCTCAGGTGTACGACCTTCAAGGGACAACTGACAAGCCTGGTTCACCTACGAATGGTTTAAAGTCACCTACATGCCTGTGTTTTGGACTGACAGTCTTGTGTTTCTCCTTGCCTAAAGGAGAAATGCTAAACTCCACACTTTTGCATCCTGCCCCTGATGTTCTTGGGAATAACTAAATTCACTGCTGCGCTTTCCCAGGATCTTGCTCCAGTCCTCACTGCCCATTCAGCAGTGGCAGAAACACGGGGCTGCCCAATGCAGAGTAAAGTCTGCTGTTGTTTTATTTATTGGGACTCCAAAGGGAATCCCTCAGGCATGCAAAGATTCAAAAGGGGTAGGAAAAGGTTGCTTAAAATAACAATCTTATTTTAAACATGGGTTAGAGACTGCCCTATCTTTCCTTGTAGCACAGCAAGTAATGCAGTGAGGGGAGCGAGCTGTAGGACTGTATCCACATACCTTGGGAGGGCAGTCAGAGGGGTTAAGGGGCACAAAATTGAAACAAAATAACCCAAGAAACACATGAATGCATAAACAAATAGATGTTTAAATTAGAATGAGGCCTCCGTCACGGCCTTGCCCTGGTGTTTTGAGGACTGATGTGGACCTGCACACATCCCATGTGTAACAGTCCCTTTCTCCTCTCTCCTTCTTAGGAGCTGTTCTGCATCCATGGAGTTGAAAGGGTTTATGGCTTATAAAAAGAACTGACAAGCTGTATTTCATGAAGACTGTACAGTCCAAACACAAGAGTTTGTAGCTACATTGCCATGGTAACGGCAAAAAATTGGGTTATCATTTTCTCAGAGGTTGCTGTCCATTCTTCCTTAGACTCTCTGGCATAAAAGAGTTTATTGCTTTTCACCAGTGCAGTACTGCAGAAATATTTTTAGCTCCACTAACTCAATTTCATATTCAAATCAATCTGAAAATGAGTTACCTTTCAGTCTGCCAAAGGATGTCAGGCAAAGCTTTCACTGATTTGGTTTTGCTTTGGCTTGTGATGATGGAAAGTTCATACCATGTAAATTCATGTTTATACATGTAAACATGTAATACATGTTTATTCCCATGTATACATGGGAATGTGTCCCAAAGTTCTAGAATTCCATTATTTCATTATTTCATTTCAATTTCATTATTACCCATTTGAATTTAACATAAAATGTTGTTGTTTGGAGAACTGTGGAGGCTTGCACTATCTCATCAGAAGTCTGAAAAATAACATAAATACATATTCAAAAGTATCTCAAAGCAGAGTAATAAAATTACACATAAAAGTCCTGCAATATTGCAGGAGAGAAACACAAATTGTTATATTTTACAATAACTGATGCAGGGTATTTAAATGTTCATTCACAAATCCGGTAAAAGCCAATAGAAACCAGTTAACTTCAGAGTCGTAACTCCCCTGCTTTCTGATACACAGAATGAGCCAAGCCCAGCAGTTCTCGATTCCCAGATGCCTTCTGTAGCCACTAGACCATATCTCAACATTTTTGATAGAACAAACTGCTTAGGAAGCCAATTCTGGCAAAAGCCCTTGGCACAGGCTCCATCACAGCTGCTCTGGGAGCAGACCCTGCACTGCAGGGACATTCCAGAGCTCTGCTGTCCCCAGCTTCATTCTGAGGCCTGCTGCCTCTCTAAAAACAATAACCGAAAAAAAGGATTAAGTTCTTTTGATAAGAACAAACTCGGGGCTGCTAACACCAGAGACAAGGCTGGTTCATAGTACAGGGCAGTGCTCTGAGTAGATGATTTCTGCAGGGCAGTTTCATTTCTGTGCCTGCTTATTCTGAACAGCAGCTTCCTGCAGCTGCCAGCAAAATTTTAATGCTGTTTCTGAGGGACCCTTTGTCCTTGAGATTTAAACATTCCAATATTTTTCTTTTTATGAAACTTGGAATACTTCCATCTACATTAATGCTTTACCCATGAACCCAGGTTTAGTGGCAAAGTAAAGAGGTCCATTACAGTTTGAAGGGGGGCTCCCTCAGGGCTTTTTTTTTCAGTTGATTCAGCTGGAAATATTTATGTAGCACCAGAGAGAGTTAGTGACAGAGAAATCAGGCAGAGGTAAGGAAAAATATAAGGAGCAGTCTGAAGTTGTAGTATGACTTCTTCAAGTACTGCTCGGAACATCTGAGTACAGAGAGGATTTTCTTAATATGGATTAAGGAAACTTCACATTTGTGAAACAATAGGATTCGGAAAGATAAGGCCGGGAAAACAATCTTTTGTTTGCTATTAACTCCTTGTCTCAGCACTAGGATTTCTGTCCCTGCCACCCTAATGCTCACCTTGACAGAGAGCCCTTCAGCATTTCTGGGCAGTGGGGAAATGCAATTGTCTCATCCTACAGAGGGCAGGACACAAGGTAGAGCCACTCACTCCTACAGGCAGCCTGTGACTCACCTAGGAATCATACCCTGGTCAGTGCCCTACCCGCTGAACTCCTCCCCAGAGGAATAAGCTCCTGAAACCATCTGCAGAAAGCAGATCTACTTTCCAGTACAGGCAGACTGGATTAAGAGAGGGATTTGACCCTCAGCTATAAACCCAGTGATTTCTCACATATAACTCAGATTTTTAATTTCCATTTGAGTTGAAGCATTAACTCTGTTTAGATTTTTACAGCAGTATTGCACTCCTTTATACTTCTTCCATAATTATTTTAATGGGATTATATCTTGTGATCTTTCACTATGTAATTAGTTACAATTCCCCCAAAACACCAGGGATATCAACTGTAATTTACCTGAAAACAGAATGAAAGCCCCAGCCCCTGGCCCACTGAGGACAGAAACAGATTCTGGGTTAAAGGTATTGCCTGGGGCCCTCTGAGGGAAAGGAGAGCACAGAAAGCAGTTTGGACACTGCTGCAGCAACACAGGTCTGGCAGCAACACCAAATCTGGGTTAAAATACTCTTTCATGTCCTCCTAAACTTGACTCCAGAATCAATCAGCCCATAACAAGCATTATTAAGCAAGAATACTGATCCAAATGTTGAGCTGGGTAGACACAGAATAGATATTACTGTCCAAACCATCTTGTGTTGGATTTTCTGATGTCCTTACTGTGATGCTCCTGTCCCAGTTTTCCAAAAGGATGTAAGGGCAAGGAGTTTACTGATGTTTCAGTGATGCAGGAACATATGGTCCTAGATATTTATAGAAAGAGCCCTGGGACTTCCAGGCATTGGGAAGGCCTGCAAGCTGCCGTCTGGGACTCTGCAGCTATTTTCTGTCAGTGTAGTGGCCAAAGGCTCAGAGTCCTGGTGGACATCAGTGACCAGAGGTGTCCCTCAGGGATCTGTACTGGGCCCAGTGTTATTTAATGTCTGCATCAATGACACAGACAGAGGCATCGAGGGCACCCTCAGCACACTTGCAGGTGACACCAAGCTGAGGGTGCAGGGACACCCCTGAGGGACAGGGGCACCCAGAGGGCTTTAGGTTTTTCTTTGGAATCTGTAAAACTGAGAATAGTGCATGTAATGAAGTCCTTTTTGAAGATCTACTGGCAAACTTTCATTTTTAAGCTCCCACACTGTCATTTGACATGGGAATAAATGCTCGTCACAGAAACTTGCAAATAGAAAGTAATTTTAGCGCTTTGTATTCCAGCTCATGGCAGAAACTCTGAGCTTCTGGACAAGACTGAGCACTCAGCTTGTTTTGGTGATGCATCACTTCCAGACTAGAGAGGCTCCGAGGTTTGGAGCATCTACGAGCACAGCCCACATGCTGCATGGAGTAGCTGAAGAGTGAATTTTTATACCTCCCTCTCAGACACAAATGACAGAGGCAAAAAAGGAGGACTTTTAGAATTTTTTCTTTTTTAAGCACACTGGCTGTCCCCTATTGTATTCTCCTCTCCTGTTCTTATTTCCATTAATTCTGCTAATACAGGACTAGGCTTTGAGTAATCTAAAAAAAAAACTCCTTGAAAAGTTTTATATAACACCAGGGTTTTTTTAATATTTATATAAAACACAAGCTGCCTGTGCAGCTTAACACAGAACTTGAACAATTTTAACCTCTTTCACATCCTTATAACTTTTCCAAATATTTTTTTAGTATTAAAAGTCAGATGAATGTTATGTCTATCTCTACTGCAGATCACAGCAGAGTTTAATGCAAACGGAATTATTCATGCCAAATTCTACTAAGATTAAAAAAGAACACTTTAAACATATAACTTAAATGGTTTTTTCACCAATCTGAGCTGTATCAGCCTGAGTTTCGGGTTCTTGCTGGGAGCAGTGACAGGCTGCTGTACAGTGACCCCCCCTGAGGCGCTGATAACAGTGGTGGATGGGAATGACAACCTGCCAGCATCCACCCAGGAGTTTTATCAGGCAGCACTCAAGGAGCACAGCCAAACGTGAGAATGGTTCTTAAGCAGTAGCTCAGGCTGTGAAATTAGGATGGGCCCACCACAGCTCTGAGAAAGAGCAGTAATTTCCTTAGGACTCAGCTGTGCAGTCTTTGCTTCAGTGAGAATCTTCCCCTTGAAGTGGCTAAATGAGAGAAACCAGTGAATCCCATTGGTTTTGCACAGGACTTGCAAGAGCACTTGAAGTTTCATTGATTTTAATCTACAAGAGGCATGATCACCCATGAAGTAACAAAAAACCTTTGATGGAATGCTTAGAGATAAGCAGTGGGGAAAAAACTTACTAAAAATTAAGGCCTCATTAATCTAATTGGAGATGAATCTACAATACCTGAATATTCACCATTTATTTCTCACGTCTGTTTGTTTTAACATCTTGTTTAATTTGTATTTTTACAAGGAAACTCATTATCACATTCTTTACAAAATATATATTACAAAAACTCTCAAACCACTCTAAACAACTTTTTCCCAAGCAGTGATCAAAGGACATACATAATTAAAACAACCTTTTTACCTGCTGTATTTATGTTTGGGTTTTTTTAATTCACTCTCAGCTCAGTGTTCCTGTTTGCAGGAAGTGAGATCATCCCAGTGAAAGCAGAGAATATTAATGACTCAAAGACTAATAGGCTAATTGCTTATGGCATACTGAGCCAGACGCCTCAGGTATCAAATGGCTTTTCATTAAATACTGGCAGAGACAGCTGCATGATAAGCAAGGAAATTGGAGTGATAACCTTGCAGGATGACAACGTGGGTGCCAGTGCTGTGTTCCCCTCCCTGCTCAGCAGCAGCCCTGGCCAGAGGCTCCGAGCACAGCAGGTTCCTGCAGTGTCTGGAGGGATAAATGCTCACTGCAGGTCCCTGCACTGGGCACCACGGTGGCTCCTGAGGTGATGCAGCAACACAGCACTGCTGCAGCTCCAGTGACGCAGGCATTGCTACAGGAACCTTCTGAATACTAATGGCAGTCCCTGTCTGAAGTGACCAGCCTGGCACACAGATCCTTTTTGCACAGAGTATCCACATGCACATGTCACAATGCACACAATTTTACAACTAACACTGCCCTGACTGAACAGATCACTCAGACTTTGCTATTCTTTCTTGAAATCATTTAGAACAGACCTTGAATCAGAAGAGCAGATTCTTTCTTGTCAAACTTACAGCATCACAGACCATGTGGCAGACAGAACAGCTAAAAAACCTCTCCTTCTGCAAAAAATATTTACTTCGGGCCAAGGAGTTCATTTGTGTTTCCTTGCCAGATCTCAGCAGCTCTTGTAATCCATAATAAGGTGGAGGTAAACAACTCTCCCCCATTCTTGCAGAGGGCTGCTCTATTCTGCTGTTGGCAAATCCTGCTCTGTAGTGCATGCTGAGTACTGCTACAGTGCTGCATCAGTGACTAGGAGATGTTCTCTGTAGCAAAGGCTTCTCAGAAGCATCTCCCACAGTGATCCCCATTGCAGCCTTGGGCTTGTCTCCTGTGTGTTCTACACATGAAGCAAGCCCAGAAACACTGCTGGACAGTCAGTAAACTGGGAAAGACATGAGGACTCAGATTCATAGTGTATTTATCAACCATGAACAGCAAGCCAATGTTTCAATGAGTGAATAGGCACGCACCTGTTGGCCAATGCATGGGTGGTTGCCCTACCTGTGATAGTACAGAGGCACATTTTGGGGGCTGGGGGGACTGGAAATACGCTCATATGTCTGCTTCTGCACCTTTAAGCGTGTATTTGAGTACATGTTTCTGTGACTAGCAGTCCATGTAGTTGCTGCTTTGGGAGGTGTGTGTGAATCCTCCATGCAGGTGTGCAGGAAGATTTACCTGCTCTAGCATGGGCCTGTATTTGATGTACAGTCAAGAATCTGTTTGTACAGATTGTGCACCCAGTAACTGAGTTACATGATGGATAACCATCTCTGGATGTTAAAAAAGTCAGAGTGAAGGCTCCCAGATCATGACATTGCTCTAAGTCCAACAGCCACAGAAAGAGATACATTTACACACAAATTGTGAAGGGGAGAAGGGAAAAAAAAATTGCCTTTTGTTTTTAAAACCTCTGAATTTCAATCAATTTGCATTTCTACCCTGCCTGTGGGAGCTAAAGTTTTGTTAAAGTACCAGTTTTCAGAAGATTTTAGCAGCACAAGCCCTGGGCGTACTAACTTGAATATCTACATACCTGTACCTACTTGACAAAATATCAAGTGTATCTTGAGGCTTTTACTGCAGCTCAGAGCTTTAACCTGCACATCCAGGTTTGACAAGGTCTCCTTTCCATTGGGTTCTGAGGACATGGCCTGCTTAGGTTCAGAAAAATCCTCTGAAAACTAAGAGCACTTCAATAAGATTGACAGCTCTTTCTCGCAATCTCAGTATTTCTCAGTTGTTTTTAGAAGAGCCTGTGAGGGCTCATGGCCAAGATAAACACAGCTCAAAACAGAGCAGTGACTCCAAGCATCCCTGATAAGTATCTGACTCGTTAAGATGTTGTCAGGCTTATTATAGAAGGTGCAGTGTTTGATCTCAGAGGGGCCAGATTAACACACCAGACGTGGAAACTTTCCTCTGACAGGCAGCTGTGGCAGGAGTGCTGACATCCCAGAGGGCTCACCCTGCAGCAGCCCACAGTGTTCAGCTACTTGCCAGCTCAAGTGTTTCTCCATGTAGACAGCTGTGACACAGGGTAAGGGTAGACCTGACTTTGTTCCCACTAAGGTCAGTGATAAAATCTTCATTAATTCTGCTGGCAGAAGATCAGGCTGATTGCAGTCTGATGCTGTGTCCCAGAGATGATTTCAGTGCTGGAAATCTGATTACACTGGCACAAACCTTCCCCAGTGTGAGACAGATGACTCATTTCTGTGAAGACACCGGAGCAGGAGCTGACAACAACCACAAGCACAGCAGGTTAAGCTGATATCCAAGTTCATTCACTCTTCGGATGGTGGAACCTTCTAAAGTGTAAATGACCCCCAGACAGGCACAGTGAGACCTGGGCTGAGAAGGTGCCACAGGGTTTTAGCCAGCGACAAAACAATTTGAATCTTGTGAACCAACGGGTTCAAAGTGGTTCCTGTTAAGAGGTTACGACACCCTAAAACCACAGCCTGGATTCAGCCAGTAGGTGTTTATACACTTGGTCCTTAAGAAGAGTCCCTCAGAGAGCGTGTGTTGTGATACATAAAAGGTTGGGAGTTACATTGCAAAGTTGGTATTTTTGGATTGGATAATTCACAGGTCAAAGTGTCTAGCAGAAGAGATTTACCAGTATAAACTAACTTCTACATTTAAACCTCTGGGCTAGATAGTAAATTCCAGTATACAAATAACACAAGGTGTCATTAAGAACCCCAATCCAGGGTAACTGTGTGTTTTGTAGAGTAAGTCTGGGTTTTGCTTGGAATTGAAAACAGAGTTTCACTATTTGTGTTTTCACCTCAGACATTAGACTAATTCAGCTAATAAATACTAGAATAGTGGCAGCTCCTAATATGAACTGTAGAACTAGAAATACTATTTCTAACAGTGGATGCAGGAAAACCAATAGAAATACCTGCATGATAATTTTTTTTAAATTACATTTTTATTCAGTCAGCTCTGTCCATAGTTTGCTCTTACTGTGGTGCCATATGACAAGGGAAGTGTTATTAGTACTGAACTGCCTGAATGTGATGCTATCTGACAAACAAAGTTATTATTCCCAGATATTTACCAGCCTGAGGACTGATCCTGTAGAGCACTCCTGCCTTTTTGTAGCATAAGGTCTAATAAGGATTATTTAGAAGCAGTTCAGTCTGGTCTCTAAACCTGAACATCTTCTCTTCTGAAGATTTAAGGTAACCAGGGTTTGTGAAAATGACTTAATGACCCTTTTGGGCCTCACTTTCACTGTTATAAATGTGTTTTTCTCTCCTGTGTGTAGGGCAAAGAACACAAGACTTTCTGAGGAGAAAAAAACCAAACCCAACAATAAAAAACCATCAAAAAAGAAAAAACAAACCAAAAAAACCAAAAAAAACCAAAAAAACAACCAACAATGGAGAAAAGGCACTTTAGTCTTAAAATATATTAACCAGGGTCACCACTATGCCCTCAACCAGGGTGTGTATTAAGCTCACCTCTCCTACAACTAACCTCTAATTAATTTTCTACCTCCTATTTAGCTCACATATAATTATTTACAACAAAGGCCACAAGTGCATAGGTGTGAAAGCAAAGCCCTGGAGATTTTTTAACCTGTCCCCTGTTTTAAAAGGGATATTTGACATGCCTGGTGTCTCATGAAGAATATCTGAGAAACAAATTCTAAAACAGCTTTATCGCTATGTTCTTTTTCCTGTGGTTTTCTACCTGAGATGAGGATCTACACAAACCCAAAGCAAATGGACAGTAGCCTGCTGCCAAAAAGAGCAGGCAGAGCTCTGCTCAAACTTTCCCTATCCATTCTTCTGCAATTAATTATGTACTGAAACATCTCTCTGCTCTTACTATTGCAGTACCATTTTCACTAATTGTTTGTGACACAGGAATCTACTCCTCAGACAGGACATTGTGATACTGATACTCTGCAAAGACAGAGCAGGACAAAAGCCCCCCATTCCCCACAATTTACTGTACTGGTATTTCTGCTTGAGCGGGGTAAATCAAACAGCAGAAGTGAATAGATCCTTACAATGTGGAGATAAGGACTGGATGAAGCTCAGGCTGGAACTCTGCATGTACCAACAGTCCTTACAAAATGCCTGCACATCACCAAGAGTCTGCTGGAACCACTGCCAGCCATTATCCCTCTCCCTGGAGCTGAAACATTATTAAAATAAAATGGACAAAACAAAACAACAATCCTTCAGTTTGCTGTAATCTAGTTTCCAGGTAACTCCACTTCTCTATGAAAACCAGACTGCTCCCTCTTTTCCTGCCTGGAAAAGCTCGGCACAATGTCATATAAAGCTACAAAAGGAAAAAGGGAGATACAAATATTTTTTATTATTATTAAAATTAAATTATCTCTTTCCTAAAATATAGCCTTAAGCTCCTGGAAATCAGTGTTTAGTTCTTCCTCTACTTTAATCAAGCAATTTGGCTGTAATTGAAGTGGCAAGTGATGCTACAGAATAAGTAAACAAATGGGACATTGCACTTGTAAAAACAACCTGAATTATTTCTGCAGTCATCTCCATGAGTAGATGGGGCTGTGAATACCTGGCCTTACACTCCTTGTGTAACCTCTGCCCCATTGGAGGGAATCCTGCAGGGTGAGGGGTTTGAACTCAGTTCTGGGGATCCAGTTTCCTTCGGGTTTAGGTGGCAATGACAGAAGCCATTAAACCACAGTGTCTATTCTGTCCTGGGACCACATGAGTCACTAACAAAGGCAGTGAAAAAAAGAGATTATCTTTTAGTAATTGTGTAATGCAGTACATCCTTATTGGTTTACTTCTGTGTAAATCAGCCTTGCCTTGCTGCTGACGTCAGTGAAAGGGTAAAACCTGGGATTTTTGGTGTCATCACTGAAAGTGCTAACGCTCCCAAGCAGCCAGCTGGGTAAGTGATAGCATCCTGTCAGTGAGGTCAGCTGGAACAGGATGTCTTTAGTCCCTGCATGTCACCTTCAAGGAAATTTGACTTCTGACAAAAGTGGCATAAGGTAAAACAGAATATTCAAACCCAGCAAGTTCTCAGTCAATAACTTAATAAGCACAGACTGGCAGCTATCAAGTACCAATTTTAGTACAAACTGTTCAAAACACAAGGTGTTCATTCAGAACTGAGCTTTCAAATGGTTTGTTTAAATCTGAAAATTTAAAATAGTGTTTTACCCAATCTGCAGATTACAAAATACGGGGTTTGGTGTTGCCAACTAAAAAGACACTTTGTCCTTAACATGTAACACAACCTATTGAATCCCAGCAGATTCCAGGAAATACTCTGCAGCAAAACAAGAATATGGCAACATTATATCCGATGGACATGGCATTAATTATGAAAGCCTGTTTTTATCGAGTGGTTCTGCTGCCTCAGGAGCCAGTACTTTCAATTACCTTAAAAATGAGGGCTACCTGTGTTCCATGGGTTTCTCCAGACTTTAATCTCTCTGTTCAGATGCCACTCCTGGCTGCCTTCCTCCCTTGGGTCTCTCTCTCACAGGATGAGCATAATCTGGGGAGCAGGAAAGCACTAGCTCTCAATTCCACTCCCCACAAGAATGTGGGGAAAACCCTGCTGGAGCTCTCTATCAGATTGTGTTTTCATGCACTGCAAGCCTGGAAACATGGAATCTGAATGGGCTTAACATAGTGCCAGTGGGAAATGCGTGGCCAGAGCCTGAA
Organism: Corvus brachyrhynchos; assembly: GCF_000691975.1. Classification (NCBI taxonomy): domain Eukaryota; kingdom Metazoa; phylum Chordata; class Aves; order Passeriformes; family Corvidae; genus Corvus; species Corvus brachyrhynchos. Next base: position 3,555,600 of record NW_008238440.1, on the reverse strand, counting down.
AGCTCGGAAACAAAGGGAAAAGAGTAACGTGCTTTAAAAAAAAAATACCCCAGCACACTTACAAATAACATACCAGTGGTCCACAAAATGCGGGATTTGAATCAGGCAAATTCCTGAATGGAGTTTAGAGAGTTAGATTGCAAAGTCTGAGGAAGAAATCCATAGTACTCTCCTAAACTAAATTAAATTGGTTTTATTCTCCCGAGAGCTTTATTACTCTGATTTCAATGAGCTTGGCTCAGATTTCTGAAGTGTAGGAATTGAAGGGTAAATTCTTAACTTCCTAAGAAGGAGACAGTCAGTTTTCTCTCTCTGGTCAACATGTCAGTCACATTTCTGTAAAGCAAGGTCCAAGGGGAAAAAGCATTCAGATCATCCTGCCAGTGAAAGCTCCAGAGAGGAATTCCTGTCTCTGGATGACAGGTGGAGAGATGCAAGCAGCAAAGAAGGATGAGCTGAGGTCTCACAGTGCCTGGAACCCAGCACCACACTGCCTGTCCTCCTGAAGTCTCTGTACCCATCACTGTTATCTTGCAAGATTGAAGAGATTGTTTTAAACAGGGGCACACAGAAACACAAGTACTCATGTAATTGCTATTAAAACTAGAGATAAGTTTCCTGCCCATGGCAGAGGAGTTGGAATTAGATAACCTTTAAGATCCCCTCCAACCCAAACCGTCCTGTTATTCTGTGTTTCTATGTAACGGCTATTAAAACTGTGGCTAAACTAACTGGGGAAGTAAACAATAATTGTTTTCCACTTTTTCATAAATCACGCAAAACCAGAGATGATCACAGGTAACCCCAAACATGGTCCCTCAGCAGAGACCCAGTGCAGCACAGGGTACTGCTTCAGAGCACACATGACTTTATATGAGCCGTGTTTACAGAGCAGCCCTTAAAGAGTGATAATTATTGTATTACCAAAATCTCATTTAACATCTCTGAGACAAATGCTGACTTCGTTTCAGTGTTTGGCAAGCCAACATGATTCTGCTCTATCTCTACAATTTTACTCTGGTTTGTGCACTGCCCTGATGCAAGCCAGGCTTGTCTGAATGTAAATCACCACATCCAAGACAGATGGAAATTTAAGTGTCCATCAAAACATTGTGGTATTCGGAGAAATTGTCCTCACTGCTTCTGATCTGGATCCTTCATTTGTAGCCAGTTTTTCTTAGGTGGGAGATACTCATCCAATAGCTTTACTGGTTTTTTTTCTCCTTTGGAATAATATTTATCTGGGAAGGACACAGGCTGGGTAGAGGGAATCAAGGTGTTTAACTTAGCTTGAAGGTTTTAATGCTTAATTGTGATATCTGAAAAAAACCCACTCAAAGCATTGAATTATTAAAAGCATAGACAACATTCAGAATTGAAGAAAAAAGGCCCAAGGGAAAAATAGGACCACTACCTTGGCTCTTTTCTGTAACTGGATCCTGCTCAGTTTTCCCCTCTGGGAATTGAGGATAGCCTTACCTACTGCACTCACCTGGTGAATCTTGGGTTCTTTCCTCTGGAAAGAGAGAAACACCATTAAATATAAGTCTTTTGAATTCTTGGAGATATTGTGGTGAAAATGCCGCTTCCTGATAATGATTTTGTCATATCTTAATTACCATAGAGGCCACGTGCCAAACTCTCCACAGGCTCCACTGACTGTTTACAGCACAGCTGAGCAGGAGAAGGTGATGCACAGCTTCACAGGATGCACTGGGAGCTGTGCCCTGGCCAAAGGCAGGGAAAAGGAGCTTCCCACCTGCAGGGAAACCCTGAGCTGTGACATGTGGATGTCTCGAGCAGTGATGCTAAAAATGTAGCATGTGGTCCTTAAAAACCAGTTGAGCGTATGGGAGAGCTGAAGCAGAAGTTACTCTGGCTCCATGCACAACATGGACAGATTTATCAATACCAGCAACAGCACTGCTACATGTTCATTAATACTTCCAGTCAAAGCTATTTATCTATTCCATAAACTCTTGGAAAGTTTGAGCTTTGTATCAAGAGGCAGAGAAATAAAATTATGCAGAATGTCTTAGATTTGACAGTAAAGGCTGCTCTGGCAAGGAGCGTAATGTGAGGATTTTATTCACGGCTGTAGCTGGGATCATTGATGTCTTATTTACCCTTTCTTAGACCCTTATTTACACACCTTGCTGTCCAATGATTATAATAGTCAAAATCAATAAGGCAAGCTATTGGAGAAACAATTTTTTTCAAAAGGACTTGTGGACTTTGTTTCCTTAATGATGGAGAGGTTGTCAAACCCACACAAGAGACTGAGCTGTTTCCAGTAGCACCTGGATGCTGCCATTTGAGGAAAGAGGATGAAAAAGGCGTTGATGCTCTGAAAACATTTATCACACTCGTGGTCAGCCTTAAAGCCCACAGGTTTTTTGACAGCATAGCACATTTCCTTTTTATATTTCTTTTTTTTTTTTTTTACAGAACCTCAAATGGACACAGCAGTGGTTGAAAGAGCAGCCAGGGTAAGAGTGAAAAGGTTGCTCATGTTGTAAAAGCACAAATCTGGAATTCTGATTAGAGCTGAGGCAGTATCTAAGTTGTAGATGCTTTGGCACCCAGCCAGCAAGCACACAGGCACTAACGAGCTAATGCTTGATTTCTTTCAAAGCACAATCTATAACTCAAATTCTTTTCTGTTTGCCTTGTTAATGTGTGCCCAAACGCATGCATGCAAGAGCATAGATTCTTTTCAGAGTAGTTAAATCCCTGGTTAATAGGAACTGAATACAAGGGAATACCATACAAAGGAGCTTTAAAAAACCTAGATTTTTATTTTCTGCCAATCCAGCAGTACACCTGTTCGGGTAACTTACCACGTCCGTACCCTATCTCAGATCTAAAGTTTGTTAGCATTGATGTTTCTTTTCCTGGACTGCTTAGTACAGATTCTTCCTTTTCAAGCTCCTTAATTCAACTTCCTCCGATCTAAGACAGTGATTTGCATTTTTCCACCATTTCAAATATTCTGGACATCTAAGTTCCAGGTAAAAGCGGTGGGCATCTCTCCAAACCAGCACAGCTCTCTGCCATGATGGAGATGTTGTAGCCCTTTACAGTCTTTCTCCAGTGCAAAAAATTTCAAGAATTGTAAAAGCTGTTTCATATGCAGACAATCAAATTACAAGATTGTTTTAAAGGATGTATTACGCACAATCATCCAGCTTCCAACGTCACAATATACAGAGCGCAAAATTATTTCAAAAGCTAGGACATTATAAAAAATCAGACTAAACAATAATGGCCAAGAACATTATGAGAGAGTGCACCTGAGAAACTCCTATGATCCTCTTAGCTTCAAAGGCAAAACGAAGATGGAGGTTCCTACCTCACATTCTGTCCTTAGATGAAATTATCAAAATTTTTGTTCTTGCCTAATATGAGATCGTTTTTCCATAAAATTCTTCCTTTGTGGGTCATTTATTCCTGGAAAGGCAGGCTACATGCACGCTTGGATCAGCGGAGAACATTCTGCGGCACTGTGGGTACTGCAAGGATTTTTAGAAACCTTTGGTGTGGTTTCTTTTTTGTGTGACAAAAAGTATTTTCTTTCACACAAAACAAGTATCCTTCTGTAGCCCTTTCCTTTGTTTTAAAATTAAGTTTGCTGTTTCATAACCAAATTGTCCCTTAATGCCACAACATTGTATCATGAGAACCAGTACAAATGCACACAAGGAAGAGCTGAACAGCTCTTACTGGTTTTAAGGCCTTAATAGCAATTCCCCCGGATTCCAAAGTGCCTTCCTGGGAGGCTGGCTGGGACAGCTGCACCTTGGGAACGTCTTGGTTCTCTGTGAGTCAAGGGGGTGGCAGCCACATAATCCACTTTATACTGAGCGTCACAAACATCAGAACTTCAGTGCGACCTGCCCTCCCCAGGAGCTGCTTTGCAATCAGGTGAGAGTGGGAAGCAGTGTGAGAAGTGCCAGGCTGTGTGTGAGGACCAGGCTGCCCCTCCAGCACCGAGCTCCAGCCATCCCCTGCTCTGGGAGCTCTAGTGATTCACATGGCTCTGACATCAACCAGTTTACCTTAAAAAACCCTCCAAGTAAGTTGGACATGAATGCTTTTTTTCAGCCTCTGAATCATGTTGAGCTGTGACAGCAGATGGGGAATCTACTCGTGCTGTTGTTAATGAAAGAACCATCTGTGAGAGCAAGTGCTGTGAGTTAAAACTCATCTGTGTCACACCAGGCTGTTGTGAGCTGCCCGAGGTGGATGGAGGCTGGCACTCAAATCACCCCCAGCCAGCCACAACTGCTGACTGCTGAATCACTGACAGGATGGATTGAAGAGGGTAAGGTCAACAAGATGTCTGTGACCACATTTCTTTATAGACAATTGCAGTGAGAATCAAATAGGATGATTCATTCCTGAATATAAATAGCATCAAGCACTCCAAAAGTCCAGTCCGGAACAGCTTCAGAGCCAGGACTGGAAGAAGCTGAGCTCTGCATTCCCAGCAAGTCTCCAGGAGTGCACTCACAACTTTGGGTGCTGGGAGCAGGATTAGGCACATCAGCCTAACAGACTCTGGGTTGTTACTTTTGCTAATCCAAAACTTTCTTTGCTTGAAGGATTAATCCCAGTCTGAGATTCAAAGGTAAGCAGTACACTACTCCTTCCATCATTTTCCAACAGATCTGTTCTGATTCCAACACATCTTTTGGCAAATAAGAAGAAGTTGTAGCTTGGTTTGCACCCCTTTTTGTCCATCAGCTTTGGAAGAGATTTCCTAGACATGTAAATTATACTTGTAATTTGAGAAATACTAGCATGGATTACGGACACTGCTGGAATCACATGGAATCCACGGACTCACGTGGCAGAGACTTCTCTTGTGGTCCTCTGATCATCATTTCTCTGCCTTATTTCAGCTTCCTGATTTAATAAAGTTGGGGGGTGTGAGAGGCTAACATGATGCGTATTTCTTTAAATGAAGTTGAACCAATGCAACACTAAAAGTCATTATTTTGCTTCTGCTTCAAAATCTGTCTCCAGACATCACATGACATCACCTGAGACATGAGTCATATAGACATTGTAAGAGTTCTTCTTGGCAGTGTTGGAATGACACAGCAGTGTCTGCATTTTCAGCTGTTGCTTCTAAATCTGTGCTTACAAAATATCAGACATTAAAAACTGTAGATCACGTGTGTGCAAGTAAGGATTTATTCTTACAGATATTCTGCAAAAGACTATTGCAGTATTTTTCTTGCAGTTTTAAGTAATTAAAGAACAGTTGAACACCAGCTGAACATCTTGCTCTGAAAAATCTGCACTGAAAGAGTCTCTAGGAAATGCACTGATGGAATGCAAGACCAGTAGAGTTCTTGGGATTCTCTTGGCCACAGTGGATGGCAAGGGTGGAAAAAGCTCATGTTGTTCCCTTCCCTAGTGAGTGGTCATATTAGGATCTGACCACAACTGCAGTTACAGGTAGAAGTCCCACACAAACACTACCTTGAGCAGCCTTGCTCTTTGTACACCTTTCAGAGAAGAGTGGGTAAGTTAAATATTTGTCTATACCATCTATAATGCGTGTCCAGGGGTGGGCCAGGATATTCACAGGACACTTTGCTAATCTGGCAAATTAAATTCCCTTATTTTCCCTGATTAATCTGCACCTGCAAGGATGTAGGGCACCACCAGATTGGTGATCAGAATGCTGCATTTTGACTTTAAAATCTCTACATCTATGAAATAAGAGTGCTCTTCACAGTGAACATTTCACTAGTCTGTATGATTTGCCTACTCCTCCTGAGCTTCCCAATGTCCAGACTCCAAACCAAAAGAAACTGGTTTCCCACTTCATTCCCTAAAAGTTGAGAACTATTTAGGTATATGCTTATATATTTATAAAAAACCCAAACAAACAAACCAAACCAAAACAAAACCCCAGAGATATTTTTCAGAGAATTGCATGTTATGGCCCTGCCCTCCTGACAGCTTCATGTTAAGGTTGCTCCATGCATTCTCACTGATGCTATTTTTGCTGCCTTGCTTAGAGCTGCTCTCCATGCCAAAGTACAGTTTTAGGAGAAGCAGTTTTGTTAATCTGACAGCATGCTGTGGAAGCTCTCTGTCCCCCTGCCCCAACAACAAAGACTCCTATGTCTCTGTGTTGCTGCTGAGCACTTGCCTCTGCATTTGGTAAATTACCTGCAACTTCAGCAGCATCTAGACAGCAAATTATTTTCTTGTCCTCATTTCTGTCTTGCCACCTGTAATGCAGGAAATAACTGAAGGGAATAAACCTTTTCCAAGACTTTCTTTTCTCTTGCACCTCAATCTGGATTAAGTGTGTTCAATGTCCCAGCACTACACCATTCTAACTATCTGTTTAGATACTCTATTTTAATTCAAAAAACACATTTTAATAATGAAAACTCCTTATGGAATTTATCTGCTTAATAGTTCCATTCGCAGGCTTTTTTCCTGTACTATAGATTCAAGTACATACAGTGATAACTGGGTGGAAAAACAGCTCAAGTGTATTTAGGAGAAACTGGGGGCAGAATGTGAAGGGTTTCCAGTGATGGTATCCACCTGCAGAGAGGGACTGCAGAAGACAAATGAGTTACTGAGTAAGCAGGGAAGGAGAAGTTTGTCTCCTGTATCTGGGTGGATTGACACATGAATAAGAGATGAAATCACACAAAAATAAGATATACAAGCTGTTAAAAACAAGTCTACATAAATAGTAAATCTTGTTTGACAGACTTAGTGAAATTTATTTTAAGGGCAAATGCAGAGGACACAGGAGGCTGAAGAAGGCAGGAAACAACATAATCCACATTCAGGAAAGGACACCTCTTGCCTTGCAGCCTAGTGGGCTATCAAGTCGAGGTAGCAACAGGACAACACTGAGAAAATAACACTAAAATATGAAAAAGGAGTAATGCCAGGAGTATGGAATGGGGCCTCATCTGAACCTTCACCACAGCACTTTTCAGCAGCTGTATCACATGAGTCTAAGGAAAACAGCCTACAATTTATCCTGCACACTGACCTTTGCCTTGAAGGGCTAAGTTGTACCTGCTGTTGAAGAAGTCATGGCATCTTAAAATAGAATTAAGAACAGATTGCCAACTTTTTGTTTTCCCTGCTGTTGTCAGTGGCCTACAAGATCCATTTATAAATATTGCTCACTAGTTTCTCCAAGCCCTTACTCACCAGAGTGGAAAGGCCAAGGACTGTTACTGCTGCAGCACAGATGAAGAAAATTATTTCCACCCAGAGAAGAGGGCAGGGACCTGCTTTGCTCTTATATAGCCAACGTTCATCCGTGCAGAGCTTCCTTGATTGGCCTTAAGACCTCATATCTGTTTCTATGAAAGGTAGGATTAAAATGCAAAATTAGGAAGGGCTGCTGGATAAGTTCATTTCAGTTTGACGCTGGAGCATCGGGTACTACCAAGCCGCAACAACCATTCAGGGCAGATCGAGTATTATCCATCTAAAATGTTATTTCTGTGTTCTCCTTTCCTTATTTCCAGGATATTGATGATCAGTATTTGGTTTCCCCACACACAGAACAGTTTGCAGGAATGTACCAGCTCCCTGATGACCCTCAGCATCTCCAAGGGCTCAAATCAAAAGGAAGCTCTCCTGTGACACCTCTGGGACTGACACCATCTGCCTACTCAGGAGATGTAGAATTCCTCTTGAAATGAGGCTGTATTTTCTTCTTCAGATAAGGTGTTCTGGCCCTGTTTGTAACTGCAGTAAGCCAGAACTGATCTCTTCTAGGTCATGCTGAGCTCCCACCTCAGGCTGGGCACCTTCACTCAGTGACTGTGAAAAATGCCAGAAACAAAGCTCCCCTTCAGTTCCTGTGCCCATGCTTGCCCCACACTGAACCCTGCAGGATACAAACAGTGGCTTCTCTCCAGTGCCTGAGCTTTCAATGCCTCCCTGAAAAATCAGCCCAGCAACACCAACCAACAAGGACCACAGGAAGGAATTCAGCATGGCCAAGGAGTCATCCAGCCCTAGGGCAGCACAGGTTGATGGAACCTAAGGGACAATTGAATCTTCCTTCTTTGGTTTGCAGCTCTCAGCTACGGCAAGTAGCTGCCTGTGAGGTGTGCCTTCAGGGGCACAGCTCCTTTTGTCTGCTGGGCCACTGCATCTGATGACACCTGCTTGTTGACAAACCTGGCCACGAGAAAGTTCTATCCTGGGCCTTGCCTGGCACTGCCGTGGAGTAACCTGGCAGTCCTGGTTGTGGATCTGAATGGATAAGGACACTAAAGTGAATGCAAAACCTTGACAGAACCCATGGTAATTCCTCAGGGCCTGATCTGCAGTAAGGACACATCAGCTGTAGGGACCACATTTGTCACGAAATTCCCTTATTCCATGAGATTTCTTTTGCAGTAGGGTCCTGATCCCAGCTTCTACATGAGCTGGAAACAGATGAAGCTGCACGATGGTCTGATACACAATTTGCCAGTTTAATGAGCTTGGGATTTTTAATAGCTAATGCACTGCAGTGTATTTTGGCTGAGCTCCTAAGATGTTTCAAAGCCCAATTATATCTTACAAGGTCAGTAGGCACTTATTCTTAAGGGCCCATGATTCAATATCTGTTTGCATTCCATGCTCCCTTTAATGTTTTAATGTTTGTTATAAAAATTGCCACAGTGATTCATTTGCATGTATTTCTCCTTTGTTTGGAAGGGAATCGTTTAGAGTGGCTATTTTAAGGGTTGTTAAGTGGAACAATCTAAGTGTGAACACTCTGAAAAGATAAATGGAAACATTTAATATTTATGCTCTGCTATTCTACTGTGTCTCAGTCATGTAAAACCAGATCGCTATCCTACAGCTCTCATTTTAAAAAGACGGCACAAAAAGTAATAAAATGTAGCAATAATCGACTTGTTAAAACAAGTGGTGATAAACAATTCAGAGGCACAATTCTATCACAGTTACAATGCTGAAAGTGCGCTGAAACCATGCTGAAATAAAGAAATACAAAAGAAAAGACTCTTCTATCCTCAAGCAACTGTTTTACAGTGAGCCCGCTTCAGCCATAGCTGCATCCAACATGATTTAGAGCTGCACCAGCCTCTTGCTCCTGCTCCCAGTACCTCCTCAAGGTGCAGTTCATGTCTCCTGGCAGCAATGTTAGTTTACAGAGTTCCCCCAATTTTATACCTACACAACTGCTTGTGAATGTACTGTGCAAATCTAATCATTGGTTCTTGTGTTAGCAAAAAGGGACTGTGAAAGACAACACAAAATCTCCTTGAATGGGCTTTGCTGCAGAAACCAGACTGTTCTAAACACAGCCTCCCAGTACTGCAGGCAAGACACTGATCCCAATTCTGTGAGCACTGAAACTATGGACGTGAATATGCTTATTTTACTGAATCAGAGCTGTGCTGCATCCAGGACCAACTGCCAGGTACCAGGGCTCATGGAGCCCATGGGCAGTGGCCCAAGGATCCTACAGAGCCACCCTGAGTGACAACCACAGCTTCACCTCAAATCCATTCCCTCTGGGAGAATTCTTCCAGCCTTGAGCTATGAGATGAACACACTGATTAAACTTGTCTTAGTGTTAACCAGTATAAATTTACACATTGCCCATATACAGATCTAGTCCCTTCTTGAATCTTAGTTCTCAGTCCTTACATTACAAGGATTGGGATCCACTGTGCTACACAGTCAAAGGGATTCCTTGTTAAGAGCATTTTGGATCAAGCTCCCACAGACAGACTGATCAGTGCATTTATAAAATCTATAATAAGTGTTCAACTTCTGGCATGACTTGGTGTCTGATTGAATTCTGAAAGACTATTTTTGTCCTTCAAATTGAAGTTAACAGATCTATTCATCATAGGAGTGTAACAGAGCTATTTTTTCCTGCTGCGAAACATTTGCCAAACATTTTTGACTGACAATAAGTTTTATAGGTGCAGACATTTGCAGGCAATACATGAACTAAAATTCACCATTTAATTGTTTCAAGTCATTCACCCACTTCTAACAGTGTCTAGTAGTATCCCATATTAGGGTTAAACCTTCATTCTCAGAACTGAAACTCGGCTGCTAAATATAAACTTGAGCCTAATCCAGGATCTTGCTTCAAAAATGTTGTTTTATACAGCTGACTGTGCTAAGTGGGGATGGAAAGCTGTTATGCTGAAGAAGTTCCCTGCTATTTTAAAGCAACTTTACCAGCAATTCCTTTGCTGTATCTCTCCCTGTCACATTGCTTGTCACAGCTAAAAATACGTGGAATATTTTTTCCATTCTCCCTGGGGCAGTAGGTGAGGGTGGTGAAATGGTCAGGGGTTTCCATAGCTGATATCCTGTGTGCCCAACCACACATTTGGCCAGGAATGAGGCTGGGAGAAGGAACACCAGCAAAAATAATCCGTGAAGATTAATCTGAAGATAAACTCCTAACTTGTGAATAAAGGTCTAATAGAGCACTGAGAAGACTCTGCTCTCCTCAAAAGGAGGGGACACACCCACAGCACCTGGTGTGACACTCAGTCACACGGCAGCTGCTTCCTCCTTCTCCTGCTTTCTTCCTCCTCCTCCTCCTCCTCCTTGCACTTGGGTTTAACTTGACCCAGTCTTTATCTGTCCTTTCGAGTTTGACCCATCTACAGCTGGGGAGAGAAACAAAATCTTTTAGATTTAGAAAGGAACAGACCTTTAAGGTAGAGCTTCACTGCTGAGTCCACACTAAACCACGTCCCTGTGCTCAGATCTTCACTCATGCTTGGCTATGCTGCCCATCTGCAAGGAAAAAAAAAAAGGCAAAAAAATAAAAGGTGAATTTTGCTGCCAGCTGGGGATTTCCTGCTCTGTGAATATTCAGAAACACTTGTGCATATTTTGTTCCACCCTGTTCCAAAATTGGCAAAGGAAGTATAAATAACTATCCCGCTGCGTGTTAATAATGACCAAAAAGGGCTAAAAAGTTTGGGTGAATATTAATAATTATTAGTATTAAGACTTTCTCAAGTGGGACCTCTTTCTGTTAAGAGCTACAGCTACACCTCAGTCTCATTACAGAACTGGAATTTAATCTCCAGGTTTTCAGACAAGATTGTGCTTCCACATTTCACAGAATGGTTTGGGTTGGAAGAAACCTTAAATCCTGTCCCATTTCACCCCTGCCATGGGCAGGGACACCTTCTACTGTCCCAGGCTGCTCCCAGCCCCAATGTCCAACCTGGCCTTGGGCACTGCCAGGGATCCAGGGGCAGCCCCAGCTGCTCTGGGCACCCTGTGCCAGGGCCTGCCCACCCTCCCAGGGAACAATTCCTTCCTTAAACCTATTACAAATCTACCCTCTTTCAGTTTAAAGCCATTCCCTCTTGTCCCCAGTCCCTCTCCAGCTCTCCTGGAGCCCCTTTAGGCCCTGGAAGGGGCTCTGAGGTCTCCCTGGATCCTTCGATCCTCCAGGTGAGCACTCCCTACTCTCCCAGCCTGGCTCCAGAGCAGAGGGGCTCCAGCCCTTGGAGCATCTTTGTGGCCTCTTCTGAACTCTCTCCAGCAGCTCCATGTCCTTTTGTTGGTGTCCCAGAGCTGAATGCAAAGAGCCAATTTGATCTTGTACTCTTCTTATTCAGTGTATTTACTCAAGACAGGATCAAAGGAGACGTTAGTGTGGTCTCCATGGCAGCCTAATTAGGCAGAATTTATTCCCCTTTTTCCCACATAAGATACCTACTATTGGAAAATAGCCTTGTGCCCCTGAGGAGAAAAGTAGCATTGCTGTGTGTGGCAGTACAATGGAGCATCCTGATCACATTGTCCCTGATTTGGTCACAGAACACAACAGACTGTGCTTTTAAACAACCATTACTGCTAAAAAGGTTTTCATCCCTGTCTCTTTGAACAGGAATTTCTCTTTCCTACCCTTGCTTCTTGCTCCTAGTTATCAACTACCAACTACCATCAACTAAAGCTGAGAAAGTACTCTTCTGCTCGTTGTCTCCATAGTGCAGTGCAAGTGGGAAATTAGGATATTTGCTTTAATAAAGAACTACATTGGAGAGCTACAGATCTGACTGGGAAGCTTTTTAGCAACTTTGTGAATTTATGGACCTCAAAGGAAATCAACAGAACTGGTTATTAGAGCTTATGAGATTTATTGGTTTATAAACGGTATGAATCCAATAACGTTTACTCAATATTGCAATGAAATGACCCATTGGTTTTATCTGATAAGCAAAGTGATCTGTAAGCTAAACTGTTCACTAAATATCTCCCTGGTTACTCCTAAGCTGTACCCATGGAGTGCCAGACAATGGATAAGCATCCTAAGAAAGGAAAGCTCCTTTCGTATCCCATCCTTCAGTAATGAAATTCAGTAAGAAGCACTGTTGTTCTGCACTGTTCTCCAGAGCTCTAAAGCATCAACAAGAAAACCACTGAAAGCATGAAAATGTGAATTTTCTTAGCTTATGTGCTGATCCAAAGGTTTAAGTGGCCAAGGAATCTCCTGTGCAACTGAACCCTCAGTTGGTGCCAGACAGGTTTGTTCCTGCTTTGTCTCCAAAGACTCCTCCTGTCACCTGGAACAACACAAACGCATTTTATGTGTGTCCTGACTGCAGAGAAAAGCCAGCCAGCTTAAACTTAAACTGTCCCCTTTGCAGGGGTGGTTTGGGGTAGTCATGGTGCAGGTCAGCTGAGGGATGGTGGCTTCCCAGGACAAACCAAACCAGTTGCTTGGCAGCTGTTTGACTGTATCTGCACACCTGAGTGGGGAGAAAGGAGGAATTCTCCTCCAAACTCACAGGAGTGCTTTTAAGAAAATGTCACTTTGGTGGTGTTGATGTGACAGCTACCAAAGATCCCTGGGGTCTCTGGGTCCAAGGAAAACTTGTGTTTTGGTGGGAAAAGGTCTGGATATAATGTGCTGCTAGCAAGAATTTTTCTTGCTTCTTTCCAGTCCCGTGAGATATTTTTCTCCCTGACAGAAGATATTAGTAGAGTTCTATAAGCTATGAACACCTGTGACCTTGCAAAGATTTGTTTATAGTACAGTAGAAAAATTCTTTGACAATGGATGTTTTAGGATTTTAGCCAATCACCCCAAGGGGTGGCTGATCCTTTGACCAATTAGACTATGAAGAAAAAAGTCTATAAAAAAGTTGTAAAATAATTAAATAAAGGAGTCTTACTGCACAATTCCTGCCTGCTGGATCTCTCTTCTCCTCCCTACCACTGTGGGATACCGTGATAAAAAGTAAGTGTACCTCTTTCTGAAACAGCTCTAGCACGTACCTCTAAACAAGCTCCGGTGTATGAGAGGTTGGTTTTTCAGCTACATGTACAGGAACTCAGCTTTTCAAAGGGGAGAGGTTCCTGAGCCAGCAAAACTACCCCTGTTCCATGAGGATAACAATCAGAGAGTCTCACACACTTGCTGCCATGAAGAGAAGAGCTGAACTGGTTTCTGTGCCAGTCTTTCTGTTCCCTCACACTCTGAACAACACGGGGTGTGACTCTTGGAGTGTCCTGTGAAGGGACAGGAGCTGCACTCAATGATCCTTGTGGGTCCCTTCCAACCCATCTGATTCCATGGTTCTGTGAATTGTTTTGTTTCCTTGTATTCTGTACCTGTCAATCTCTCCTCTTGTATCCACTAAAAGTATACTGGCACCTACAACCTGTTAATCAAATAAGAACATTCCTCCTCACTAGTCCAAGGTAGGAAATGCACTGAATGACTGCTCAGAGTGAAGCTGTTTCTGTGCCAGACACCAGCAACCACATATTCACAGTGAAAGAGGAAGTCACAGTGAGAACTCTCTGGAGTCAAGCAGCAAGAATTCAAACACCCATTTTGTCCCTGGTAGCAGTTAAGCATCTCCTCATTATCTAATCCTAAAGTTGAACGTGATCAACAGGTTCCTGCAGAAATTTCTCTAAGTTCTCAGCAGAAAAGTTGGTTTGACTGCCTGAAGGGAATGACTTTCAAGAAGTGCAGCCTGTGCTTACAGAGGCACTTTGGGCCAGTAGAGTGAAACTTCAGCTCAGTTGCACTGGGTACACATTTGAACGATGCTCCTTGGAAACTGAGGTACAGCCAGCCAGCTGAGACTGCTTTTGAGAATGAAGACTTCTAATTTATAATTCATATGACATAAATACCCTCCCTGAGTGGTTTAGGAGAGTGTTTGTGTACCTTTGTAACAAGGAAGGGAATTTCGTATGAGGGAATTTCCTTTGTCTTGTGATAAGGGGGAAAAGCTTTCTTATAATTGAGGCTGATTTGAGAGTTTTGAACTTGGAAAATAATTAAATCCACTACCTGTATGTCTGAACCTATTTTTCAGTAAATTTTAACTGGAAATACAACTGAAATGCAGCAGGCCATAGGGTAGGGAGACAGTGGAAGTGCACCAGGGACATGCAGTACACTACTTTCCATTCAGGTTTGGTACTGAGCCCTGCACAGAAATAAAATTGAAAACCACAAAAAACCATATAAAGTGAAAAGAAGAATTTTCGGTCACTTTTGGAACCAAAAAAAAATCCCATCTAGAAAAAAAAGATTATTGGAATCAGGTAGAAATACTGTGGAAGCTAATTTTGTAAACCTGTGGAAGCTTGAGGGGCTGCTCTGTCCCAAGAAGTTTCCAGACAAAAATTGCTGAAATAAGTGACTAGGTAGGAACTCTTTTAACTTAATCTAATGAGCTTTTCTGGGGTTAGGAGGAACTAGCACCTTGTATGAAAAGATTCTACAAAGCAGACAGAAGTTTGAAGGGAAAACTGATGGAATTTTCATCTTGCTTGCTGAGAAAAGGACCAAGTTTAATTTAAATGCAGAGCATTCAGAGCAAGAGGGACACTCCCCCTCCTTATCCAGGGATCCTCACTCTGTAAAAACAACCTAATGACCTAGAGACAGTTTTAGCTTTTTTCTTGCACTTATTTCTGCCAAGTCTGAGTGAAATGTTCAGGAGAAAGGAGAAAATACTGGTATCTTTTCATGGCACAGGATTCTGAACATGCTATGTCAGGTGATTAAGGAAGCTAATCAGGTGGAGTACAGTTTGATTTACATTTTGTTCCAGGAAAATTATGTATTTCCCAGCAAAATCATCACTAATGTACAGTTTTGATGCAGCTGAGTAAAACTGCCCCTAACAGATATTCAGGGATTCCCTTTTTCTTATGAGTATTCATTTCCTTGCAATGGTAATACTTAGAGCTGAACCAAGTCTCTTCACAATACTTGGCAAAACCATATCTTAGAGGGGGGCCTTTGGAGAATACTGTTTTGTTTAGATAGAGTCTAAGAGAACCTAATGCCATTTCAGAAGTATCCACAGGGGTATTGCTGCAATTAGTTGTGAATTTCACGTTAAAAAACCAGACATTGTTATTAAAATGCACAGCTTGGATTAAACAAGTAGACAATGAGCAACAACCTCTAGTTTGGCATGAAAGATAAAGGAGCCTGAGTGACAGATAAGAGATTCACAGCAGGTAAGAAGCAAGTCAGTTCTTTGCCATCTCCAAAACAAGTTCCTTGCTACACAAAATGTAACAAATGGAACTACAGGGTCTTGGCTGATAATTCTGGCGATATTTTCTAATTAATAAAAGCACACTGATTAGCCCTAGGGCATTTGCTTTGGGCAGCCAGGTGTTCTGTACCCAAATGCAACAGAAGTTGCCCCAGCTGCCTCACCAGTGTGTCTCCAGGACATCAGCATTCTACTGAAGTCATTAAGGTGAGCTTCCTATTTTTAGCAGTCCAGAAGCATATTCTGCCAGAATTACTTCAGCATTCAGGCAGTGAGCAGTTAGGGGAGCTGAAATTGCATTTCTTAAAATCTAAATCCTGGCAGTTCGAGTGTCAGACGCTCACAGAGATGTGCTGATGGTTCTGACAACTCCTCTCAACCTCCCGTGCAGAATTCCTGCTTTCATACTGGAAATGTGCAATCCTTAACCAGACCCAGAAATAACACCAGCTCAAAAGGGGCCAAATGAGACAAGTTTCCAGTCTAAAAGTAGCTTAAAAAATGAGCAATGAGTGATTAAATAAACAAACCAAAAACAAGAATAGAGCCACTATACACAAGGAATGTAAACATGAAGCATATTTTTAAACTTTTTCCATCCCCAGGATGGTGCAACACCTTAAATAAGGCAAATGTTTGCTCTGGAACTGAAAAAGACTTTGGTGAGTACCATATTGATCTTTTCAACTGACGTACAAATGCATTTCTATTGACAAATTTCTGTTAGCAATCTGCTCAGTAAACCAGCAATGATCCACTAGCATCCTACTGGGAAGTTAGAATATACTCCCAGATCTACCCATGGATACACATTTCCATTCCATATGTGCCTAAAAAAATGAACATTTTCAAGTTCCCATTTTGCACAGATAGGACTAGTTGGCCTACTAGAAATCTGTGATAAGAAAATGCATTTTCAACTCCACTGGCAGCCTCGGCACCTGAGCTAAAGTGAGAAGTCAGGTAATTCAAGTGTAATTCACCCTGACCTTTTGGCTGGTCACCTACTTAGATCAAAGATTCCTTGTTTGGCTGTGCAGTTGGGAACCCAACAAGGTTTACATTCCCTGTTGAGGCATTTGCATGGGAAACAAATCTAACAATACTTCTACTACTTCCAATACTAGTACTAGTATTTAACTTGGCCTGTAGAACCCCCACATCACATCAGGTCTTGCTCTGAGGTAAAATGAAAGAGCTTCTTCTGAGTTACTTGTAGACTGCTTTCTTATAGAGCTGAAGTTTAGGTGTCAGTGCGGTTACATATTTATGTATAATCACTTGTGCATCTCAGTCTCAAAACATATTTTGAACCTGGTGAACAATTTCACATAAATTGCAGAATCTAATACTATCAATCAGTTAAATTTATGAGGCCCTTGCCCAAGAGAATAAAAACCCCAAGCTACCCCTGGGCAGCAGAGTGTGCAGTCACTCTGTACACAGCTCCAGATCAGCTGCAGAGCGCTCTGTGTGTCACTCAGCCCAGGACAGGCAGCTGGGACACTCTGGCTGCAATGCCATGAAAAGCTGGTGAAGGGCAGCAGAAAATCCTCTGAAACACAGGAAGGATCTGGGGGATTGCAGTGAAGGTTGTGGGAGATGTGGGAGATGTGGGAGATGGTGCAAAGAGATGAGATGATTGAGATGAGATGAGATGAGAATGATTGAGATGAGATGAGATGAGATGAGATGAGATGAGATGAGATGAGATGAGATGAGGAGAGGAGGATTTGTGTTTATAAACTGGTGCCTTTTGGCCTCCCCCGCTGTGGCTCACACCTGCCCAGCAGGTTCCAGGCAAACAGAGAGCAGGGGAATAGGGGAAGGACAGGAGATGAGCTCCATTCCACAAGCACAGGAGGGAGACCTTGCAGTTAGAACTTGGCTTTTCCAGCACCAGCTCATCCCCTGTCTCGATCTATCTGCCATGTGGATTTTCTGGTGTCTAGTCAGGACACACTCCCACTGCAGAGTCTCCAAGTACACACTCAGCTCTTCCTGTGGCATTTCCCTCCCAAGTAATGCAGATTCATATCAAGTTTCAGCCTTTTAAAACTCACTTAAAATCCATCAACTACAGGAAGTGAATATTTAGACAGCCAAGTTACATCAGTGTTTCTGAGTGAGAGTGAGAATGAGAATATTTGTTTCACTTTGAGATCTTTTTTGGTTATCTGCATTACTCCTTACTCTAATATTGTCTTTCAAGTACAAGGTACATTTATTGCCATCCTATCTGTACAACCAGTGCCTGGAAAGGAGAATATTCTACACATGTGTCATTTAGAGACAAAGAGCATTCACTATTTATTTCAATGAAAAAAATTACATTCATTATGTGCATCCTAATGCTGTAGATTCACAGCCATTTCAGACTTCAATAAAATCACATTGTTACTGAAAGAAAAGATTTCCAAATACCCCCCTTTTCTTGAGCAGAGCAAGCATTCACAGACAAGAACTGCACAAGATTAGCAACAACAGCATTTTCAGTCTTTGGGAAAAGGAACTTTTCCACATAAACTGGAACTTTGCCTTTTTCCTGCAGTCTCCCTGGCAGCCAGACACCCCACCTTTTGACTGCTCCCCATCACTGCTTGCCTTACTAGGCAAAGTGTTTTAGGCATCCAGAGAGGGCCCACACACCCTGCTTGGGCTCCTCACGCTGTTTTCTTGCAAAACCCGCCAATTTAAACAGTTCCTGTTCTTAGCTGCATCCACATCACTCCTCCCACCGTGCCAGCACAGCTGATGTGCCAAATGTGCAGTGCACAAGATCATCTTAAAATGATGTTAAAAACAAATGCCCAGGTGTTTCAGGTGGTCACAGCCTATTCCAAGGGCACCCTTCACTTCTGTCATGTAATGAGGTGACAATGCACAGGTTCTGAATGGTGACACAGTTCCCTGGACTGAGTGGGATAAGTCAGTAGTTCTGCCTGTACAGAGTGAGTATCACACATGGAATTAGACTTCAGGAATTCTTGGATAAAAAGATTAGTAAAAAGCCCATATTTAGTAAGCAAAGCAGAAGAAGAAAGAGTAAAAATGTACAAAAATAGGAACAAATAGGAATCCAGTAAAGTTAAACAGCAAAGTCACTAAAATACCTTGTGCTTTGAGGCTGGCAGTGTGTTTTCATTCTGTGCCTGGCACAGAGGGAATCCTGGATTATAGCTGAGGTCCCAAGAGGTACAATGTGAATAAAAATACCACAGGAATAAAGACTGAGCCCTCATCACACATTCTCAAAACCAGCACATCCTCAATAGATCAAAGTAATCTTTTTGCAAAAAACCAAAACAAAACAAAATCACTTTGAAACACAACCTCAGACAAAGTATTGATTCCACATCACTTAACAACTATGAACCTCTGTTCAAGCCAGAGCTTTTTAGTTTGGAATTTACCTGAAGAAGCCATGAGAAGGAGACACTGCTGTGGGGAATATTCCAAAAATGCCTCAGAGGAAAAACAGTTATATAAATATTGTGTGCAAGGCACCAGAGGGGCAGAATTACTTTGGTTATTGAAGCAAAGTCTTCCTGTGGCCACAAGAACTGCCTCTGCAAGCAATTGTCAAGATAGATCATTGACATATTTACATATTTACATATTTGATATTGATATAATTGCCTTTAACTTGCATGATATTTAAATGAAAAATGAAAATTTAAATGCAAAAAAACCCCCAAAGTCTGTACATTTTGTGCTTTCAAACGTTTACATACAAGTCTTAGCACCACAGCTACAGAGCAAAGATCTGGGTTTACTTCTTCATTCAAGTTTAGGAAAAAATCCTCAAAGATTAAGGAAAATTCTGCATCTGTGTTTAGAGTTACCAAGTGAGGCATGTCTCTAAAACTGGGTGATCGACTGGCCTGAGCAAACCCTTTTTGTGTAGGGGAGATCAGTCCCACAGACGATACTGTTAGCAAACCCTGAGTAGGAAAACTGCCCTTGCTCTTTCTCTTCCTCCTGTCCTTCGGCCAAGCACTCATTTAAAGGGAAAGCTGAATTGGGAAGGCATTGAAAAGGAAGCAGTAAGGTTCCCTTCCAGCTGGCCAGGGCTCCCTGTCACTCCCAGAAAAGGCACCAGAACTGCGGAAAAACAGAGGCAGGCTGCATGCCAAGGGCTGCTTCCATCCTTCCCTTTGCTTCCCTCCCTCCTCCTTGCTGAAACCCTTCCATGGACGAGGAATCACCACAGCCTGCAGCAGCTCCCCGGCTCCCTGTCACTCCCAGAAAAGGCACCAGAACTGCGGAAAAACAGAGGCAGGCTGCATGCCAAGGGCTGCTTCCATCCTTCCCTTTGCTTCCCTCCCTCCTCCTTGCTGAAACCCTTCCATGGACGAGGAATCACCACAGCCTGCAGCAGCTCCCCGGCAGGGGCACAGGGCCAGGGAGGATTTGAACATTTGGATGTCCCGGTCACACAGCCACCCCCTGCCTGGCCACCGCCCCCAGGGGCCCTGGAGCCTTCAGGACAGCCAGGCCATGTGAGGGGCCATGGCCGGGCAGTGGCACCGTC
>NW_008238440.1:3525739-3534337 GCF_000691975.1 Corvus brachyrhynchos | reverse complement strand
CCCCACCCCCCCCCCCATCCCATCGCCATCCCATCCCCATCCCCATCCCCATCCCCATCCCATCCCCCATCCCATCCCCATCCCCATCCCCATCCCATCCCCATCCCCATCCCATCCCCATCCCTATCCCATCCCATCCCCATCCCATCCCATCCCATCCCCATCCCTCCACCTGGATCCCCCTGGATCCACCGTGGGTGCCATCCCCTCAGCCACGGGGGGCTGCTGGCACTGAACCCCTGTGCTGGGATGCCAGGCAGCATTCCGGTATCGTGGCTTCATAAGCTGTTCCAGGCAGTTCCTGGTGAGCAGCTTCAGTCCAAGCATCCCAAAGGGAAGGAGTTATCAGCATAAAGAAGCAAGCAGTCAAAAGCAAGTATTCAGACACCACATCACAAGTCAGTGGATCCCCAGTGTAAGATCAGATTTCCCCAGCTGCTTTTCTTACCAGTGCAGATGGTTTTCTGTTCACAATAGGATTAGCAGCAAAGAAACAATTACTGGTTAAAAGTGTAGATTCGAAACTGGGTAAATTTTAGTTCATAATCAGCTAAAGCCCCAACTCAACCATTGCGTTTTATAAATAGCAGTTTAAATTTGTTATTTGGGATTTCTTATACAAATGGGAAAGGAAGAAGGAATTTAAAAATCAGTGTAAATGGGGAGATGAAAAATTTTAAAATAGTATTTTGGGAAGGTTGTAAGAGTTTTAATTAAAAAAAATAAAATCCATCCCCTCAAAATACTTTGATCTATTCAGGTTGTGATGCATGTGTGTAGTAATAGCAACAAATAATTTAATCTACTATAAAATTCCTCAAACCAAGACAAGGAGGTTACCTGAATCTTTTAGTCATTACAAGAGAGAGATGTTGGTTTGTTGACCCATTTACAAAACCAGAAGGATTAATTTTAGTTTAGATTTTAGGACAAAGATGGGGATGACAACAAGCAAAGGGTGGCTCCTGTCACCAGGCTCTGCTCGTGCAGGATCTCCAAGGGATGTCCAGGGGCCAGTGAGGACACCCACAGCTTGTGCCTCGCTTCTGAGCTGTTGGCTCTGAGTTCCCCCACGTAGGTTCCCTGTCTGAGTCAGGGGAGCCTGGCAGCATTCCCGATTATCCCACACAGCTCTGGGAGTGAGCACTCCCAGGGCCTCCCTCCCCAGCCCCTGGGGCTCTGGGTGCCTCTCTGGGTGGGTGTGAGCTCAGGGACACTCCAGACTCACAGACTGTGTCTCATGGACTGCAGCTGTGGTGAAATTCTCTCATGTGGAGGAAAGGAGTGCACAGGAAAAAAATCCCAAGTTCTGAACTCCTAAAGGACAGCTCCCAGGATCCACTCACAGGAGCACCGTGGCCCTGCCTGGGAACTCCCTGGAAAGGGGGATTTTGTACTCGCTGGGTCCCTGTGCTCTGGGGGCCTCATTTCAGACACGCCACTGCATCCCAGCAGCTGCTGGGATTACTGGAATGGCCCTGCCAGCTTGGCAGAGCTGGCAGGGGCTCAGGAGCTGCAGGGTGTGCCGGGGCCAGCTGGGCGCACACAGGCTCTTCATCTCCAGAGTCTTCCTCACAAGATCTTCTACCAACAGCCACTGATGGCAATGTGTTCTGTGTAAAAACCCATTGGCCAAATGCCTGGATGCTCCAGGTCTTTGGTCAAGCTATTTCTAAGCAGTGTACCAGAAATAGCGCCTGGGTTTATTTACTGTGGAGCAATGCACATTAATTCGCCAAGTGCCATTACATAACAGCAATTAATTACATTATTTCTTCATTACTAGCTGTGAGCATAGACTGTTTTCACAATGTGCTGAATGCATTTCTGCAGCTCTTCTCAGAAGCTTTGAAGGGAAGATAAATGAGGACAAGCAGAGTGCCTAGATTAACAACAAATGATAAATCCAAGCCCCTTCATTGAAGCCAAATTAAATATTCTGTTGTAGACCTTGACCTAATTCCAGCTACTTGTTATTTTTCTTGTACTTTTTCATTAAACAGATTTTTTTTAAATATCTGGGTTTGTCATGAGAATAGGCTAAATTCTTCCTTTAGACATACCTTCAGAAATTATTTGCAAGCTATCGATAATTTCAGATGGCTCTAAAAGTTACTACTAGATTTCCTGGAATCAGGATTTAATTCTCTATTTAAAGAGAAAACCTCGTGTTGTTAAGAATAGTGATTTATCTACCTCTTAAACACTACAAGACAACTCCAAATGTTATTGACATTGACCTGGTCCTCAGGTTTAACTTTTTAAACTTTTCTTTGGTTATTCTTGTGTTTTAGAACACTGATGTGTCCAGAAGATAGGTGTAAGGTATGTGCTGGACACCCCCCTGGCATATACATTATATACTGTACTTACAGTTTTATCAGAGTTGTACTGCCTTTCAAGCATTTGTAAAGAGCAGTAAACACTGTACTGAATTACTTTAAAGTAGTCCATTTATTTAATCTTCTCTGGTTTTGCAGCCTTAGAATCTCCTGAATTTCTTTTTTTAGAGCTTTGTTTCCTCTCTCTACATCTTCCCTGTAATAACTGATCTCTCTGTCCCTAGGATTCAGTCTCCCGCATCAGAAAAACTCCAGTGTGTTCTATCTCATAGATTCAAAATCAGCCCTAAACTACTCTGACCTGTTTTACCCCTGTATCATGGTCAGAGAGAAGATGTGCCAGATGTCTGAGAAGTTTCATTATTCCCTCAGGGAATCTGACCTGTTCTAGAATAAAACTGAGATTGCAGAGAAGGACCAAACGCTGTTTTCAGACAGATTCAGAAGTTGGAAGTGCCTGTGTATCCATACTGGTGTGGCTGGGGTCAGAATCTGGCTAAAGAGCTGTTCTCAAAATAACAGTTTTGCTAGCTGATCACCAAACTGGGTGCTAAACTGAGTCTCTCCTGTGCTCTTAAAATACTTTTGGCCCAGGTAGGCCCCAGATATGTGTGGGTGTTGGTGTTAATGATATCTCTGATGCATTTGCTGAGCCAAAGCTTCATATCCAAACTCAGTGCCAGGTCTGGTCCTCCACAGGCAAAATCCCAACCAGGAGAGGATGTAATCATGGAAGTAAATAGGTCCACACATGCTTGTTTAGTCACTTAAGTGTAGAACTCTAAAAACCCCAGAATATCTGCAGTATCCCTGCCCTTCACACGCTCCCTGGGCTGAGGCTGGGGGCCTCCAGGATCCTCCCTCAGCCCTGCTTACCTTCTCCTCCACATCATAGTTTGTTTATTTCTCTTGTGCAGCCCTTCTTAAAATTTACTTATTTTGACTGGTCTCACAGCTGATTTTATTATATTCACAAGAATCCCAGCCCTCCCTGACCATCACAGCCCTGTGCCCCTGCAAGCCAGCACTGCCACCTGATCACTGTCCTTGCTCTGCTGTGTTTGCTTGGTGGGAAAACAGTTCCACAGCTGGAGACCTCATACAAAGGACTTCCAAGCTGTCAAAACAGAACTTACTGCTCTGGGGGTTTTCAATATCATTTCCTCAGTTCAAATCCAAAAAAGAATGATGCCTGCAGAAAGAAGAGAGGGTGCATTTTAAATGCTCCCTACCGTTCCTAAGCTTCTAAGGCTGTGTGACTTTTTTTCCTGATCAGAGTTCATAAGGGATATACAGATAAGGCTCTCCTAAGACACACACTCAGCATTGCAAACACTGGATTTTGTATCAGACATTGAATTAAACTGGCTGTGTATTTGGGGTATCTGCAAGGGTACAGACTGAACTGTGTCTGTGTAACTTTAAATAACCACCTCTGTATCCCAGAGTGCCATCCCGAGGCGACCTTTTAAAACCCCACTGATTCATGAAACACATAATTGAAATTTGTGCCTATTCTGATTAAATCCAAACTGGACCAGAAAAAGCCTATTTGGTGACCTCTGTACTGCAGTCGCTTTTCCAAAAAGCAAAAAGCAATGTTGCAGTTGCTGAACAGGAACTTATATTGAGCTGTTTTGGTGGAATGGGCAGTGACAGGACAGGCTTGAAGACAGAATAACCTGATCTTTCTCTGGGATGGCATCTCTAGCAAGGCTTTTAGCACAGGGGCTGTCAGCACAGGGGAGCTTACCCTGATCCTTCTTCTGTCACACAAGTTATTCGGCTGGCACCAAGTAACACTTACCCATCTAGTCCAAAGAAATACAAAAAAAATCACTTCATAGATATAAGCACATTTTTAGGCATGATTACTGTAAAAAATTTTGTGGGGTGTTAATTAGATTTCCAGCACATGGAACAAATATAATCAGAACAGTGTTAGTAGGTGCAGAGCTCAATCAGAACAAGCAGAAACTGTAAACTCTAAGTATTCCCTATGGAAAAATTTGGGGTGTCTTATTTTGACATGTCAGCACTGAAAGGAAAAATCCTGGGACTTATGACAGCAATGAATGCAGAGTCCAGAGTCAGAAGGCCTGGAAAATCTGCCCACTGCTCGAGGGGAAGGGAGACAGTGAAATCACATACACGGTAAAGATCCATACAAATTAGATAAGCGAATCCTTATTTTTAGCATTTGCCCAACAGCAAAGACAAGGGAACAGCACACAAACAACTCAGAAGGGAAGCAGTAACCTAAGCTAATCCAGGGTACATTGAGCAGTCAAGTTCCAGTGGCAGGAGGTGCTCATGTAACTGAAGAACAAGAACGCCTATAACTGAAGAAAAATTGTAATTTGCAATCAAACAGGGAAGAAAACCCACATTTTCTGTGGTTGGACCTTGCCACTCCAGGGGTGATATTGCAAAATGCCAAGGGTCTTTTGCTCAAAACTGAGTGTCAGAGTAAATCAAAGACTTCGCTTGCCCAGAATTATGAGAGTAACTTGGCACTTAACTCTCATTAAACTGTCATGAAAGTCAAATGGGGTTTAGGAAGATAAACCTCGGAGGATCCAGGCCTTTGGTACCTAAAATAAAACCTGGGCTTAATTGAAAACCAGCACCAAAACAGTGATCCTGAATTCTTTTCAGCCATCTGGAGATGCCTGATATTTTTAGTTTTCCCTGTTTTTCTGAGAGAGGCATAAAGATAGAATAACACTGTAGCATAGGGAATATGGAAATAAGTCTTGAGCTCTGTCCCTCTGACATATTTAAAGCAAAAAGAATGAATAACACACATTTCCATACCTCCTTCCTGAGCAGCTGCCTTTACCAGAAAAGGAGACACCACCACCACCTGTCCTCTCAAGGAACCTTTCAGGACAAAAAAGGAAACCCTGCTCTGTTCTGTGGGTGAACAGGCACAAGGGGCATCGTTTGGAAGGGGAATCAGAGCTGTGGCATCTGAATGGAGACAAGATCCCCCCTGAGTGTGGAGAATGAAATCTCTTGCAACTCGGTGTGTGAGATCCAGCTTGTCCCCACTGCTTGCCTAAAAACCAGCACACAGCTGCCTGCTCGGTATGGGACTCTCCAGATCCCTTCTGCTGCTCTTCCAAACTCTGCTGCAGCACTGGAATATAAAGTCTGCTCCTGAGATCAAGGTCCAAAATGTTTGGAATAGATCTGGCCTTGAAGCCATTCATAACTCCACACCAGTTGGAACTCTTGTGGAAAGGGACATCAATTATATTTTATATACATACATGATTGCATTTTATATTTTGCAGTGTATTGGAGAGTTTAAGAGGGATCTCCCAGACTATAAGAGAATGTAGGTGATAAGCTCCTAGGAGCTTATCTTATTTACAATAAATGAAATATGATCTACACTTGTTCATGGTATAAACAGAGCTAAATTGTAATTCTCTCCACTGATTCAATTCTGTTTGTAAGTAAGGAAAGCAATTAAAGATGCCATTAGCCTAGTGATGAGTATGTCTCCATCCTCCACGTGACTCTTACTTGAGCATCTGTCTTGTGAGCAATCCTGTGATTAAATTCGTGATCTCTGAAGATAATCTCCCAATTTCTGCTTGTTTATTCTCTCTGAAAAGTTTTGTCTGTAACCTGAAAACTGTACAATTAAGTGTGTGTAGCCTAAAGTAAAGCCATGTTTTAGAAATTATATAAATTGTACCTGTTGAATTATGTTCTCTGTTCAAGACAAAGGTTTTTTGCTAGGATTGGCCAAAGAGATTTTCAAAATCTTACTTCGGGCACCAGGGGACAAAAAGGAAACAGTTTGTATAACTGCATTGTAAGAAATCTGAACAACAGCAGTAAAAACATTTCCCAGAACAGAATCTCCTGGAGTGGGAGTCAGTGTGACCCACATGCTGCTTGCAAAAAAGGTCTAAGGAAAATCTTTGTACTTGACTTGGAGCAGATCAACAAATGGCAGCTCTGGGAAAGACTGGGCTGTTTATTAGCTTTTGTCATCACCCTGTTAAAAAGGATTGGTTGCAACAGCAGGGGCCTATCATAATTAGTACCAGTGAGGGAGGGGTATGATCCTAATCTAGAAGAGGAAAATTAGGGATTAGGGAGTTTTCATATGGACTTGGAGAACTTTGTCATCCTTGGTTATTTAATGAAGTGACTGAAGCAGTTCTGCAGCTCTTAATAGTTCTCTTTCAAAAATACTACACAAGGGTACCAAGGGGAAAAAGAAAAAGAAACACAATTCTTATGGTAAGAAAGAGTGAAGCAGTTAGCAGATGGGGAATTATAAATTACACTCATTAATTAAAATTCCTGGGAAAATACTGACATATTTTCCAACAGTTTATAAAAGGATGTGGGAAACCCAAAGATTCACAGGCATCATGGATTTATCAAGAACAAATTCTGTCAAGACAACCTAATTCCCTTCTCTCAAAGACAACCAGCCCTGGGAATGGAGAAAAAGCAGTGGGAGTCAAATGTCTGGGCTCCAGTAAAGCCTTGGCTGTTGTCTCATGGAACATCCACACAAGGAAGTATCCTCTGGATTAAGTTACTGCAGGATGTGTGCAGGGAAAGGATATTGAGACTGCAGAGTCCAGTGATTCAGAGAAAACTGAAGGACTTGTGCTTGATTCTGTCCCAGAAAATCCTGTTTGTGCTCTCATTGCTGACTTGGAAGATGGAATAGAGAGTCTCCTCATTAAATTTGCAAATGCCAGTAAGCTGAGCCTGCAAGTGCTCAGGATAAATTTGGAAAATAAATGTCTGAAAAGAGACACAGGTCAATAGCAAGAAGTGCTATACTGGTCCAAACAGAAATAGTCAACTGCAAAAATAAAAGATGGGGAATAAATGATGAGGGAACATTAATGCTGAACTTGGGAGCCTCAGTGACTCACAAGCTGGACGTGAGTCAGGGAGCCAACACTGCTAATGCAGTCACAAAAATGAGAGAGGACAGGCTGAGAGGTTTAAGTGAAGGAACCTTCTACTCTGCAATGGTGCAACTTCTGGGCCCCAATTTTGTGGGCCATTCTTCAAGAAAGCTGTTTCTGAGTTTAAGAAAATTCAGAGGAGAGCTACAATGAAGGATCTTTTAAATTCTGTGCAAGAATGAACAAAATGGGTTGTCTTGCTTAAAGCATTGAAAACTGGGAAAACAATGAAATACTCCCCAGATGGACAGGAAAAGAAAAAAGAGATTTAATGGCAGCAAAAAAGCCCCAATAATGTTCAGGTTAGACATTAGGAAAGCTTTCCAAGGATAATAGTGAAATTTCAGGAGAGCTGACCCTGGAATATTTCAGTCCCCAGCACTGTCAGCCCCTAAGGACACTGCTGAGGAAAGGCACAGAGCAGTTTTCTTGCCATGTGGCTGAGGGATGAAGCTGGTGATAAGCTGAGGCTTCCTGGAACAATTCTCTGTGACTTTCTAGAATGCCTTAGTCTCCAGCTGCTAACAAATCTCCATTTTGGAGTAATGATAAACCCATTTGTATGCCCATGATTTGTTCTCTGAGATAGCCCTGTACATGGCCCTGCCTGTTTGCTGGGGGAGGTTCTGTCCACACTGCCCCCATTCTCTAATGGTTTTATTTAATATCTTTCAATAACAATCTTTTTTTGTCTAATTTTAGGATATGGATAAGAATTATCCAATACAAAACATAAATTACCTGCATAAATACAACAAAGTGGATATGAACTCAATAGAGCTGTTTGTGAAGACACTTGGACATAAATATGTTGTGCAGTTTGAACAAACAGAAAAAGGAAGCCCTTTTGTGTTACAGCATAACATACATGTGTTAAAGCAGTAAGCCTTTGTTACTCAGGTGAAAAGAAAAATACTACAATGTCTTTGCTTATTTTGTGAGTGACTTTACTTGAAGCAGATACTCTTTGAACTAATAATCTCATACATGGATCAAGCCCCAAGTGCCAGAGCTTTTCCTTGAAGTCAAAAGCGAAAATTTCTCCTTATATCATGCAGAACAGATAAAAGCAGCATTGCAGCTGCACAAAATTTTCTTTGAAAACCTCGCTTCGAAATAACACCAGAAAAAACCACAAAACACCAAAGTGGAAAAGGTTAATGCTGGTACATTCACAAAATATCTATGTTAGATACCTTCTTGAATTTAACCTAAAATTATTTCTTTTGCTCTTTCCTGTAAATTAGGAATCTTTAAGAAACACAGTGACATGTCAGTGTAAAAATGAACCATGTAATACCTAA
>NW_008238440.1:3489782-3525540 GCF_000691975.1 Corvus brachyrhynchos | reverse complement strand
TCCCTACAAAGTTATTTTATACATCAAGAAACACTGATTTAACAAAGTAAACTCTTTGCATTTTTACATTTTTAAAAGGATCCTTTCAGAAAAAATAGAAACCTATTGATTATAAGATGGCCTATTTGTGTGTTTATTGTGAGTTTATCTCTGTCATAGCTGATAGTCTCCCAAAGAGCCTATTCATCTGGATTTTCCCACTAAATCTCTGGGGCAGGATTCCAGCTGGGTTGAGAGCAGGTGCCTGGAGCTGCACTTGGTGCCTGTGCTCACAGTGACGTCCACAGAGATTCCCTTCCTAAGGATTCCACAAGGACACTGGCCCAAAGAAGAAATATTTTTCAGGAAGCTGCCAAAATGAGGAAAAATTCAGGAAGTGAGTCCCACTTCAGTGAAATGCATGTTGCTCATTTCAGAAGAATTTATTGAAAGTGCTTTACACTTAAATCTGTTTTAAAGCTACTCAGAGTAACCGAGCTCCCAGCGAGTTTTATTCTCTGGGTAAGATTGAAATATTATTGTTTCCAAGCAATAGAGGATCCCAAAATGATAAGCAATTGATCAGCTCAATCCCAACCCCTTTTGCTGTGTGCCCCCAGCCCAGGACTCTCCCTCTGGCTGAAAGCACAGGCATGCAGGAGTGAGGGACTGGCACCCCACCAGCCCCAGTTCGCTGCGCCGGCAGCGCTGCTGCTCTGCTGGGACAGCACACAGGCACTACAAACAGCACTGAGAGCTTTGTGGAACCAACACTTCCCCCAAAATTGTAACAGTGGAACACAGAAAGGTCAAATAAAGGTGATGAGATACAAATCAAGGCTGTTCAAATACATAGGATTTGGGGTTTGACTTCTCGTGTCCATTAGAGGTTTCTGTTAACTGACACATTCTTTTTTTCTGAAAAATCAAATGAAATGGTTGTTTATGGTTTGACCATGAGTCTAAACACAGGCAACTGGAGGAATTAACTGGGCTACTCATCAAGGATCTGGCCTTCCTTTCTAAATGCTGGCTAAACAATACTTCTGAAGAGGCGTTTCTTAGCAGTCATGGCTCATTGAGTGAAGGAAGAAATCCACTCTGGCTTGGGTCCTGCTTCAAACAGAACCTGGGTGAACTACAGTCTGAGCACAGCCAGAATTGATAAAGGACAGAGACAATCTCTGATGTCACCATTGCTAAAGACACTCAGCAAAACACAAAAAGACTCAATGTACTATAAATGTGATGTAGACTCCCCAAGCTGGGTATAATAACATCAAAAAGAGAGACTTAGTTTCAATAACCCTGGTTAACCCTGGTCTCTTTTAGCACTAATGAATTTTTAGTGCCCATTCCTGCCTCATGCAGGGAGCCTTTCATGTGGTTACAGCAACCAACTGAGCTTCTTTGAAAAATCATATGCCTGATAAAATGGAAAAGATTCTGTTCCAGTTAGATACCAGCCTGTTGGCAGCCACAGGCTATTCTGGGAATCACACTTCCAATACTGCATGTCAAGCCAAGATATTGACTTCTGCCAAGGGTACAGCTTGATGGGAGTTTAAAAAGACTTAAGGTTTTCTACCAAGATCTTAAAAAAACTATTTCTGTAAAGCTGCTAGAATCAAGATTGTAGTAATTCAGGGGATTAATTATTCTGTAGTGAAGACTATTATGCTCACCTCTTTATAGTATTTGGATCCTATACAGCAAGGTACATAAACAACTGTTTACTGCTAATATATATTTCAGGATAGATGCATGTGTCTTGCCAAAGGAAAGCCCAAATTACTGAGGATAAACATCTGTGTCAAATTTTCAAAAGCAGCTTTTCATTTTACTGCTTGACCAAACTGGTTTTTTGCTAACAGTCAAAGCGTAGTTCTGGGGAAAAATTCCAGCACCTTTGCAGGTCTCCAACCTTCTGAAATCTCCACTGCTGGAAGACAAGTTCTTCTGTGAGCCCTGGAAATGACAAGAGGGCTGCTTTCTGTCAGTGTGTGTTCTTCATCTCCACGAAAGCTTGCCTACACCGTTGCATTAACACATTTCTCTCCATATGTTCTAGAATGTCCCTGCCTGTGGGTTGGCCTGTTGGCCCTGCTGAGCAGGGTGTGGCACTCAGGGTGTCCCTCTCCTCCCCTCACTTAGCACAGATTTTCTCTTCTGCACAGCCTTCAGTTTTATAGGAACCTAATTATGAATCAGTCTTCCACATTTTTTGTCAGCTTTGGCTAAAATTATCCCATGAGTGTAAAGCATTTCCAGGGAAATAGAATGATGTTATTGCTAATAGTATGATAAAATAAATCTCATTTTCATAAGAAGCTAAGCTGCACAGAAAATGACTGCCAGTGATTATAACTTCCATGAGTTCAGAGGAGTTCTCCTAGGGCTTCAGCTGATTTCTCCTTATCTCAGAAGGCAAATCTGGGAAAGAATCATTGGACTCATTTCTTTCAGTGAGAATCCAGTGGCTGAAGTCACTGTCCTCAAAGAGACCGTTGTTACCATCCTGTCTGAGAAATTCCAGGGACAGTGACCTCCAGAGTGTAAGACGCTTTGCTGTCTGCAAGTTTTCCAGAGGCACTGATGAAAGATGGAAAAAAGTTCAGTGTGCACCATGGGAAGGCCTGGTGAAGATTTTCTGGATCTGGCTCCTATTCTCTTTTTACATTTTTACCTTTCCTGGATATTGGTAGAAAGCAGATTCAAATTCCCCAGAAAATGTATATCTGGATATAAAACCTGAATGGTGTGTGAGACTCTAACAAATAGGTAGGTGCCTGTTGTCTGCTATTTTTACTGAATTCATCAAAAATACTTCTTTTCTGATTTGGAACAGACTGGATCTAAAGAAGAGGGGTGACAGTTCAGTCTTAAGGGCCACTGCTAATAATGGCTCTACAAATGTTTCTTGGGGCTTCCAAGCCTTCAAAATAATGAAGTATTTATTTGATTTATTTTAAAAAATTGTAAATCATACCCACTTAAGAAGCAAACTTGCATATCTCTTTAATGACTCTTTCCTAGTAGCTTAGAACTGTGCTTTATGTACAAGCTCTCCTCTCTAGAGGTGGGACTTTTGCAGGAGCCATTTCAAGTTGGTGGCTGATTCTCTTTGCACTTTATCAAAGCAACGCTGACCTGTGAAAAATACCAAAATTCCTCCCAGTTGCAACCATGTGTCTGGAAACTCCTTTCAAACTTATTTTTGGAGTTTCCATGTACCTTGTAGCACCCTTGAGTCCTGCAGTTTGCAGGAAAGGTCTCCTGTTCCCACTCGAGTTGGATTTGTGCCCGAGCGCACCAACGTGAGCAGCAGAGGGATAAGCTCTGCTCTCAGTAAAACCAATGCCAGTGAGCTCAAGAGGCCCATTAGAATAGAAATAGTGAAGACAAGTGGTGCAGCCACACAAAATTTTCCTGGCAGGGAAGGAAAGGGGTGCACTGGAGCTAGGACATAAATGTCAGTCTCCGGATTCCCCTCCTGTGGTGATCTCACTGTAAATCCCCAAGAGGGGCTGCCTCCTGGTAATGGTTTAGCTACAGAATAACATTTCCCCTCATTCAGAGGGGATGACAGAAACCCAAAATGCCCTTCTTCTGCTCTTTTCTTGCTTTTACAATCTCGTTGTTTCAGTGAAACCTTCAGAAAGCCGGGACACGGGAATGAGTTTCTGCTTGCCCAGCTCCCCATCATCCTCCAATTTGATTTATACTTCAGCAACATTTAGGATTAGGTCTTTTGAAAATTTGGAGTTTTGGAGAAAATAGGTAAGAAAGACTGATTTTTTTCATTTCAGCTATTGGGACTGTAGACTTTTGCCATTATTTGATGGCCTGACAGTAGAGAAAGTGATGACTCACAGAAGGTAATGAGAAGAAGCAATTGTCTTTCATGGACAAAGCAAGTGAAATGACACAAAATGGAGTTGTATTTCAGAGATTTCCATAGTAACAGCAGAAGCAAGTCGTTTGTACAGGTTCAGAAAGATTCACAAGAACAGACCTAAGGCAGAAAACACCTTGGGATCACAGATCTGAAAAAGCCAGAAAGAGCACCTTCTTCTTCCAAAATGCCCTTCAAACACTGGCGCCTAACAAATACAAAGGAAGCAAGCAAGCCATCAGCCAGACAGAAATCTGGGCTCAGGTGCTGATTCTTGCACTGCTGTTGTCTCCTCTCCCTGTTCCTGCCACCAGGTCTGGCAAGACTGGGATGAGAAACCTGGAAAGGAATGGAATCCTCCTTCTGGGAGCTGTGCCTTCCCTTGGGCACTGGTCCCTGGGTAGTCTCCACGTGGCTCCTGCCTGTGGGAGCCCTGACATCTCTACCATCAATCAGTGGCTGTAAACAGCACCCAGAAATGGGGTGAAGGTAGAATTACTCATTAATTACGTGCTCTTTACCTTCTGAGTGGCAAAGGCTCAGCTGTTCCATGGCAGGGACTCAACAGAGCCCATCACTGAGGGCCCCTCCTGGGCAGTCACCCTGATCCCATTGTGGGATATCCCACACCGGAGGCACCAACAGCCTGGGAAAAGGACTGGAACCAGTTACTCAGGAGCCTCCTTCCTGCCCTGCTCCCCTCAGACTGAAAAGTCACCTTGCAGCTGCAGGAGCTTCCCTGCCTCGCTGGCAGCTCCGCCAGGAGCACTCTGGCTGTGGGCAGCTCGGCAGTGGCGAGCGCTCGGTGACTCTCACAAGTCACACTTCCCTGCCACTGAGTGCTTGAACTATTTATAGCCCCTGCCAGATTGTGCAAGGATTCCCAGAACACTGCAGACTCCAGTTGGAAATTATATCTGCATAGCCTGGATTATATCAAACAATATTTTTTAAAGCCCACTGTTAGCAAAATAAGTATCTTGCTGCTAAAGCTATAGAAAAGCTGAGGTAAATCGGGATCGATTCCTTACAATAAAGAAGTTAATTTTGTTTGGTTTTCCAGGTAATTTTGATAATTTATATCTTTTAAAAAACCCAAAATATTAGCTGCA
Source organism: Corvus brachyrhynchos (assembly GCF_000691975.1). NCBI lineage: Eukaryota > Metazoa > Chordata > Aves > Passeriformes > Corvidae > Corvus > Corvus brachyrhynchos. Next base: position 3,520,554 of record NW_008238440.1, on the reverse strand, counting down.
TTTAAAAAAAGCCTGAAAACCCAACATAAATTGCTCATTTCTTTGAAAAGTGAGATTTTTCTGATGTTTGAGACAATATATTTTAGAAAGTGTGAGGGAATAATTGTGTGAATAATTTAGACAAGAATACCTGAATTTCAATATTTCAATGTCAACTTGAAATTTCTTGAAAGCAACGAAATGCTTTCAAATTTCTGACAAAATACAGTACCTTGCTCTCCATTCAGCCACGGGACAGGAACTTTCAGTGAAATCTTGTTTTGTGTTGCAAACATAACAAATTTCTTACACTTGCACGTTGAAAAAACCAAATAAGAAATCTGGGACTTAAGATATTTCAGACATTTAAAAACCTGATAATCCACAAGAAAAGCAACTTAGCAGGAGAGCTACATGGATATAAAGGCAAAATACATCTTTCACTCAGCATCCAGGTTTTCAATGCAAATACACTGTAAACACCTGCATCTATTTCTTTTCTTATGCCATGTAAACTTGAAGTACTCTTATGCTTTGAAATAGGTCAACTGGCAGAGCTTATTCTTAATATTCAAATGGCTTATTGCTCCTGAAGCAGGAATTTCTGAAAGTCAGGCTCAAGAAGAGCCATTGTGAAAATTTGGCTGAGTTTTGTCAAAAGCAAAGAAGATTCTTAATTCTATTAAAAAGTTTATTATCACTGAGTTATCACAGGTTTTCACTGAAACATCAAATACAGACACAAGTTTGGGTCAAGTCTATTCAAAAATATAACCAACAATGACCATTTTCATGCCAGTGCCTTCTGTTAGACTTCATAATCTTCATTAATTTCAGAAGTGGACTATTATTATTTCACAGTCTATTTTAGTGAAACAGTGAAACTCTGTTCACTGGTTTGCTGGTTAGCTAACCAATCCAAGAACAAATTGCACTCTTCATTATGAAGTGAACTTTGTAGTCTAACAATAAAATACAGCTACAGAGTCTGCACAGTCATCCTCAATAATAGGCTCACACAGTAACATACCTGGGCTTAACTGTAACATTTCATGAAATGCCTTAAACCTGCTACAAAGCAGAGTTTATACTACTAGAATTAAAAACCCCAACTTCTGTGCTTGATTTAGAAACTGGGAGTTAACAAAATTTCCTATCAAACTGTTAATTAATGCAGCATTCTGGTCTCTGTGCCCACATGTCAGCTTCTGCAGCCCTTCAGTGCATTAAAAATATAAAATAATGGGAAGAGGAGGAAGAAGAAAAGGGGTTGTTTCTAGACCCCAGCATGATGTGGGAGGGCTTTTTTTGGTATTTTTGTTTAGTGATGTCACTCAAATTTTAACCTGGGAAGTGCCGTTTTTCTCTCACCAAACTGTGGGAAGAGGGCGATGGGAGCTCCTCGGTCGTGTCTCCAGTTATCCATCACTAATGGCCTGGGTTGAAACACAAACCCTCAGCAGTAACTTTAGAGTCAGCAAGGAGCCAGATTAGGCAGTTTTAATTACCCAGGAGTCATTATTTGAGCCCTTTCATCTCAGACCCCTCCATTTTTGAATCAAACCTCCCGCCTCCCATGCTGGGTCTGGCACCCCAGCCCTTGGGCCCTGCAGCAGCTCCCCCAAGGTGTGAAGGAGCCCATTTTTAGCTATCTGGGACAAAGTTAGCAGCGTTACTATTCTTACTGGGCACAGCGTGCGAGATCTATTCCCACACTAGGAGAGTGTTTAGTAAGGTCACAAGGATGCCTAATCCTTATCAAACACATTCTCTGGAAACTTGGCAGGGGTTTCGTTTTACAAGAATTCAGGTACAAATTAATGGCATTTGTTTCAGACTCGTTTAAATTTCTCAGTGTTTGTGCAGAAAAAGATCTGCATTACTGACCTACAACAGAAAATTTGTTGTCAGCAGTATTCAAAGTCTAATTTTCCTTTGGTTAAATTGATTTTGGATCCTTTTAGTTGACCAATTTTGGTAGAGTTGCTTCACATTTGTACCAGAAGCACGCTGCATTTACACTACTAAGATTTATTTTAGTCTATTTAATCACTTCTTAAGGAAGAAAGCTGCACTTTTGACATCATTTTAAAGATGGTAACATTGAGGCTGGAGGCAAACACAGAGTGATATATGCAACAACTGGATGCAATTTTCCATGTTCAAAGAGGATCCTATGTAAACCAGAGATGCAGAAGCGATACGAGTGTGGCTCTAAATGAAAACAGAGCCCTGCAGAAAGACAGGACTTGGGCAGGACACTGTGTCTGCCTAATAAACTGTGGGAAGGAGGGGAATCCCCCACAGACTTTGTTTCTTGTCATTTTCCTGACATTTTCCTGTGGAAAGTGTCTGTGTGTGGTGGGCATGTTGCCAGAAACAGAGAGGTGTAAATTGAACATGACCAACCAGTGATGGTCCCCCAGAGCTCCCAGACCATCTGTGCAATCACAGGGGGCTCTTCAAACCCTGCTCCGAGCCAGATCAAACTGTGTCCTGACAAGATGTAGTGAATAACTCATCACAGTGCATCCAGTGGAAAAAGATGTGATATGCTGGCTCCTGAGGAAAGCCTTGTTTTAAGGAAGAGCCTTTTTTAGAAAACTTATTAAAAGGAAAAAAAGAAGAGCAGGAATAGAGCAAAAGCTGAATAGAGCCACAATAAATGAATTGAGGGGGCTCGGGCCACTCTGAGAATGCAAGAATGTGTATAAAAATGGATTATGACTCCAGGGGGCTCGGGCCACTCTGAGAATGCAAGAATGGATTATGACTCTTCAAAAATATTGCATTTAACTCCATATCCTGAAAGCAGAATATCCACATCTTATATGCAATGCAAAATATTTTCGCTGGCATCATCAATTGGGGTTTGTCCATTTGTTATGCATTGAGGCCCCTCCTCAACTTCCTCAGCCTCAGCCAGAAATTGGAATGTGAAGATGGGTAGTTTATTAGTTTCAACTAGTAGGAAAAGGCCTAGATACTGCCTTGTACAAGTCCTGTGCAATTAAAGCCCAGAGGCCTTTCCCAGGCAGGCAGAGCAGGGCCAGCAGGCAGCAGAGCTCTGCTCTCTGCTCCCACTCTTACACCTTCATCCCCAGCACGCTGGAATGGCACCCTGGATTTGCAGAACATCCTGGCCAGAAGAGGACATTTGGATAAATCCCCACTCCAGAAGCCCAGCAAAATAAAATCTCCCAGCCTCTGTATCAGAGTGAAGTCTTCTACCAGAGGACACCTTTTGTCAGACGTTGGCAGTCCTGCCGAGGACAGCCACACTATGGGAACCTTCACATCTGCCTCTGTGACCTTGAACAAGTAATTGGCTTGTCTGAGCCTCAGTTTGCTGCCTGAAAAGTATTTGCACGGGTTCTTGAGGATAAGATTGCAGAGCCCTCAAATACAATGGTACTGAGGACAAAAAAAGTGGGCAAACTTCTTTTGGAAACACAGCTTTCTACTTCAACTATCAAAAAAAGCCCCAGCTGCACCAGAGTTCAAGTATGGGGGTCGAAAAAGGCTGTGATAAGAGAGAGCCTTCCAACTCTGCTCATGGGTAGTGACCATGTCCTGTGACACTTACACAGCCCTGCTGATAAACACTGCAGCATCTTGCCCTTCTGGCCCACACGAAGGGTCACCACGCGCAGGGCTTGGAGCTGCTCTGGGAAATGCAGATCCTGGAAGACTTCAGCACGAGTGCCACAGTTATATAATCACCATTCCTTCTCCGAGATATAGAGCTCTCAGCCCCCGACGTGCCCCGGCTCTCCTCACGTGAGCGCCGCGGTGCTCTGGGAGCAGCAGCGCTCCTGGAGCTCACGGCTCAGTGCCCCTCTGGCTGCTGTGACTCTAAGTGGCAGTGTCAACGCTCAGGCCAAAAATAACCCCCTGACGGATGGCATGGATACTCCACAGGCATCCAGGCATCTTTTTATAGCAGCCCTTTGATTTCAGATACCAAACCTGGGCTATTTTGGGCGCACAGGCTTGGAGAAACTTTCATGATCTTTAGCTTACATGACTACTTTTGCACTCAGGTGCTGTCAGAGTTCTTGTGGCTCTTCTTGAAGATAGGGAATATATTTATCCCACTGGACATTTGTACTCACTGGAGGGATAACTAACCTAGAAAATAGAGACTGTGCTATCACATGATGTTTTCCAAATTTTTGCTGGGGTCTAAAGCACTTGTCACTTCAAGAAGTCCTAAGATGTCTGATGGTTTGATACTCAATGTAACTGAAAAAAATAATTTTGAATTGAATTAACTAGAAGTGAAATGTAACCATGGGATGACTTTGATGTCTTTCCTCATTTAATGACCAGGAGAGGACATATATACACACACATATATACCTACATATATATGTATATATATTTTTAGTAAGAGAATGTGGTACTAACGGCCAATATCCAATTCACCCTTCTGGAAGATGGAAGTCCACTATTTATTCACATTGCAGATATCCTTATCCAAACACGTTTTTTAAAACAGAATGTACCTCTAGTGCAATTCTACAAGCCATAAACAGCACTAGAGTCTCCTGTGTGGGCAGAGCCCTCGTTGTGTTACCTCACATCACTTCGGTACAGCAGGGTAACAGAACAGGAACATTTTGGCAGCAGCACCTGGTTCAGTCATTGCTATCAACATTCTAGGGAATTGTAATTCTGATATTTACCATTGTAGTCGCAGCCAAGCCTCAAGGAAAGGTGTATAGATGGTAAATGTTCTGTAGCTTGAGGAATGCTGCCCAGATCAGACCTAGTTTACCACAATACATACAGAATCTGGAATGTAATTTTGTTTTCCCATCCTTAAAACCTTCACATCACTGGTAAGATTTTTCAAAGGAAGATTATCATTTCCATGACAACCATGTCACGTGCAGCTGATTAAATACGAGTCCGAACTAGCAAATCCACTTTTACCTAGGAAAACATAACACAAGGAGACAGGAACAAGCAGACACTCTGGAGGGGCAACTTTCAAAGAGAGAAGAGGCCTTGTAAGGTGACACATCTGGAATTCTGTGTCCAGTGTGGGCTTTGCTGCTCTCCAATGCCTCCAGTTCAGAAAGTCCCTGCTCCCTGCACCTGGCACCATTCACAGAACAAAGAGAGCAGCCTGTATTATCCAGGACAGGCACAGAGTGGGAAGGTAAAGAAACACAGCAAAAACAAATCCATGGCTCAGCATCAGAAAAATTGATTCCCAGCTGTACTTTAAAACTTTTCATTGAAGTTTCTTGCCCATGTTGCCTTTTAACATGACTTTGTAGCCAATCTAGGCAATAAATGTACCAGGGGAAAAAAATCAGTGTTATGGACATTTTGCCAATATTTGAAATAATTTTAAAAGTTAATTTCACAAGAAGTCTGTGAATAAGGCCTTATTTCTTCTAGAAATAAATCTGGTCCTAAATACCAGTGCATTAAGGCTGCTTAAGGCTGGAAGTAGGGTGATTCCAACTTGTCCTATTTTAACAGAGCATACCCAAGGTATACTTTAAGACTACAGAATGCAATTCATTTCCTAATTACTTCTAAAGGATTAAAAACCTGACCAGATTAGATTCAAAGCCTGGGCAGCAATTGCTGCAGCTGAGTATCTTCATATACCTCTGCATTTCAGCTCTTCCCTGATGGTAGAATCCACTGGTCATCAAGGAAACACTCAGTCCTTCAGCCTTTCTCCCCTAAGACACACTAATGAATTTATTCATGGCTATTAATCCAACTAGGAAATTGTTCCTCTGTACATAATCTCCCTCTCCTTTAGCATTTGACAGTTTCAAATGCTGGAGGAGGGACCATGACCTCCAATGGAAACACTAAAATTAAATGAATAAATGAAAACAAAGGGATTGAAAGGTTACTACACTTATGGTTGAGGTAAGTGGGGACAATTGCCTTTTATTTTAAAAGCTGTCCTACAATGTATATTCATATATCTGTGTATGTGTATCCCTGTGCTTTAGCAGATTTCTTCTCTACCTTTTCCATGGTCTCCACAGTCTGGTCTGGCTCCAGGGAAAGCCTACTGGAGATTATGTACCTTTTAGTGCTGTATCTGCCAGAACTGGTTTATTTGGGAAAACAACAGAAAATAGGCCAAATTAAAATTAATAGAGAGCCATCACTTACACTGTCAACCAGAGCACAGGCATCAGAAAAATATATAGTAAAGCAATGAGCTGGTTTGGGAGGGAGAAAAATCCCCTTACCTTATCTTAGAAATTTGGCAGTGATTTTTAATTCTGCCATTTGTCAGAAAATGTACTAAAATACAGCGAAATATGAAAGCTTAAGAGAGATGCAGCCATAATCAGAGAGGAGCTGTGTTGTCACAAACCATCTTTCTCTCAATTTATTGGTGTTATAAAGCCTGACAGGAAATTAAAGTGGAAGAAATTCTTTTGCTGCACTTTTCTAGTGCAGGGTGTCTGCCGAGGAGTGACTCTCGGGCTCTCTACAGCAGGACCAGCAAGTCAAAGTAAGCAAATACTGCTTATTATCTATTTTCCACAGCCTCCTGTGTGCAAGCACCTCAGAGAGGAAACCAGCCCACGTGCACAAGGATGCTCTGAGCAGCAGGCATGGTGCAAAAAGATGGTGCAAAGCTCCCTGAGGAAGCCGTGAGCAGAGCCTGGGTGAAGCTCAGAGCAGCCCAGCACTGCACAGAGAAAGGGCAGCGCAGCCCAGGAGCCCCCTGGACTCAGGCTGGGCGCTCCCCAGTCCCTGCCCGGAGCTGCTGGGCGCTGCGGGCTGTCTGCACAGGACACAGAGAGCACGGCGGCACAGCTCACACCGCTGGTGTGCACTGAGTCCCTATTTATAAACAAACCGTGCTTCACACTGCTACTCATCTTACCAGTGACTTATCACCTTGCACCCTCACTTCAAAGGGTGATTGTTGCAACCACAACTGTCTGATCCATTCTAAATACCCAAGCCTATTCTCCCAATACATTACACTTGTGTGACCCCAATGGAGCAAGAATTTCTCCAGACTGATGACAAAACAACAGGTCAAAACCTTGATTATTTTATTTTTCTACTGTCTTGGATGTCTGGTTTTACCTGGAAGTATTATTTGTACACTGACATGCGTAAGTTTTATGATTACATTGTTCAGAGAAATAAGCAATGAGCATTCTTGGACACAACCTGCAGCTGACAGCAGGTTGGCCAGTAGAGGGAAATAATTCTGAATTCTCTTCATTTCAGCATGAAATAATGCCAAGAAAAGGTGAATACCATTATGTAAGCTACAGACAACTCATAATTAATGTCTGAAATACCCTTATAATTTAGGCTTTAAAGGGAAAAAATTGACACAAATATGAAAGATCAAAAAGTAGTATGGGACTGTTGTTTTTACATTTAAAACTTATCCATTTATTTCCAAGATTTTTAAAAAACCTTGGTGTCAGATACGAGCACCATTGTTTGAGTACAATGCAAATTGTCAAGCACATAATCTTCGGGAGGCTTTTCTCATCCCCAGTGCGAGGTGCTGGGGGAAAGGAGGGCTGCTGACAGCAGCCCAGATGACTGATAAAACACACATCTAACACTGACTCAGATGCTCCACAGCCCCAGCTCATGCAGGTGACAGACGGACAGACAGACAGACACTGGTGTCCCTGAGCAGGGGAGTGCTCCCAGGTGGTGGCTGAGAACGGAACAGCTCTGGCTGCCTGTGCCACCTGCACTGTCAGCCAGGGCTGGGGGCTCCGGGCTCACAGCCAGGGCTGTTCACCTTCCCTAGGCTCACAGAGGGAGAGCCCTCCCTTGCCAGAACCAGACCAAAATGGACTTTTCAGCAGACGTGAGCACAGTGTGGGTTAGCAGATTTCTAAACTCACGGGCGAAAGATTGGAATCACAGTAAATGACATAGTTTAAATATTTCCATAATTAGAACTATAAAAGTCTAAAGAATGTCCATAATTAGAACTGTAGAAGTTGAAAGAATCTGTACTAAGAAGTAGATGCACTGGAAACACATTTTTGGTAGAAGCCTTCATTCTCCTTGCTGGAAACCAAGAGAAGCCCTATTCACTCATTGCAAAGGGTGAAAAACCTGAACCATTTTATCTTTTCTCAAAACCAAGCATCTCTGCAAACAGCACCCCTGCTCCCCTTACCTCCAGATTTCAGCAGTAGATTTCCTGCCTCTTTTCTGGAAGGGCTGGGATATTTTTACTGAAAGCACGCAGTGCTCAGCATCGTGTTTCAAACCAGCTCCCTTGCCCACATTCTCCGAGTTGCGAGGCAGCAGCAAAGTAACTCACAACTGCTGTTTGTTTCCTGAAGCAAAAAGCTGGAAAGATGCCTTTGTTCCTTTGATTGACACAGAGTTTAGACATTCTACCCACAGCTGACACAGTTCCTTCTTGTCCTTAGTTCAGCTCTTCCATTTCCACCATATACCTGGAAAAAAATAAATTGTAAGGTGATAGATGAGGAGCCATCTTTTCCCTAAGAGTTAACTGTAAGAGAGAATTCACTCTTGCTCCTAAGAGGCATTGGTTGAAATGTAGGGTGTTAGCCTATTAATTGCAGAACAGACACAAAAAGTTAGCCAAAATAGATAAAGGATGATATTGTTTTTCTTTTAGTTTGTAGTGAAATGAGCTACCTGCTTTGATTTCATATGCAGTCACACCACTAAAACAGAATTGTTCTAGTTCAGCTGGATCACTTATTTGAGCATTTTAGACAAATTTTGAAAGCTAATTGAAGTTTACCAGGTACTACTTCCACTCTTTTCCTATGCTGTGTTTTGGTTACAGCTTGACTTTGTTCTTTCATTGGGCCAGGGGGATGCAGCTGAATGCTGCTTCTGTAACTTATTTTTCACCACCTGAACAAAGTGCTTGTGTGTTTTCATACCTCCAGTTCAACACTGCTCTGTCTGGTGGATCAGACTCACTAATCCCCCATTCCCATGAGCACAAGTTATTGGAATGCTGATTCTTTAGCAGGCAAGTTCTGGCTATGGTTATTCACAAATACGCCTTTAAAAACCCAACAATATGGTGCTGCAATATCAGACACGGCTCTGCTGGTTTAGAGATGGCAAATCCTGCTGTGCATAACTCTGGAACCAGAATCCTGTGTGGACATATCCCATATTACTATTAGCTACCTTAAAATTAAAATTTGGTGTGACAAGTGCTGTTTCAAACCGTGGATATGACTTAACCTATTTGAGAGTTCAGGAACTCTTTGGGGAGCTTGGTTAATAGTTTCACCAGAGTACTGGAACACTACCACTTTTATACTCAGGAGGACATAATTTTTAAATATCCAGAGATTTTTTTTAAAAAGCAAAAATTTTCAGTCTTTAAGAGAGTATTGCTCTTTTTAAAAAATACAGGAAATTTCTATTGTGAAATTAGATTTAAAAAATAGTCTGTGTTAGCCACAGACTCTGCTCAAGTCTTCCTTGCTTTTAGAGGGCTGGGTGCCCTTCTGCAGGATGGCTTAGAGACTTCAGCCGGATTTCAGACATTTATGGTAGCACAGCTTCTGGCTCTTCTAAGGGTGAAGCCAGTGCAAATAGGGAGAGCAGGAAAGTTACTCTGAAATGCCAGCACACATTCTGCTCAGTCAGCCTGGGCTTTATAGATCTCAGTCACTTCCAGCTGAAACTCTGAATAAATATGCAAGAAAAACTACATGACAAATGGGTCTTTCAAGTGTTGTTCAAGTGGACAGAACTTTAACTGGTGCTTTCCCATGCAGAGTCCACACACACTTCCAGGACACAAACACTCAGACACAGCTGCAGTACCGAAAAATCCCAAGTGACATGGATGCACACCCTTCAGCAACAGTGTCAGAACCATGTCATCAATGGCCTTCTCAGAGACACATGCCATAAACCAGCCAGGGCCAATGCTCCCCAGTTCTCCAGCAAAACAGGGGTAATCTTGGATGCCATACAACAGCAAGTGAGCTGAATGCATAAATTGGTGTCCTTGGCTGAGATTTCATCCCTGATCCCCTGCAAACCCAAAGCCCAGAGTCTGGGTGCTCAGGCAGAGCAGGCAGTGCAGTTACTGGCAGCACAGTTGTGTGACAGCTGTGCATTGACACGAGCTCAGAGGCATCCAGCTGTGCTTTAACTGAACACTTGCCCTCTGAGCTGTGAACTAGGGGTGTTCCACTTGTTCCATTTCTCTTTCTGCACAACTGTTGGCTTGAATCTGCATTTGAGTTAAATATGACGAGGTAAAACCTATCACAGAATTAATGTTTACAATCCTTTGTACATTAGGCTAAAGGCAGTATTAATACATCCCATCACGTGCCATTTCCAATGCCTTGTAGAAGACAAGATTATCTCATTAATCCTGTTGTGCTCCCCCCCTGGAGGTGAAACACCAGACAAAAGAACACAGAAATAAGGATGTTGGAAAGTGGTATCTGGCACCAGAGCATCAGAGCAAAGCTATGGGTGCTGCCAAAGGTTCTGAAAAAGCACAAATTTAAGTTAGGGATCTTCACATTCTGTATCTCCCACCTAGACTCACACATAAGAGCAGTTCTTTTTGACCAGTCTAAACTGTGGTAGAAAACAGACAGGTTTCATTCACTGCTCCAGTTACTCCCTAACTTTGCCTCTAAACAATTCACAGTCCTCAGAGCCTCAGAGAAAATTGTGACAAAAGAGAGCATTTTTTCCCCAATTCAAAGAAATGCAACAAAAAATTCATATAAATATACTTTAAGCTGTCTCTTACTGTTGTATTTATGAAATATATCTGTTTATCTATACACTTCAGGCTATCTTTTAAGCAGATATGACACTTCCTCCCCACTCTCCTAATACTTCCATTTTGACATCAATTAGTAGTTCAGAAGACAATAACAGAAGGTAAGACATTTTATATCAATCAGTTGTATTAATATTAAACAAGAAATGCATAGACCATTGTGCTAAAAGTTAGAATTAGACAAACTACATTTCCACAGTTACTGTTAAAGTAGTGGGAACTCTGCAGAGCTGGAAAATGGAAATTTCCATCAGGGCTCCAATGGAAGGAAGAGAATACTGTGAAGAGCCTCAGCAGCATTTTGGATGTTCAGAGGTTCAGCTGCTTTCTGCTCACATAAATATAGCTTTAGTCAGTCACATCTCCTGAGTGTAACTCATGGAGGACTTTGGCTCCCTGTTTTGTGCTTTTACAACCAAAAAATGTCTTCACACTGAGTGAACTCCCTTCTTACAAAATTTGAATGATCATCATGGGAAAGAAATAACAAGCCCTGGAGAGTAAAAAAGCAACACATGGAACAGAAATAGAGTTGTCATCAAAACTGTAAAAAATACATTATGAAAATCGAGTGTCCAAATGCATATGAGGGTTGAATGCCAGAGATGGAAACCTCAGGGACACCCTATCAAAGGGGACAGAGATAAAGCTTCCACACCATCCCTCAGATGCAGACCATCAATCCTTGCCTGACACAAGGGGATTTTACTCAGCTACTTGGAGTTTTCAGTGTTATAGAGAGAAATGTTATACTTCAGTCACACTCAGCATTACACAGAGGTTTTGTATTTGAAAAGGGAGATCAGAATCCCACAAAAAATCACTTGGCTTCAAGAATTCTCCATTTTCTACGAGTTTATAGTCAGCATTTTTTAAGCTGAACTGTCTGGCCTTTAGACACAAACCGGTTTTGAAGACAGGGGCTGTCTGAAATCTTCTCATGGATTTCCTTTTTCCCATAAAATTCCAGGTATTAACATTGAGTTTTCACCCACTCCCTACACATGTTGCAGCTCAGAAGGAGCAGTGATTTCTAGCAATCACTTCATAACAACAGGGAAAGCTTTCTGTCCTTGTTACCAGGACAAATTTGTTCTCAGGTAATTACTTCACAGTATCATTGGCATAAATTCCTTCAGCTCAGAACACCCAAAACTGGGAACATCCTGGCTCAGCAGTCCCAGGCTCTGCAACAGACACCTACAGTGGACACCTACAGAGGGACAACTGAGAGTTACTGCTTGCCAAAGACTTGCTGAAAGCCCAACAAAGTATTTGGGGCCAAATTATTGAAATAATAAAAAAACCCCCAAACAACAACAACAACAAAACAAAACAAAGCAAAGCAAAGCAAAACAAAACAAAACAAAACAGTAATAATAATACCTGGTTTTACATTTTTGTATTATATTTATGATGGTGATGATGATGATGAATGAAAGTATCCCAAAACAGCCAGTTTCTTTAATCTTGAAATGGCAAAGAACAGGAACAATCTGGTGCCATTGGTCAGCTCAGCTCTCCCAGCAAAATGCTAAATCCCTGGAATTACCAGGCAAATTAAGAAAATGTGCTCTAACACCAAAAAAACCCCAAAACATCACTCAGCCACTAAGAGAAGTCAGCCTGTAGCCAGTGACCGTTCACAAAGGGATTTGTAAAGCTCTCCCTAAGGAATGATCCATGTCTCTACTGTGCAGGAAGCAGCACGTTCCCAATCCAGTCATGGCAGAAGCTTCTTCCCAAGGGAAGATGCAACAAATGTGGCCTTGAGGACTAATGGCACTGGATTGTCATGATTCCATCTGAATCAGTCTGCTTAACTCTTACACAGAGAAACTTTTGAAATTAATACTTGGTTTTATATAAGCTGCTCCTGAATAAGCCATTTAACTTTAAAAAGTGCTGATGGAAATTCTGAAATGCCTTTTCATAGGAAAATAGCATTTTTCATCCCTACCCTAAGGGAAGGAAAAAATTTATTGCAGAGTTTATTTCCCTGTAATATTTTGTCGATTACCTGCAAACATTGCAGGTTTTGTCCTGTGAAAATCAGTATGTAAGACTGTGAAATGTGTGACTGAATAATCCAGTTTCTTTAAACCAACAGAAAATTATTGTACGTCTCAATTTTAAATGAAAATTAGAGCTCTATACGCTACTGAAAAGCTGTGAGTGCTTTAAAACTTCTTTTTTTTAAAGAAAAACCTTTTCATAAATTAAAAATTACCACTTTATATCACTTTAGTGATTGCCCTAATGCTGTAACTTGGCAGGTTATGGGCTTTGCAGATGACTTGTAAACCTTCCAAATAGACATCAATAATAGAAGTAATTGCACGGTCTTTATAAAGCAATCTGAACAATTATGCTCCAATATAAAAATCTATTTCCCCTATAACCAGCAATGAATCAGATACCCATTAATGAATAAAGATTGTGAATCATCATCTTTAAAAGATTTAAGACTGGGAAATGTAACAGCTTCTTAAAATTGGCTCCTGAGCTTGTCTGGATTAGTGACTGGATGGCCGAGGTGGTTGAGAGCTCGCTGGAGTTTTTTTCAGTGTCCCAAAGTAAATTAACCTGATGTGCATCCTGGAAATGCCCCTCCCAAGGACACACCCTCTGTCTGGGAATGTCCCCTGCTCTTGCCTGGGCTGGACAACATCACAGAGCCACAGAATTAACCAGGTTGGAAAAGGTCTCTGAGATCATCGAGTCCACCCTGGGACCCAGCACCACCCTGTCACCCAGACCAGGCTTTCAATGTCCAAGGACATTGCCACAAAGCAAAGGGGCCTCCTTCAGCACAGCATTCATGAGCAGTTTCTAATTTCCTGTGAAAGAATTCCCTCCTCCATCAGTATCAATTAAACACGGTGTGAGTCAGATGGGAGCAGACCCCGCTGGCTGCTGCTGACTAATTGTCAGCATCAATTCCTGGAGAAATTCAGTGAACTAAGGGTGATTGGCAACTTTGGTCAGAGGCAGCCATGCCAAGCACAGTATCTGTGCTTTAAGGATGGGTATTACTGCATTTAAACCACTAACATGAGAAGGCAAGATACATCACAAAGACTTTCATATTGAATAACCCAAAACTACTTTTGTTGCCAATCTTTTGTATTTTATGAGTATTTTACATTCTTGGCTCGCTCCTTTTGCTGAGACTTGTCCTTACGAATCTTGTGTGTATGCCTAAAAAAATTTAGGCAATGCATTATTTTTAACCTTTTTATAAGCATTGTATATTATGTAAATAAACACATCCTTTGCCAGAGGGAAAAAAGTTTGCAAATCCACAGAGACCAAAGGAAAAAGACAAGCATGCAAGAAGTACTTCAGTAATTTTGAAATGAGCATGACAAACTTATTTTTCAGGTCAGTGCATGATTTTCTATTACTACCTTTTCCTTAAACAGTCCTGGCTTACGTTACCCATAGCATAATTAAGATCACTAATTTAATCTGAAATTAAAATAGATTTTTAAAAGTCAGTTGTGCTTTCAGCTCGGATCCTTCACACACAGCAAGTCAGCTGCATGTGAGGTGGTAGTTTGGAACTGTGGGCACAGGTTTTTTCTACAGTCTCCAAGTCCTCTGAGCTTCACAAACACAAAAAATCTGCTTAGACAGACTGCCCATTCACACTTACTTGGTTTTGAGAGGATGGTGTTTGTTTCCATGGAGCTTGAGGGTTTTGGGGTATTTTTAGTTTTTGGAGAAGGGACCAAAATTGTAGTAAGGCACAATTCAAAGGAGGATGCAGTGATTTTGAGCCTCAGTTTTCTTTCTTCTGACTTTAGGATACTCTAGTTACTATTTCAATAGTCTAATTTTGCCACAAAATGCTTAGTCATATACATCTACATAGCTACATCAGAAATTTCCAGTTTTAGGGAAGTGAAGGAATGATTTTTAAAAGAAGTGTCAAAAAACACAGGAGGAAAGACAGACATCGCCTTGAAGTTATGCAAGTTATGTGTATTAACAGTAGAAATAACAAGCATGAGAAACAAACAAGTCACAAACACAAAACCTAAATGGAGTTTCAGGTACTGCCTGTGTCCTTCCCATTAGGGTGGTATTGATGCCATGAAGATTTTTGCCTTTTCTTTTATACCCCTGTTATACCTTTTTACAACTTCTGTATTCTTAGTGCTTTTTGCCTACATTCTTGGCCTTGTTTGTCAAGCTAAGAGACTCAACATTTGAGAAGCTTCGTAGCCAGGGAGCAGTGTGCCCCAGACCCCAAGGTCCTCTCCAGAACACATTCTGTAAACCAAGATAGAACCATCCAGGGGAAGGTTCCTTGGGGAGGGGGGGCTCACTTGAGCCTCTCATTGGGGAATCTTTGATAGATCTGCTAATTAGTAACACCTATAATGTTATACCCAATGCTGGGGGGAGAGGCGGACACAGAGATAGACTCGGCGGGGTGCATCTCGATGCATATGACCTGGATGTGTGCACCTAAGGATCCTTAAAATAAATACCAAGGTAAATTCCCTTTTCCCCTTCTAACCGTGTATGACTTTTGATTTTAAGACCAGGAAAAGGCATCAGTATAAGTGAGTCTAAAAAAACATTTGCAGTTTTGTCTAAATCCAGCAGCCACCCTGATCACCCAAAAGCCATGTGAGAAACAGTTGGGAAAATCAACCACCTGTCTTGCCATTATCACTGCTTCTTTTCTTAATGCAGTGCCATGAACACAGAAGAGCCTTCTTTATCTTTCAGACACAAATATTGGGTGTTTTATTTAAAAACAAAAGGATTTGTAGCCAACACAATTTTTCAAAGTTAGAAGTATCTCTTTAAATAGTCCTCTCAAAGATCGAATTCTTGGTATAACTAGATGAATTTTGCAGTTCTGGGTGTGAGCAAGAAAAACACCTCACGTCAAAGACGTTTCACTCTTCCGTAGTGAGGAAGAGGAAGCAGGACTCTCCCAAGGCCTGTTCATGCCATGTCTGAGCTCAGAGCTGTGCACTGTCAGGGCTCACAGGTTTCATCTGCTTCTAGGATGGTCTGATCTCAGCAAACTTTCTCACTCCACTGGTTGCCCTTTCTATCCTTTATTCCTTTCTCAGGCACTTACAATATATGCATTTTCTTGTATGTTTTGTATGAGGAGAGGTGAGAGAGCTGGCATTGTTCAGCCTGCAGAGGAGAAGCTTTGGGGTGAGCTCAGTGTGGCCTTGCAGGGCCTGAAGGAGCTGCAGGAAAGCTGGAGAGAGACAATTGCCAAGGGCTGCAGGGACAGGACACAGGGAATGGCTGCCCAGTGCCAGAGGGCAGGGCTGGATGGGATATTGGGCAGGAATTGTTCCCTGGGAGGGTGGGCAGGCCCTGGCACAGGGTGCCCAGAGCAGCTGGGGCTGCCCCTGGATCCCTGGCAGTGCCCAAGGCCAGGCTGGACATTGGGGCTGGGAGCAGCCTGGGACAGTGGAAGGGGTCCCTGCCCATGGCAGGGGTGGCACTGGGTGGGCTTTAAGGTGCCTCCCAACCCAAACCGTTCTGGGATTCTGTGATAATGTAATTCTTGAATATCTAATGTTCATATCCTAGAAAAATGTCCTCCAGCTCCCCCTCATCTCCTTGTGGGTCTCAGGGTGTTCACCCTGCACAGTGAGCTTCGTTCCTCAGTGAGGAAAGAAGTCAAGACATTCCTTGGGGTACTACCTCACAATAATAAAACTGATTAGTTTGGCATCCAGCCATGTTTGAAACATGACAGTAAGGGAGGAATTAGGGCAAAATCTTCATGCATGCCCAGATCCAGAGTTTCCGTGTGCCCAGAGTTACCAGTTCCCAGAGGAGTTAGCTGTGGCCTGATGCAGTGAGTCTTTACTCTTCCACGTGGGTAGGTAGGTTAGAGGATTTTTGCACTTTCCAATAGTAATCCTACTTGAGACAGTGAAATAGTCACACATCCATAAATTTACCTCACCACTTCAGCACCCAGTGTTGATACAGGAGACATATCTGCCTCTTACATCTGAGGAAGACTGGCAGAGGTTTATAAGACTGATTTCATGCAAGCCTCACGTGGAGATAGCTCAGAATAGCAGAAGATACCAGAAATCACTTGTTTATCCCACAGTATAGACTTCATTTATTTTCCTTAGCATTAACTACCCTCATTTTTTTCCTCCTTTCTCTCCTTCCAGTATATGCTGCCTTGAATCTCTTTTTCCAGATGGTTTCTGTCACCCTTAACAGTAATACAAAAATTGCCCATGTGTTCTTTAAAGGCTGTAAACCAATTAGCTAAGTCTTTGCTTTCATTTCATCAGCTCAAAATTTCTGTATATCTGATCACATTGTTCCAGCTATGATCCTAATGAGCTAGAATTTCTCATTTTGGGGGCCCCTAAATTCTATTTATAGAGTCTTTTCCAACAATGAATTCATCTGTTCAGAAAACAAGGTCGGACTGTGCTCAAAAATAACTTACAATGAGCCATGTCAGCAAATACCAGATAAAGGTAGTGCTGAAAGAGGGAAATGAATACTTCAAGCTCATTTATGATTTATGAGTTCAGGGTTGAAATGGAAATGGCACATAATAATGAACAATGGAAATATCTCTTGTTTGGAAAGTGCAGATGAATAGAACTTTGGGCTTGACTAAGTTATTAATAGGTTATTGATCCAACCTATTTCTGCTACAAAAAAAAAAAAAAAAGAGACCAAAGTTCAAAAACTGGTCAGCAATAAACAAAAATACACTCCATCCGCCAATAGCCAAAATACTCCCCAGCCATAAAAATAGAGACCCTTAACCATCAGTCACAGGTATCTCACATCCAAGATCACACTGCACCTGCAGTTACAATGGGCACATCCAGGGGGTCACACTCACTCCTCCCGAGTTTCCCAAGGAGAGGTCAAGTGACTCTGGACAGAGTCCCAGGACGTCGTGGGAGTGAAAATGTATGTGACTTCAAGGGAGAGCACAACACTGCGTTTTCTACCCAGGTCAGGGAATCCAAAACCCTGGGATTTTTTTAGAGGTGGACATTTGCTTCCCTTCTACTTTCCCAGTAGAATTGTCCTACTGACCCGTGCGTGGTCTGTCTTCAGATGCAACGCCCACACCTCTGGCATGTTTGGTTTTAGTTCAACAGCACCCTGGGAACCAGAGCCAGCCTTTGCTGTGCTCCTAAGGAACATGTCAGAAATACAGTTGTGCCTCTCAGCTCATGGCAAAGCTCTTAGAACAGCTAAAATTTCATCAAGTATAGAAAACCTCCTTAGACAAAAATAAAAGTTTACTTGGATGCATCTTCATACCTCTCCCTTTTCTTCACAGAGCATAAAAATCATATTTTCATCACAAAAATGTATTTAAAGCAGGAAGATCCTTGGGCTCATGACTGCCCAGGATCCCATCTTGCCTACAGGTCTTGCTCTTCCTCTGTGGATCAAGTGATGTGTTTATCCACACTCATATATATAATATATATACAGCTGCAGCAATCAGTTGGTCTGGTGAACAGCACAAATTTATTTAGGAATTTTGTTATATTTTAAATAGATAGGCAGGCTCCTGCAGCAGTTTGCAGTCTTTACAAAACATAATTGCCAAATACAACTTGAGGAGAGTGGTTTGGTTACAGCTATTTGCTGGGTACCACGTGGGTATTTTGCAATAAGAACATAAAGTAAGGGCAGGTTCAGCTGTTGCTACATTTCCTGGCTTACATTCTTCCCCTTGCTCTAATTAACATCAGAATTTTACAATTCCTAACCTCTTCAAGAAAAGTAATAAAAAATTCTTACACTAAGCTGAAAAAGGATCAATTACATCCATAACTGGAAAGTTTTTGAATTCTCTCAGCAACAGAAGTTTCGTGGGAGATTGTTTTCATCAGCAGGATGAATAAAAGATGAGTTGGCAGGTGAATCAAGTAGAAATATTTATTACTAGCATGCACTGAGAATGACACTAGAATGCCTCTAAAAACCTGACTGGGGGAAAAGAAATAAATGAAAAAGCCATTTAAAAATTAACTCTCACTCCAGAAAAGGAAATGAAGATAACCAGATAACCAAGCACACCTACTTTTATATCATGTTGTTAAAAAACCACACAAAAATTGAAGTCAAAACAAAATTGAAGCCAAAATGAAATTGAAGCCTCTTTTCCTTTATGTCACATGGTCACAGAAGGGCAACAATGTCCCATTGTTTCTGTGGGTTTTACAGAGGGTTCCACACTCTCTTCCCCAAATGCCACCACAGAAACTCAAACTACTGGCCAGTGCCATCTGCTCTACTGCAGCCAAAGATTTCAAAGACACAGGGTTTACCACAAACAAAGTCACCATAAAAGTAAATAAATCACTTTTTCAGCAGTGTTGGGATTTTACTACTATTGTCATAGTTTCAATAATTCAGCAGTTATCTCTTATTCATAAACTGAGCTCTGCAGATGAGGGGAAGGTTCTATGTGCCTGCCTTGGGAATTCACAGGGGATTTCACAGCAGAGAAAACCCCCGGCAAACTGCAGGTTTCCGAATGCACGGCACATCAGAATCAGGGTGGATGCACTGATTTTATTTGTTTCTCATATGCTTGCAAACAGTCAGAGATAACTATTCCAGGCTTTTTTAAAATAGGATGATGCAACATGAGCCCCAACCCTGGAAGATTTTAATCATGACCTATTTCCTCTGAAAATCTGGCCGAATGATTGGATTTCACTTCTGAACGAGCAAGAGCACAGAAAAGATCTGGTTAGCAAAGACTCCCAATGGGTTTGGGATCAGAACCTGACCCAAGGCTGTGTGTGGAGCAAGTCCATGGAGGACCAACTCCAAAGTCCACGACTTTGCCCTGCCCCACCACTGCCCAGCATCTCAATCTTTCAGATGAGTTGCCACTTATTGTCTGATTATTTTCTTTTCATGGTAAGTGGTTAGAAACCGACTCAAACAAATCCCAGGCTGAAGTTTGGGATTACACAAAAGGTAAAGTTGGTCTAAGATGAGGATGCATTACTTTTATCAAATAACAAAGAGGACAAAGTGGTTGCTCTGTCCCCCAGCACTTCAGACAGGTGTTATTTGCTGTGCTAATACTGCATTGCTGTGACAGCAGCAAACAGTGGGAGAAGCTTTTCCACGCAATTGTGGATTATTCACATGTGCACCTGGCTGAAAGCACGTCCGGTCACACTCTGGAATTCCCTCACCCTCCTGTGTGGAAGAAAGTCATGTCTCCCTTCTCATATTGCTCTAAAATTACAATGTTGCCCCTTTTTCTTGGTGTAGTTGCTCAGATCAGTAACCAGAAAATATAATACCGTGGAGTAACAGGAACGGGAGGGGGAGAGGCATGTGGGAAATGTGACAGCAAGAATACACAGAAAATGCAAGTTTTCATAAGTTGCATCCAATGCAGGCAACTATGTCAAGAAAAAAAGAACTGAACATGAAAGGATAAAGGTGGGGAAACCCTCATCTTACTCAAGAATGCCAGCTGACAACGAGGTTGGAGCAAGACAACTCCGTGAACACCCAGACTAACAGTGTATCCCCATTCCTCCCAGCAGCAAGTTCCCCGGGAGCATCCCAACGCAATTCCCAGACTAGAAGTTTGTCCAGATGGAAATGTTTTAACCGAGGCCACAGCATGGCCCCGGGGCAGCCGCGGCGCTGCGGCGGGATCTCAGCAGGAGCCAGGCACCGGGGTTATGGCTGAGCGAGATTTCCTCGGCTTTGGAAGCATCTTTTCCTCTTGTGCAAGCGAAGACTCTCCAGGAAGCTCAGGCAGGTGTGTCCTGGCTTCACCTGCACTGTTCTTGTGCCTCACAGTGCCAGGACAAGGAGACTGTTCCACAAAGCCTGACCCTTTAGGGTACCTGCACCATTCAAACTTGGTCTAGAAAAAGAATTGAAGTTAAACTCTTGCTCAGATTACCCCATTCACAGGTGGGAAGTACTAATAAATCACATCGAATTTTTAAGATGTGTGTAGACGATTGGTGGGATTTTTTTCTCCATTTTCAAGAGCACCTGAAATTTATGTCATGAACACGTAAGAGCGACGAGAGACTGGTCAGAGCACAGCAACCCTTTTGCAAAACTCAGGTGACACCGTCTGGGCAACCCCGGCTCTGCAGGAACCGAGTCAAGGATTATCCAGCAATGCACTGAAATGGGAATTCTGCTTCTTAAGAAAAACACCGCGGAAGTGTGCAGCGTGAAGTTGTGCTGTAAGAGCCACCTCAAAGCAGCCAAGTGCATTTCAAAAGGGACAAAACAAAGCAGCAGAACACACAGAGAAAGGAGCGTGCCCGACGCTCAGAACCCCCTGCACTGGCAGCAGGATGCTGGCTCCTGAAGCACTGCAGTCGCCTACAGGTGGGAAGAACTTCTTCCACAGGGAGCACCTCTGCGTGGGTTTGAGAGAAGTACAAAGCCAGAGTCTGAACTAACCTACGCACCCTAGAACAATCCTATAGGATTGGCTCCAAAATTTCGGCAGGGAGGAGTGGGAAGTATGCTTTATGACCCACTCATCTGCTGCCCATATCATTTTAAACATTGCTTGCTGACCCCAGTTTCCCCTTCTGCACTGTTTAGTTCAAAAAAGCTTCACCAAGCCATAGTTTTTCACTTTAAGAAAAGCGCCCAGATAAGTTCCCTTAACCCAAATAAAAACCATAATTATTCTTCCCTGCCGCAACTGCTGGCTCCCAATCACCTTTTTCCTTGAGGATGTTAAAGAGCTTCAGTCAGAGCATCCCCAGCCCCTGACACCCGGGCTCCAAATGCCAAGCTCCGGCAGAAGTGCCCTGTGTGCCATGTGGGGCTGTGATGTCCCTGAGGCACCAGCACAGAAATGACTCTCACCCGACCGACAAGTGCAGAGATCAAAGGGGAGCAGTGTGAGCCAGCTCTTCAGGATGAGTACAAGGATCTGGTAAAATGTAAAGAGCTCTGCTGGACAGGAACAATTTGAAGGTCAACATTCCCGCCATAGATACAAAGAAGGGAAAACTTTTTTTTCATGTCATGGCATTTTTATTCATTGTAACCCCGAGAAAAACACACACCTGGGATTCTTCCCTCTCTACTTTCTATTGAAGTATTCAGCCTGTGGCAGTACAGAGCACACACCAGCTGTGTGACCAATTGATATCTGACAAAACCCCAAGGTGTGCACAGCTCTGCCTCCAGTTCTCAGTACAACTACGGCTCTGAACAGAGAACTCTGGTCAACTTAAACAACACCAAAAAAACTCTTCCTCAGAGTCTAGACAAGTATCTTCTTTTGCAAGAAAAAAAAAAATCAGTCCCAAATAGTTTTCTCTTTACCTCTCCTAGAATAGACAAATACTTGAAATTAATGGGAATAAAGTTAAGCTTCGAAGATTGAATACATGAACAGTTGCCTTGCTACTGGTCTATTGCAATTTAAGGATTTATTGTTTCTATAGGTGTTGTAGGGGGTTTTGCATTATTTTAAGACAATTACAACATTTTAAATGTTACAATGATGTTTTATCTGTTGATGAGCTCATACATACCGAAGTTAAAATAACTTTCTGTAAGTGTCAAATTAACTAAAGCCCAATTTGGTTATTGGGCCAGTGAACTCGTGTCCCCTGTGCTGCCTGGTTAATTTAGAGGAGCCTCAATAGTGTCGAGGTGTCTTTACTTTCATTTCTTAAGAGCTGTTTTCATTGTGGAAAAGCCCCAGAGCCGCAAACACTGCAGCGAACTCGCACCTACTCAAGCTGTTTACCTCTATCCCAGGTTGAACATTTGTGCTCTCTGACCTGGAATCTGGTGTATTTCCCTAGGGGCTACATTCCAGCGCAGTAACCAAAACATTGCCTTCCATCCATTTAATAAAGATTAGTTTTAAGTGTGAAAGGAATATTTTTACTTAGAAAAACAGTGATCTCCCCTCACCAATTACAAAAAAAGTTACCCTTTTTTACAAAAAAAAAGACCCTCTCCAAACTCCAGCTGTGTTACGGAGGTCTGAATACTTTAAATAAGCATCACAATTTAGAAGTTCTGGAGAAAAAAAAAAGTGACGAAGCTGTATTTGAGCTCAAGATGTAAGTTTTGGGGAAGAAAACAATATTTTTCTACTATTTACATCCATGCTTAACCTCAGATGTTTCACTTCAGGGTCATAATGTCCATAATACCACATTTTAAGACATGGAAGTTGTGTGAATGCTGTTGACTATTACTTCTCTTGCTGCCATGGAAGTGAAAAACACAAAAGGGAAGCAGAACTATCTAACCTAAACCAGACAGATTGCCTCCAAAGTTGTTTATTCCAACAGATTTTCAGTACTGCAGGAGTTGCATCTAAACATTCTTCACATCATCGAGCTTGCAGGAGCAGGTTAATGCAGTTAGTTTGCTCACTTAAACATTGTTGATGCTCCATGTCACAAAATCTTATTAGTGCCAGCTAGCTCTGATTGCACTAATTGATGAAGCAATTAAGACAAGAGAATACCTACGATCCAGTTCAAATGGTACAATCCCTGTTTTCCTCACCACAAGTTATGGTGTACACATTACTGAGAATTTAGAGTGACTGAAATCTGGAACTTCTTTAAAATACATTGGATAGAAAACATGATCGAATTGCTGTCAATTCAGGCAATTTCAGGGTGCAGTAAATTGTTGAATTCATGCATCTTACCGTGGTTGTAGTGGGTGAATTCATCAAGAAACGTTTCACTGTGTGCACACTGTCACAGTTCAGTACGCCTGTTAACTTCTGCAGTGACCTTAAAATGTGACTTCTTCCTGGGTAAACATGCACATTTAATACTGCAGAGAATTGAGGCTGAAAGGAATTTTAAGAAAAGTGCAACATCTCAGCATGGTGGAGCATGCAAGTTTGAGCAGCTCTTCAGAGCTGAAGATCCCTCATGCTTGTTGAGAGGACACTCCCTTGCTTTGATCAGGTACAGCGCTTTTGGGGCACCTGGCTACCAGCTGTCAGATATCAGGAAAGGAGGGGGGAAGGTGTTGTCATCTTGCTCTTATGCGAGCATGGAAATACAAACGAACCTCAGTGCTCATGTGGCTCCAGCTGCTCAGCTGTTTGATGGGATGGATGGCCCGGGTGCCACAGCAGCTGACTGCGGTGCGTCACCTCCAGCCGGCTGCTGCTGTCACCTGTGTGACAGCTACAGTGACAGAGAGCGGACAGCCAGGGGTTCTGTGGTAAGAATCCATAGCTCTGTCATCTCCCAGTCCCAGGATACAACCTAAGAATGCAAAACTTAGTGTCCTGATAACAATGCAGAATAACACCTTGCTTACCTGAAGGTAAGGTCTGACAAGTGCTTGGCATCTCAGAGAATGCGCTTTGGGTTTCCAGAGTTCTCACACACTTCCACATGTGCGGACTTTTCACCCTGGGGTTTTCTCACCCTGCTTAGTTCTAGTTCACACACATTTTGTGGAGGGGCAGGAATTTCTGGCAGGTTCCTGTCTTTCCCTGTGTGCTTGCCCAGGGCAGTGGTGGAGTCACCACCCCTGGAGATATTTAAAAGACACGTGGATGTGGTGCTTAGAGACATGGTTTAGCAATGGCCTTGGCAGTGCTGCATTAATGGCTGGATTCAATCTTACAGATCTTTTCCAACCTGAATGATTCTAAGTATGGATGGGTTGCCTTCATTGACAGCAACAAATCCCAGGGAATATGCAGTTGAATCCACGATTTGTATTTAAAAAAACAACCAACCAACCAAACCAAACCAAACTTTTAACCAGTTTAACGTTATCCTTTTTCACCACAGGATGATTACAGTGCTGCATGGTACAACTGAGCAAACCTACCATGAAATGGGAAATATCTTTCTAATTTTCAGACACGTTCCCCAAAACAATCATTACCAATTTGCCGGTGCAGGTACAACCTACACACAGTATCACCAAGAGTTACACTTGATGAAGAAGTGCCACACTGACTCTTTCAAAAGATGAGCTGGATTTCAACACTGGACAGCGGAAGGAACAGAAATTTGTGTTTATTTTATGACTAGACACTTGCTGGTTTGCTACACTACTCTTGCAGCGGCAGGTTGGCTCTACATGAGATGTTTTCTAGACTATCTTCATAAAACAAGTCCCACTTCACACCCCTCTGAGAATGGTTTAGCACCTTTGTGCCTCAGGCTACATTGCAAAGTAATCTATTAAGAGGTAGTCAAAGAAATGCTTTCTTTCACTACCTTAGGGCTAAACTTCAAGCAGTGAAGCTTGTAACTGATCACACAAGAGGATTTTTAAGAACAAACAGAAGCCGGAAGGGTCCAGGGATGCTGCTGAGGAGCTCTCCCCTCCTCACCCGCTGCCTTGCAGGCAGAGCAGACCTCTCCCGAGGTTAACACAGGCCTGACCTCCCCTGTTTGCCTTTCCTGGCACAGGAAATCTCGGTCTCCACAGCACCAGCCTCGAGGATGAGAGCAGGACACATTTTAAAGCAAGCTGGACCGCAGCAACAAGAATTTCAACAACCTCTGTAGCATCTGGCACAAACCCAAAGTCTGCCTGCAGCCCTTATCACCCAGAGCTCAGGGGCAGATTTCCTGAGGTAAATGCTGGTTTGGTGATATCAAGGGGAACAGACCCACTCATTGAACATGCCTCCAGGCTGAATTGCTGGATGTATTCCAATATGTACTACATGAAAAAAAAATTAACAGTAAATTCAGAGCAAAGGTTTTTGTAAGGATGCATTCAGTGATTGCAATTGTAGCACTGAATTACAGTCAGTCCTGAATAGTCAAAAGCATGAATATTTTTGGAACAGTTTTAGCTTCCTTCTCCTTCTAATCCCACCTTCAAAAGATTATTAAATGCCTGAAAAAAGCACTAAGAAATTTTATGTGTAAGGAAAAGCACACAAAGAGCCCCAAATCCACAAATGCTACCTGTTTAAGCTCCAAGACCTCATCTACTTAAGATCTTGAGAAAAAAAAACAACTACTTTTTCACTTGCTAAAAACCCAGTATTTTTATTTGCTCTGCTGCTCCCACACAAGTTCTTACTCAGCAGCAAGAAGAATGAACAGTCCTGTATTCCCAATATTCCTGTGGGCAACAGTTCCTGTTGTGTGTAAACAAGGAAGAGGCACCAGAGAACACCATATGTAAAAGCTAATTTGCAAACTTGGATGGCACTCTGGAAAGCTCAGTATAAAAGAAAACCATTGTAAAATACACTTTCGTGTATGTTCAGAGACTAAAACATACATTCAGTAGTGAAAATAACTCTGTACCTATAAGGAAAAGCAAGAATGAAAGATTAAACATGTTTTGGAGAAGTACCAGCACTGTTATTTCTTCTAAGTGAAATCTGGAGAGAAAGGTGCTCTCTTTTGTTATATTTACCTTTAGGTGAATTTTTGAACTTCTAGATCTGACAAACAATTTAAATTACAGTTGGTAGATTTGATGCACAGCACTTCATAGATCAATACCTAATAAAGGGTACATTGTTTAAGCAAAACACTCAAATGCTTAAGTCTGGTGCTGTTAAACACTAAACAGGGAATTGTGGAGACCCTCGTGTTTGAACTCTAAGCTGTCACACAAGTCCACACAGAGTTAAGAGAATATGTGTTCACTCTTAAAAAGAATTGCACAAGAAAATAACAATTTTTCCCTTGCTTAAGGAAGAGAATCAGGAAATATATCTGACAAAGGCTCTTTGAACAGCCTTCTTTCATGTTGTTTTATAAATATGGGGCCATTTGTTAAAATATCTGACACATCCAAAGAAAGTTTGGTAGTTAATTTATTTAATTCAGTTACAGTGCTTCAAGAGGATGCCACTCATTCTCCACAAAAGCAGAGCCTGACACTCCATGCAGCTACACCTATTATCCATCTCTATTAAATTGTACCAGCCTCAGTGAAATTTGCCTTGTTTGTTCATTTGGAAAGTTTTACCAGAGGTTCTCATGGAATCAGAACTGGTCCACAGTCTTTAGTTCAGCTACATTTCAGTGAGGTTTTACGAAAACATTTTTCTTCAGTGCATACAGACCTGGAAACCCAGGGCAATTTCACCTTCTAGAAAGTTATTTTCAAAGCCAGTAAGTAACAAAGATTTAGGAACTTGCAGACACTGGTAGCAGCTCAACTACCAGAGAATGAGAGGAATGCTTCAGTATCAAAGTTCCCTAGTGGTATTGCACTGCAGCAGTGCAAGGCTCTATTTGTGGTTCCTGTAGTAATCTTCAATAGTTTCTGAGTTGAAGTACACCACAGTGACTGTGATGTCGTCCCTGTACATGCGGGCCAGGTCCTCAGGCAGTGTCAGCATGGCAGCCAGCTTCTCCGGGTCCACCTCGCCGTACTCGTTGCTGCCGATCGCGTGCCGGATCAAATGGGTGGCGATGTTCTGGTCCAGGGAGGCCAGGCCCTTGCTCTTCCTCTGCAGCAACAGGTTGTGCATGTAACCCAAATTAACTGGTTTCTTAAAAGTCAGTGATGGTTTCTGCATGTTGAGCTCTGTAAGGTGTCCAGCAACAAGTTTTACAACCTTCTCGTTACTCAGCATCTCCCATAGCCCATCTGAAGCAATAACAAGAAACTTATCCTTGCTCCTTAATTTGTGATACGTTACTTCAGGTTCTGCAGTTAAATAAGGGGGGGTATGGTAGTTTGGAGGAACATACTGATAAATGTTTAGAGCCTCAACATCACAGCTGTTCTCGAGAATGCTGTGTTGCAATTCTTTACTCCATTTTAATTGCACATCTCCAAAAGCTCTGGAGGGCATGAGAATCCCCAGTAATCTGTCATTCACAAATAGGGTTTTCTCCTCAGATCTAGGATGTTCTCTCTTCAATCTTCTAATTTCAAATTCATCATAGGCATTGTGGTCTCGGGTTAGAGGGAGAGTAGACCATGTTCCATCTTCTTCACGAACCCCTAAAACCGCTCTGCAATCACCGGTGTTTGCCACGTGTAGGTGAACACCGTCAATGTGAGCTACACAGGCTGTTGCACCAGAAAAAGCTACTTGCAGGGCAATATTTCTCATCAACTCGCTTTCCTGAGGAGCCTGAACTTCCAGTGATATGTCTGAGTCTAACCTTTTGAATGCACAAATCATGGCTTCTTCTAAACTAAACCCCAGCTCAGTGTCCAGGTCCAGCAAGTGCTGCCAGTAAACCCGAAGGTTTTCAAAGTACTGTGAGGTGATTTCCCGGTACTCTACATCGTTGGGATGCTTGTGCCACTGCAGGATGGGCCGCACTGGTTTCATGGCCTCCACGGCCAGCTCGATCTCCTCCAGGCTCTGGCGGGACATGAGGGACACGGCGATGTAGTGCAGCAGCCTCTCGCTCACGGCCTGGGCGCAGGCGGCGCCCGCATGGCCGTCGAACACCCCGAACATCATCCCCGCCGTCTGCAGGCATGTGGCCGCACTCCGCCGGTCCTCCATGGGGCTGTTGGAGGCCAGCTGGTTGCTTTCAAACCTCAGCACGGAATTTGCATTCTTGCCATTCAAATCCAGTGTTTTGTGGGATAATTCACCTGCTCTGAGCATGTCGTTGATTTGTGCTGGAGACAACTGGAAAGAAAAGTGTTCTTCTTCGGTGGAAGTGTGTCGGAATGCTTTGGGTAAGGAGAAGGTACTGTCTAAGCTGCAGCTCCCAGCACGGTAGGGACATGTTTTGGAGAAAACAAGCTTCCATTTGATCTTGTTTCTATTTGGGATACAGATGGAGTACCAACGTCCTTTCCCTTGTAAAACAATGCTGCTTCTGGCTGAGCTTAAAATCCAGGATGATACAGTTCTTGACATCATAAGTCACTCCAAAAATAGAGCACCTTCCTTCAGTAACACGGAATGTCCTTGCAGCCTGGAATATAAATGCAGGAAAGGGAAAATAATTAGAAAGTTCATAAGAAGCTTTCCATGCAGAAATACAAAAGCATGTCTAGAGCTCTCAGAAATATTCAGAACTTTTTTCCAAAGAGATCACTATAGTTGAGGCATCTCAAAAGCGATACAATTTCCATCCCTTAATTATAACCAAGGATATGACTGCTCCTTTTAACTCATCAGAAGAGATAATTTTTACTTTCCAGACAAGTATTTTTCCCTCATTGTAGCAAGACTAAGAAAAAATGGCAACATTACAAGAAATGCTATTGGAAACTGTACAACGAAAAGCCTCATCTTTCAAGTCATGGCACAGAACAAACAGACCCAACGAGATTGAAAGTAGGGACTTAAATGACAATTAATGCACAGCTCTCACAAAAGCCTGCTAGAGTACAATTCTATTAATAGACTCAAAACTTCAAACCCAAGAGAAGATAAGTACTTAAACCCTGGGGAAAGACTGAAAGATGTGGCCAGTTAATGATTTATGTGCACTACCATGATCCTCACAACTAGAACAAGCCAGTCTACCTTTCCAATTCTGTTACAGTTTATAAGCTCAGCTGCTCTTTTTTTTTTTTACTTTCAAGGTCTTAACCAACCTTCAGGCAGGCAGGATCTTTTACACAGCTGAAGGCAGATTCTACTGCTGGTAGAATCAGTAACATTGACAACTTTTACAGGTTCACAATTTGGCTTGTTCATTCGGAGGGCAATTAGAACAAGCAGCAGTGAAGATCTCTGCCGCCAACAGCACTGAAACCTCGGGAACTCCAGCAGCTGAAGCTCTTCAGTTGCCATAGGGGAGGTCCCCACATTGTCTCCTGCATTCAGTAAGATATTCCAGCTGTGCAATATTGCTAACTACAACCAGATGTTCACTCACAACAGAATTTTGCCCCATGGATTTAAAAAACTCACTGCATGGCAGCACTGCAAGTACAATTAACTCCCAAAAGATCCCACTAGCAACCACTGAGAACAAGAGAGTCCTCTGAGAGCTTTCAAACACTTTGAGGTGGTCTGTGACACTACTTGCTCAGGCCAAAGACACTACGTGCTGCTACAACACTGGTTTTTTAGCAGGGTGCTTCACAAGAAATAATGAGAAACCAGCCAGATCAGATGCATGCAAATGTTTCCAAGAAACCAGCAGGAAGTAAAAGTGACCGTGAGCTATTCTAAAGAGAAGGCCTCCTGCTACAACCCAAGGACTGCTGAAATCCCACTTGGAACCCAAAGCAATGTGTCACAAAACATTTCTGAAGTGTGCTACCCATACTTAATGCAAAAAAGAGCAGACAAGCATTCCAACAGACCCCACCACTATGATTCTGGTGACCTGGTGAGAACAGGCAAAGACACAGCATAATTTTACTGCTGATGTCAGGAGAGCAGAAGGAAAAGGCAGTGCCAGTTCACTGTCCAAGGCGTGCCTGCAGTCTCCTGGGACACTGCATCTCCCAACACACAGTGCCTTTTGTTGTGCTACAGAAAGAATGCAACCAAAATAATAGGAAGACAGCTGACACTGCCAACTCTAGCAACAGCTAAACCCAAAAAGCACCTACAGCACAAGACAAGCCAAGGTTTGGCAACCTTTTTCAGTCCATTCCCCGTCCTTCTTTGTTTTCTTGCCCCGTCAGCAACATCAGATTGAAACAATGATGACTTTCACATACTTATCAAAAAGCCCAATGAAAGAGCGTTTTAAAGAAACCTCCCCCGTTCACACCGCCTGGCTGACAGAGCGAGGCGGTGTGGTTTTCCGCCAGCAGCAGTCACTAACACCAGTTAGCCCTGAGCTCGCCTAAGCACTGACGAGTCCTGGAGCACTTGTAAGCCAGCCCTGCTCACTGCGTTCCCATCCTCGGGGTCCTCCCCAGCCGCAGTGTGCAGACGCTGCTGCCCAGGACGTCCCCGGTAGCGGTGCTAATTAAAGCGGTGTGCTAAAGACCATTACGTAAGAGCCAATTGTTACATAAACTCGCTCCCGCTCCAGCACTGCCTCCCCGGGAACGCGGTGTCCCAGCGAGGCCCGCCTGAGCCCGGCCCGCGCCGTCAAGGCCGCGGCACGGCCCCCCGCGGCC
>NW_008238440.1:3476485-3488828 GCF_000691975.1 Corvus brachyrhynchos | reverse complement strand
TGAGGGAGCGCCGGGCCCGGCCCCGCGCGGGCCTGGGCAGCGCAATAACGAGAGCGAAAAGGAAGCGAGTGACACGTGTTAGGAAGCAAAAGCACCAGCAGGGATTTCTTCCTCATTAATAACAGTGAAACCCACGCTATTCCCTTGAGAGGGGAACCTCGGCTTTTCGTTTCAGTACTCTTCCACACTCTGCAGCACTGAGGGCACCGGCTGATGAGGCTCAAAATCGCAAAGCTCTTAAGTAATTAATTCGCCATATAAATTATGGAGAAGAAAAGGGCTCATTTTGCTGACTCCCCGGTTTTTTGGTTTCATATGACTGCTTGTCTTGGTTGAAATTTCCACTGAGCGATTCTAAGCCCGGTAACGAGGGGAAGGAATGGGCCCAAAGTGCATGGCGGTTAATCAGTAGTTACTGCTGTTAACGCAGTGGTTACTAAGTAGTCCTTGCTTTAAAACCCCTAACAATCATTTATTCAAAAACAGAGGCTCAAAAGTCACAAGGGGCTTTGATATTGTCAGTGCATTTTTTAATTCGCCTGGCTTCTTGTACTGAAGGATTTTTTAGTTAAATAATGTGGTGCAAGTATCCTAGATGAGATATGAGTGTTCCCAGGTTATCTCATTGTGGAAAGATGCAGATCATCTTCAATGACTCTGAGCTTTCACTTGTTTCTTGTTTTTATTAAAACAATGAAATGTAGCTTCATGTTGCGTGGAAGAGTAAACAAAAAAATAGGTCATCTTAAGGAAAATTTTCAAACAGTATTTTAGCACACACAAAAAAACCTTAAGTTTGAAATAATTTTTTTATCTGCCTGACAAATCTGCTGAACTGAAAGAGGACACCCACAGCAGCCCTTACCTGCATCTCCCTGCTCTGTGCAGTGCTCAGATACACCAAGAGCAGTTTCTGGATCTCCGCAGGGAATGGGCACAGCCCGAGGCTGCCAGAGCTCCAGAAGCATTTGGACAGCGCTGCCAGGGATGCCCAGGTTGGGATTGTTGGGGTATCTGTGCAGGGACAGGAGCTGGATTCAATCACCCCTGTAGGTCCCTTCCGACTCAGGATATTCCATGATTCAATGATTCTTCCTTTGGATCTACCAATTTTCAGCTTTTGTAACATTTACAAAACTGATAAAGCCTCCTACAGCAGCCTGAAAATGAACCTGACTGCTCTGAGTTTCCTGTGCTCCCACCATGATTAAATGCTTCTCTTCAGCGGAAAGCTGTAACTTATTGCTCACATGTTCATGCAGTAATTTCAGAAATTCATATGCATAAGCTGAAGTGGTTTAGGAACCATGTAAATGAAGGTGAAACAATTAACAGTCCTGCAGGAGAAGATGTCCCTTTCACTCCATGTTTTCTAAAAACAAGAAGGAATACCATATTGAAGGTAGTTGACAGGGCTGGATATTAAGTTGAATTGAGATTTAGATTCTACTTTGGACTGTTTGATTATGCTGATGAACTAAAGTGATTTATAATTAAAGGAAAAAATAATAGAAATGCTACTCGCTGATGTGATCTGAGAAAAGAAATAGTATTACTCAAGCTTGCAGTATTTTTGCTTTTAGGAATATCTAATAAAAATGGCAAATTTCTGTAGCAACGTTGCTTGGTTGCCATAGTGCTCTATGTTCTTAATTTGCATTGAAAAAATTAGAACTCGGGTTTCTTTAAATAAAACTCAGATTTGGTATTGACTTTGCTGATTATAGATGAGCAAAGTTTAGGCCAGTGCCAGAAGAAAATCCTTACCTGGATTTATTAGAAAATGAGTCTAATTCCAGATATTGTATTAAGATAAGGTTAAAATGTAGCAAATCCTATATTTAGATTTTTTCAGGGAGCAATTTCATCTGCTGACTTGTACAGTCAGCAGCTCTGGTTTTCTTTGGAAATACGTTCTTGTACTCATTTCTGTGTTCTTATGTAGGCCAGACTGCACTATTTGGGGTTTCCTTCTTTCCCATGGAATGTTATTTTTCCCCCTTGCTTGTTCGTTTGGACAACTAGCTGTGGCTACTTTGGTGCAATTTAAACATCTTCTGCTTCCAGAGGCTGCAAAGAGCTGCCCCTCATCCCCACTGCCTTCACAGCAGGTGCTAGCATGGATTACTTTCCGTGACCTCGTTGATATTCGTGAAAAGTCTGGGACTCCTGATGCTTTGTAAACATTTCTTGTTTGGGGACACACAAAGATCAGAACCACCAGATATCCCTAAGAAAGCAAATAATAAATTGGACTAATGTTTCTGATAAATAGCTAATCCTTTTGTCAAAAAGCTGACCAGTAGCAAAAAGTTTGAATCTAAAGAAAAGTAGTAAACTACTACTAAAAGTAGTTTCCTAGTTTTCAGAAGTTTTTCTGCAACAGAGACTCAGCCTAGTGATACAGATTGGAAAACAACCATAGATCCAAAGCCTTTGGAAACTTGTGAATGGCCAACATGCAAAGGAAGGTGGGTCCTTTGAATGAATTGTCTCTCTGGCCCATCTTAGTGAACACAGACTGAGCTTTGTGCTTTTTGCACAATAAGCTCAACAGTCTAATAACCAGCTTCTGGAGAGGAAACACGGCACCAGCCCACAAAATACCCTCCTGCTGAGTGCCATTAAGAATGGATGTATCTGCCTGTGAATAGTGACATTTCATCTGCTGTGTGTGGCATTTTGGATTTTCACAAAAGGCAAATTGGCACCACAGATGCAGAAATCTCTTATTATAAACAAACAAAACCCACAAATAAATGAAGAAATGAAGGAGGCTCTAGGTCTGTTAGAGCAATTGCATTTTCTAGTTTGGTTACAGCTGTTTCCAGTCTGATCTTCCTAAGTAATCTAAACCAAACCCTCAAATGCTAGAAAAGAAGGCAAGCTGCAAGAAACATTGATGAACAGAGGTAAACACCATGCACAATTGTAGGAAAGGTGCCATTCCAACTCTCCAGCTGCATTTAGCCTCTCCTGTTGCAGCAGAGGCTGAGTGGCATCTGGAGTTGCAGGGGTTAACCTGAAGACCCAGTTTAAGTCAATGTAATGACACCAGTGCAAAGGTCTTTCCAGCTGCTGTAATGCAATCTGAACTTCACATGGATCATTTTTATTGGATGTTGCTTACAAATTGGTTTAAGTTAAACTGAAACAAATGTTCATTGAGGTTCTGTGCCACTGTAAGAGTAAATTTACATTTCTTGGGGCAGTGTTCAAGTACAGGAAAGTCTTGTGGCTTGGGAAGAAGTGCTCATGTGTAAAAAAGTGATTATATTCCTTTCCTCTCTCTTCCTCCTCCAGCAGACAAACAGGGTGAGCTGGCTCCTAAATTGCTGTATTTAATATTCCACTATGTTGATATGAAATGAAATGATTTGCATTACTATGTTGCTGTTCACAACCTGGAGTAAGGTGCTGAAATTTTACTAAATTTCAAATGTGGTGCAAGTAGCAGCATAAATGGGACATCAGAGGAATGAAAGTTCCCCGCCTTACAGCTGTGCAAGTTGGGAATAGTTCCGTGCAAGTCAGTCAGGTTCCCTCATCTGCTGTGCTTTCCTCAGGGTAAATGAGAAAAAGTGTGAGCTCCCCTCTCCACCAGGCAGAGTAGAGACAGTGGTCTGATGCTCGGTGCTGTTACTAAATGGTCACTTCTGCATGCAGAGGAATTCAGAGAGGAAAACAGCTACACTGAGCTATGAGATAACATCCCATTTTCCTCAGGCTTATCTCTGTTTTTCTCCTGAAATGCTCTCTTTTTTATCTTTCTGACCCTTGAACCCTGCCAAAAGCACCATCTGGTGCTGATGTACATTGCAAAACTTTTCCCCTGATGCTTATATGTGGATTAATTTATACTCATCATGAAATGTATCATTATAAATCTGCTACATCATAGCAACTGTATGATGGAAACTGCCTAAAAATCTTTCTGCTTGCAAGAGTTGGGGGAAAACCCCTAAGCTGAACTGTAACCACAGCTATTAACATTTAAAAGCTAAAGTTAAGAGAGTGTGCAGTTCAGCAAGCAGAGGATAGCCCTGCTCAGCAGTGAAATGAGGAACAAGAAATTGTAACTAGTTTATCGAGTTTCTTTTGTCAGACCGACTTTTATCTGAGAAAGGAGTTTCAATGACTACATACATAAAGCCAGCAAGGGGTTGTCAATTGCAATCACTCATCTCTTTAAAAATTATTATTGTCAGAGTTAAATTCTCTCATCTGTTGTATTTTGACTAAATGGGCCTTAAAAATTATTTTAAGGATTGTGGCAAGAAATAGGAGGAACGCCACTAGGTGGCATTTTTAATCCAGCCTTTACAGCTGTGCCAGTTCAGTCGCTGTCCTAAACGTGAAGCCTCTGTTCTCTCAGTCAGGACAGCTCTAATCCCAGGAGAAGGTAAGTGAATTCTTGCTGGAATAATTACAGTCAACTCCCATTTTTCCTTCAACACAATTGGTTGTTGTTGGATAAGGATAGCTCATGTTTTAGAATCATTCAATCTCAAAATAAATGAAGTGCATTAAATAGGTTTTTATACAATACAATAGTTGTGGGTTTTTATTGTCTGATCAGGGTCTCAAGAAACAAAAAAGAATATGCAAGTCTTCCTTTTATATTTTACTTCACCGTGGTAAAAAATTAGATCATGTTCTTCCCTCCAAAAACTGAAAAAAAAACCCCCAACCCAAACAATCAAGAACCCCTGTAAGTAAAACCAAATTTATTTCTGAAGGAAGGTACAGTTCAGTTTCTCCCTGGAACTGAACACCTCAGGGTAATGCAGCACTTAAAGCTCTTTGCAATAGCTAAGCTTTTACAAGAACCTCGTAAGCTAAACATTATCCTTCTGTGGTTCATGACTAAACCACCCTCAAAGAAGCTTAAGTACTGTGTGCAAGGTCACAGAATGAACACATTCTGGGCATAAATAAACTTTTTTTTAAATTGAGGGGTTGTAGCTGGGGAAAACTGGACAAAGTTTCAATGCACAAGCCCTCTACCTACTGCAAGAGACAGGGAGCAGAAACCTACTCCTATGCTTAAAATGAGAGGGAAACACTGAAAATGCTGATTTTGACCTGCTCTGTGAACACCTGTACTAATATTAATGCAGCAGTACTGGGATAGCTTGACTGTGCAACATATGGTAAATAAGATTGTTTATATTTTAATCAGGAAAGTATTTTAAATTTGCCCCTAATAATTTTTTTTTTGGCTATCAAAATGTAAGGTTTTTCGAAAGACTTTTTACATTTTAGAATGCATCTCAATGTAAATTTTAACAGGGACATAAGGTTCATGATAATAATTTAACTCTGGGCAAGAAGTCATTCCAGGTATACAGTAGATCAGAACTTAAGTGAAAGGATTAAGCTGAAACAGAAACTGTTAATCCCAAAAGATGGTAAGAACTGTGATATAGACCAAAAAGAGGTGTCAGAAATAATTTCTAGAGTTTAAAAACATGCCCACAAACTTGTGAGGGATAACTCTTATCTGTATTTAGATCATTCCACTATAGCTTAGTCAAGGTTTTATAGCACTGAAGGTAAAAAAATCAAAGCATTCCTCAGTCCAAAAGAGATGCATCAGTTGAAAACATCAAACATCATTTCTGTTAATGTGCTGTAAGTAGGGAGAGGTGGGTCTTCTTAAAATAAAAGCTGAAGATATGCACATATGATTTTAAAGTCTCATTTATTTCATTTGTTAAAGAACTTAAGATACATTAAATAGAGTTTCTGCAATACCAGTTTGCATTACTAGCAAAGTTACATTCATAATAGCTAAAACCATTGCATTTTGGAAGAATTTTCCATTGCCTTTAGCATCTGCTGGATAAAAATCTCACATCTAAAACAATGCTGAATTAGCCCTCACAACAGCCTGTGAGGTAGAGGTCAGTGTTACCCTCTTTTTACATAAGAGGAAGCTGAGAAACAAAGTTTTAGATCAGTGTACCAGAAAAACCATGGAGATTTGAGGAGCAGAATTCTAGTCTTTCATTCCTTGTACTGTGCTCCACATCTCATGTCTTCCTTCCTTGGGGAAAGGGGAGCAGCCCACAGCAGCTGCTGTTCTCCCTTCTCCCCACTTTCCTTGTAAATCTTTGATTTCTCCATCTCAGCTGATAAAAAGTGATCAACATCAGCGATTTCTGCCTGAACTACACGGACAGAACAGACCATGGGAAGCCCGGAACTAAAGTAACTGGGAATTGACTGTGGGTAATGACAGAGAACATCACAGTATCGAGTACCAGAGTTGGAATTTTGTCACTGATCTGCAGAACCAACACATGGCTTTTCTAAAGCAACTTTTGCAGAGGTAAAAGGACTCAGGAGCACTGAAGCCTCTGGTGCACAGGGAGCACCCCCTGCCAGGCAGGGTCTGTGCAGCAATGCACACTCAGGGCAGACAGGATCTACCCACATTAGGTCCCAAAGGAAATGAAATACCTGCTTTCTGAAGGAAGTCGTATTGCAGAGCATAGCATTGAACTGAGGTAGAATCTGAGCAACTGAGGACCACAAAACACACCTGGATCACTACAGAGGAACTCTTCAACCAAACTGACCCTTACCAGGGCACTGTGGTCCTGTGTTCTGCATGGGCTGAAAGGATAAATACCTAAATAACACTGTGCGGTAAACTGCTCTGCTTTTCTTCACAGCATTACATTGTTATTTTCATTATAAGATAGCATCTTAGAACAGTAGATTTAAAATATATATTTAATTTTCATACCAAGGCCTACTTGAGGCAAGTAAAGAACTTCTTCTAGTGCTACTCATACACTCTGTGTCATCAGGCAGCAAGACTACACTGAAAGCAATCTTTAAATCAGAGCTCAGCAAATGCTAACAACAGATCAGTAAGGAAAATTTAAGTCAAATTTGTCCAAAATTCTTGATTATTGTTTCCTCATGTATTAAATGAGACAATTAGAAGTTGTGGCTATCAGCACTAGTAGATCGCTACATAATTTCCCATTTTCTATCAAGATGGATTTTAATTTCATTTTAATTTTATAGAGTTTTAGGTCTTGGATAACAATCTAGTACACTCAGCTATCACTTATATTAGATAGTGCTGGTTTAAAAGATCTCATTTCTCCAAAGAATGAGCACTTCAAATAAAATACAAAGCCAGAAGACTGTTCCTCTCTGAGCAGAGGGTTCATGGAAATGCCTGTCTTGTGTGTTCCATGAGTGGTCTGAAGACCAGAGTTTCTGTTTATAGTATCTCACACGTGGAAGCTCTTGGATATCTCAGGACCATTATCAGTTTTTTTCAGGCCTTGAAGGAAGCTCGAACAATTCTCCCCTTCAGAGGCTGAGGGGGGCGAAAATTATTGGCCATTTGGATCCTCTGGTCTTCCTCACCAGTGAAGAGCAGCATGCGGAATTTCTCCAGCTGGAAATTCAGGGGAAACAATTCACTGCTTAAGAGGGCAATCAACAGTAATGTTTTTTAAAAATGACTAAAAGGAAGTATTCAGTATATTTTAATCAGTTAATGAAACAGGTTCCTAGAGAGTATTAACAGAAAGTAACAGAAGCCCTGAGGATTGAACAAGCTGAATATTCACAGACTTTTAATTTAGCCTCATTTCAAATCAAAACAGTCTCTGCCTGCTTACCCAGCATTGAATCCTACAAGAACTGAGAGAGTATCAGAAGTTTACCTGTTTCACAGAGATTCTGATGGGTTCTTTCAGCACTATCCATGTCACACTCTCATTAAGGGGTGGGGTTGTCAAAGAACCAAGGTATGTCCAATAATCTAGACTCAAGGGCAGGAGACATTTAGGGTTGAAGCCTCTAAACTGAGCTTTTGTTCCCTGAGAAAACAAAATGGACTTGAAATTTATCCTTTTACTTTTAAGTGCAGGTTAAATAACTTTTTTGAAAGAGAAGAAAATGTTAAAGTAACATTAAAAATAGGGGAAAGGAGAAGTCTGTAGAGGTTTGACTGCCTTATAACAGCTGTTAGCCAAAAGTAGGTGGCAAGTGTGATGCGTAATGCTGGCTTACCAGACTTTGAGGTCTTGCACAATTGTCTTTACCAAAATTCATCTCTTGTCACAATAGGCCCAAAAATAATGCAGGAGGTGTGTTCTGTATATAGTGTTCAGAGTGAGCTACAGATAATATCATGGCAGAGTTCCTTGTCTCATTACTTGCTATTTTCTATTCTTCTCATCTATTTTAGTAGAAAAATTTAAATCCTATAGTCATTGTCTGCTGTGGTAAATATTGGCTTAAAAAAAAAAAAAAAATCAAACCTTCAAGTCTAAAATTAGAGGAAGGTAGATTGACAGAGGAAGATACATTAACCAGAGATTGGTAGAAATAGAAGGAGGTGCTGCCTAAAGTAGTGATTGCCTTAGGTACCACAGTCTGGAGCAAAACTCTTCAACCTGTAGGAGTATCCAAAAGGATCTCAGTCACTCAGAAAACAATTCAGGGACAGACTAACTGTGGACCTCAGTGAGATCATCCTTGACAGAGCTCTGCAGCAAAGAAACAGGCAGCTTCTTCCAGCCTAGGCTCAATGGAAAAGGGATTATTTTGCTGAGTCTAAGAGCTGAGCCTCAAGGGCCATGGAGCTGTTGATTTTGGGCTTTTTGCGAAAGGCAGAGCCTCTGGCTGACCAGTGGGGTCAGCAAAGCCTTGTGAGGCACCTGAGGTTAGGAAAATAATATGAACTTTGGAGGGGAAGAAGAAACTACAACTACAGTTATGTTCTAGTTATGGGAGGACCTGTGGGTGGGTGATTTTTCATTTTTGTCTCAAACATGTACATGAGCATGATTTTTAAAGGATATCCCAGAAGAAATTTAAGGAGCTGAGAACTTACTTTAAATTTTACCATGTACAAAGCATCAGTGAGTCTGTTCATACTGGCATGTTCTTTCCCAATCTAAAATAATGGAATAGACAGGTTAAATAAGAAGGATTACAACTATGCTTTAATTAAGTGTTGTTTTCTTACCCAAATCTTAACATTCCTACCAAAGTTTATCAGCAATTTGCAATGCATTAACGCTTCCAGTAAGTCATCTGTTTTCCTTAAGCACTTCTTAAATATGTGGCATGGTCCTCAAACACTTTACAGCATAATGCTTTTCATCATGTAAACATGCTATTTTTGCAATTCTTACCTCCAAGAAAACACCAACTACTGCCAAGCCATCTGGAGCTGCTGCTGCCTCTCCAAATGTTGCATATTTTCTGGCATTCCAATGAACTAAGTGGAGCTTTAAAGAAAAATAACAAATAGGAATTAAATTAGTGATAGAAGCTGTGACTGTGGTTTCTTGTTGACAGCACTAACAATTGTTCATAACAGAACGGTTTTGTGTCAAAGGCATTGCTGGAAACATGAAGTTCAATCTTTTGGATAGGTCCATGAGTGTGGGCAGGCACTAGGCAAGTTTTCTGTAACAGCCCACACTGGGGTGGCATGGCCAGGCTTTGGGAGTGGGAGGGTACAGGGGTGGCTTCTGTGAGAAACCGCCAGAAGCTTCCCCAGCTCGTGATCACAAGGGACCAGGCTGGAGCAGCTCCTGAAGGACTGACTGCACCCATGGCAAGGGACCAGGCTGGAGCAGCTCCTGAAGGACTGACTGCACCCATGGCAAGGGACCAGGCTGGAGCAGCTCCTGAAGGACTGACTGCACCCATGGCAAGGGACCAGGCTGGAGCAGCTCATGGAGTTCGCTGTCTCCTGTGGGAAGGACCCCACACTGGAGCATGGGAAGAGTGTGAGGAGCCCTTCCGCCCCCTGGGGGAAGGCACCCACACTGGACCAGGGGAAGAGTGTGAGGAGCCCTTCCCCTGAGGGGGAAGGAGCAGCAGAGACAACCTGGGATGAGCTGAGCACAGCCCCCATTTCCCATCCCCCTGCACCACTCAGGGGAGGAGATGGACAAAGCTGGGAGTAAAGTTACGCCCAGGAAGCAAGGAGGGGTGAGGAGAAGGTGTTTTAAGCTTTAGCTTTTATTTCTCGTTATCCAACTCTGATTTGGTTGTTAACAGATTTTTTTGTTTTGCTGTGTCAGTAACTGGTGAGGGATCTCTCCCTGCCCTTATCCTGACCCATGAGCCTTTCCTTACATTTCCTCTCCCCATCCAGCTGAGGAGGGCAGGGATGGCTGACATGGTGAGCAAGGAATCAGAATCCTAATCCTGCCCCCACTGCAGACAAAGTCATGTGACAACAGCATTTGCATGAAATAATCCCATCTGTGAAAACACATCCTTACCTCACAGGGAAAAGGTTTTCCATCAATGGTATGCTCTGATCCCTGGCTGTGCGTGGTCCCCCAGTGGAAGTGGAACTGCTTTAGCCGGAATGGATTCTGAAAGGGCCCTCCACTGATTGCTGGGCAAAAGAACAAAAAAAAAAATTAAAAAGAGAAAAAAGCTTAAGCATTCTGGCTTTCTAGCTTCCCGCTAGTAAAACTAACCACTGTTGGCACAATAGTGGAAAAAAGCCAGCAGCCTCTCCCAGCATGAAAAAGATGCATCATCCAGGCATTTAAGAGGAGTGGATTTATTAATGGAAAGCACCGAAATTCATCTGAAAATGTAAATTAAAACGTTGTGTGACTACCTGTACAGAATTTGTAGCTTTCTTGAAAGAGTCTATTTGACACATGAAGATGTGGTAACCACCCTTATGGTTATGCCTTTCCTGTTAAACACAATACATACAAGTGGAACAGATGGAGCAGCCCTGGGAGAAGCACTTGGGGTGCTGTGGGTGAGAGCTGGCCCTGCCCCAGCCCTGAAACCCCCATTGTGGGCAGCAGGGGAGGGGGGATTCTGCCCCTCTGCCCCTCAGCTGAGACCCCACCTGCAGAGCTGCCCCAGCCCTGGGGCCAGCACAGGAAGGACCTGGAGCTGCTGCACAGAGCCCAGAGGAGGCAGCAGCATGAGCAGAGGGATGGAGCAGCTCTGCTGGGAGGAAAGGCTGCCAGAACTGGCATTGTTCAGCCTGGAAAAGAAAAGGCTCCAAGGAAACCTTATACCCTGAACATCAGGTAGACAATTCAGCTAAGTATTTCCTTCTTACAGTATCTTTACTTCCAGGGGAGGTTATCTATATTCCATTTCCTTTAAATACTTGATCCCATAAAAGGGGAAATATAATAGCTGGTACTTCACATGACACCAGTCAACCTCAAATCACCTTCTGAAGGCAAGGAAATGCCACAGAGACACTTCATACATCATTTAGAAATAACACCTAAGAACAGGTGAATGTTTAAGATGCCACCTATAGAAGATATTTTATCAGCAGCATCAGTAATTCCTGTAATTTTATATGCCACCAAATCTAAAACATTTTGCCCAACAGACATCAAAACCTGATCAGAGTCTCACATTAAGAAAATTAAAATTACATTTAGTATCTGTAAAGCTTGTATCCTCAGTGCAGTTCATAACACTTTAAATAAAGAGTGAAAGTTGGGGCTTGCACAGTGCCACCACATGTGCATGGTTCCAGCTGGCCTTTATGCAGGAAAGTGGCCTAGCCAAAGCAAAGGTTTTTAGTATTATTTAAGGATATAAATACCACCTACTATGTTTTTCTAAACTTACAAAAAGAATGCATCACCTGTCCCAAATATTTTAAGAAATTTAGCTATTATGGATTACTGTCAAAATTCTGTTGTGTCATTTATGCAGAGCTTTGAGTCACTAGATCTAACACAACTAAAACCAGTTTAAACCATGTTTTCCACTCCTAGCAGTCATCTTCCTTGAAAAAGTGTTACTGAAACAAGACTTGTCCTTAGTGTAGAAAGGTCTCATTCCTGACAGGTGCTCTGAGTCTGTATGTCTAAATGCAGAGTAACAGATGTTCTTAAACTTCTAAAGCTGAATAAAGTTCACTGTTACACAGATACAGTTCAGCTGAAAATTGCATTAAAGTCGTTAGCCAACTAAAATAATACTTCCACAGATATTTTACAAATTCTGTTTATAGGGTGACATTCTGAACAGATCTGTGCAGTAAAAAGTCCTCTCTGCAAATTCAGTTAAGATGCTTGAAAACCTGACCATTCCATTGGGCAGATTCTTAAATTCATTCCAGAAAAAAACTTAAAACAAAATGGCTAGAATTTTAACCTCTAGCCCTCATTTCAAAGGGTCACCAGCACAGACAAGCCACTTCACAGAAAAAGTAACTTGTTTTGAATATCAGGGTATCCTATTTAGCTCGCATCAATGAGCACACCCAAAAGGACGATGAAATCAGCTGATAGGTTTAAAAATTGTTCCAGTTCTTTTTGTTTTGTTTTTTTTTTTAATGCACTCTCTA
>NW_008238440.1:3468467-3476449 GCF_000691975.1 Corvus brachyrhynchos | reverse complement strand
CTCTTTCCAGATGTAAGGGCACAATCTACCATGGAAACAGACCTAACAGAAGAAATAATCAATCGCTTAAAAGAATTTACATCCTCTGCCAAGAGCTGAGACAAGAAAAATGTACAACTGCAGACAGTCCAACATCGAAAGTTGGCCGCTACCAACTCAGAACCCAGAATTAGCTGAAGATTTTATAATTCCTGAAGAAACCAAACTTCTACAAGTCAGGGAGGAAAGAAAATGCAAGGCAACAGTGACCAGTCCAGGTACAGCTTGGTGCAGTGAGTATGATTATGATGACTGTTCTGCATGACCCATCTCTTCTAATCCTCTTCCCTTCCCTGTGGATGGGAGCTGGGCACTGAGCCACAGCTGGCACGCGAGTTGGCATCTTTGATTTAGGTGATCACGAACCAGGGCACTGAGGAGCTTACATCCGTACTCTGGGTGCTGGATGGGGTCTGGCGGTGCTGGAGAGATGCCCAGCAAACTTCAATTCTCATCTAAAAGAAAAGCACTGCAAACAAACTTCTGATTTTCCTGATGCAAGAGCTTTTCCTAATGAAGAAACACTACATTGATCTGTGATATTGCATTGCTAGAGAGGCTCAAAGTGAAGATAAAAATATAAATGGCTCCAGTCACATGCCTCATTCTAAACTGAAATTATACATCATAGAAGTTACACTGTACAGAATGTACTTAATTTTATCTCCCCCACTAAGTCACAAACTGCTGTTCTGAGCTAGCTAGCTGTGTTAGTCTCACCTGTCCTGTCATCAGTGTCTTCAAACTCCACCATAACAGAGTGGCCAGTGTTGGAGATGCTGAGAGAGGTACAGGACTCATAGGAGATGACAAGGGGCTTCAGGTTGGGGTCATAGACTGCTCTTGCAGAGACGATGTCAATGGGGGACTGGCGGTTCCCCTG
Source organism: Corvus brachyrhynchos (assembly GCF_000691975.1). Lineage (NCBI taxonomy): Eukaryota > Metazoa > Chordata > Aves > Passeriformes > Corvidae > Corvus > Corvus brachyrhynchos. Next base: position 3,475,527 of record NW_008238440.1, on the reverse strand, counting down.
GGCAATGGGGTAAGCTTTGTGCCACTCGGAAGGTCCTTCAAAAGCAAACAAAGGAAAGCATCATTATTCCCTTCCTACCATACACAAAATGGTCATTATGGGTTTTCATGAGGCTTGAAATAAAGCTTGCTCAGCAAGAGTGACTCGAATGTTTGGAATGTGAGAAATTCATTTATATTCTAGGCTGGTGTGTTTTTATTAGCACAAAGCAGGTTGCAACAAGATGGGGATTCATAAACCTTGTACAAACACACTGAGGAGATCATGGCACATCAACAGACTGCTGTACCCCCAGTTACTTGTGCCACTCTGTCTCTGCAGAGGCTGCAGTCACCTTGCTAAGGTGTTCCAAGGTGGGTACAGGTGTAAACACTTGCATGCACAAACACACTCCTCCAAGGAAACAGCATTTAATTCTCCCTGGGAAAGACAGTGTAAAAGCTCCAGCAATTCAAATTAGATACAGATGACTCAATCTCTTAGCTACTGACTATGAAGTTATTTTTAAAATCATTTTATGACTGCAGTAAATCTTTGAGACAGCTCCATTCTTCACTCGTGCCCGTTATGGTATCTCTCTAACCTGAGTGAAGGGTACAGGATGATAATTAACACTTTGGGACTTCCTGACCTCAATAGAGCAGGGAGAAAGACCAATTTAATAGCACAAATCTGCTGCCAGAGCTGGAACATTCTTAAGCCATTTGAGATAACAAAAGCTTATGCATATCAAAGAATTCCTTTTTCTTATGGCTCATTTTCTATGGTAGTGAAAGCAGCAATTAAATTCCTCTGCTGCTTCTGTTCATAAAGTGTAACAGTAACAATTGTACTTCGGGATTCTCAAGAAGCACATTTTTAATTGTAGCATTCTCACATACTTTCACAAGGGGAAGCTTTTTTAAAATCAATCATAGGTATTTAGCCTCCATGAGTTTACATAACAAAACAGTGATCTATTACACTCTTACTTGGCTTTGACATTTTTTGCAAAGCTAAGCTTATAAAATAATATCTTTTCTCAGCTTGCCTGCAAAGCAGATTTAGGAATTAAGTGCTGTTACGCAAGCTAAGGCCACATCATTTGGCTCTCACAAGCTTCATAAGAGTATACATTGCTTTATTACTACTACCTACAAGCACAAACACATGACATTACCTACTAGCACTAACCAGCCTCACTTGGTATTCAGATTGGCTTTTAGACTCACAGAAACTAAAGTAATTACTGTTAAGAAAGAGACTGGCCCCTGAAGGTTATACAAAAGACTCTTGTTGGACACTCAGCAGCTAAAATAATTGCTGTAAAGAGACAGACTCCTGGAAGTTATGCAATTGTCTTATTGGCCAGCATCAGCCACTCATCCATCCTCTCTGTAAAGGATACAGGCACTATAAACCACTACTGTGGCAATCTCTGAGGAGCTCCACATCCCCCCTCACGCTGTGACACACATCCTTGGAGGTGGGAAGCAAAGGAGGAGGACTAAATTAAAAACTGTCAAATCAGAAAGCATAAGTTGTTCTGTAAGAGATCTGATACTGATCTGTACAATTTATCGATGTACCAGACATACATAACATATAGCTTATTTTATTCACTTTTATGAAAGCCTAAATATCACATTTCAGCAGCCACACAGAATCAGGAGATCTATTACTGCTCTACTAAATCTTCTTTGCTTAACAGAATTGCTTTTGGAGAGAGACACAGGTAATCTTTTTTTATAACAGCATTTTGGAAAGGGACCCATCTATAATATCTGCAGTCTGAAAAAAAACCCAAGCCACTCAAACTGCTTCCCTCAGCTTAGGAATGTTGATTGCAACACTGAAAGGCAGCAGATGTAAACTTGTGCATCTTTTGGTGCCACTTTCTGGGTGCTATTGATTATCAATAAAGTAATTAATTACCTGCTGTATATACTTGATTCTTGCAGACATCAAAATGCAGGCAGCTCTGCAGGGCTCAGGCAACAGCTCTAGAAAGAAAACGAGTGGGGGAAGACAGAGAGATGCAGCACGGAAATGCCATAACCTACCGTCAGCCTGCCCATATCCCCAACTGTGGTGGCCAGTCATTTTGGGAGCTGCCCCTGCTTGGCTCCAGCTCCCTGAGCAGGGCACTGCTGCCTACCTGCCTTTATACCGGCTCCCCGTGGGATAGGGTCAGCCCCTTAAAGATACAGAGCAGCCAAAGCAATTCCTGCAGGACAGGGAAAGCGCCCGTGTTCTCCTGCTCCAGCCTTGCTGCTGCTGCTGCTCCTGCTCCCCCTATTTGCTAAGGCAGCACAGGTGAAGGAAAATGTAAAACTCAGATAACTGAAGTCTCAGAACTTAGAGAGAAAGCCAAACTGTGGATCACATTTAGGAAAAAATATCAGTGTTTTCCCATTCTCTGCCCCAAGGAAGCAAAAGCCATAAGGTGCTCTGAGCGTCAGGACAGTCGTGCAGGTGGGACCTGCCCTTCTCACATCTGTGTTCTGCATGGAGAAACATCACTGCCTCTGCTGAATCCCTCCTTCCAGCTGCAAAAAAGGAATGATGCTTTTACCAGATCTGTGATTAATCACAGTCAGCGCTTAGATGAGATGGAGAACATCCTCATCTCGGGAAAAATTACTTGTGCTGCTTTTAAACAAGGTACAAAATCACACAAATTAGCAATGAATTGGCAATCTGATTTTAATTTTGCAACTTTAAAGGAACTTTTTAAACAGACAAAATTAAAAGTGTGGTTATATTAGGGACAGAACACAGCGGACTCCAGACAAAGGAGTTGATCTCTGAAGCCTCAGTTATCTGGAATGATCCAGTAGTTGCCTGCTCCCTGCTAAAGCCATGGAGAGGCTACAATGAGACACCCAATCTGCAGCTGTAAAATGTCTTAAAACATCTCTGGGGCAAGGAAAATGGCTCCTTCATTGTAATTTTGTTAGATCTGAGGAAATGCTCTCTCTCAAGGCTACATTTTACAAACACATTGATTTTCACAACGACAACAGCACACAAAAATAGGGATTCTTCTATTATGCAATCAAGAATATGGAAGGAAAAAATCAATAAGAGCATTTTATGCAACTTTTATGTTGTGGTCCTGCCTTGCAAGTATTAATTTCCTTTTTCAGGAGGTTTCCATGAGAGTCAGCTATAAAATCTTTGAGAGTTGCTGATGCCAGCTAAATCACTCACAGAGGGCTGTAAACTCCTTCAAAGGTCTCCACAGGAGAGTTCTACAATGACTTACTCAGGTGAGCTCCTCAATTTATTCCTGTTAAGCTGCTGTGACCCGCTCAGGTCCCTGACACGTGCCTGGCACAGACACTGGGTACGGCTGTGTCCCACCAGTCTGGGCACACAGGCCCTCGTGAGGACCCAACACTGGAACTAGGACCTTAAAATACTCACTCAGATGCAGAGTCAGGAAAGCTGTTCTAGGGAAAAGTATAAAAAATGCCAACGCAGCAGTGAAAAGAAATGGAAGAGGGATTTTGTGTGTTAAAAGAGCAGACCATAAACTGAGGAAAGCCACATGCAAGGCAGAAAATGCTGAGCAACTGTTTTCAAGACTGTTTTCAATTGTTTTCAAGCCAACACTGGGCTCAGGTGAGCCCACAGGGCACAGTGGCACTGCAGTGCCCAACCTGCACTTGACACCATTGACCCCTTCAGCTGTTATTTTCTCACTCAAGCCCACACAGGTGTCTGCATATCTGGACTACAAACACATGGCACAGGAAGAGCTCTGAGACAAGTGGAAATATCCTGATGACACGGCAGGAAGCAGACTCCACAAAATGGAGGTTTAAATGGATGGATTTAGAAAAAGTGGATAGGAGAATGACAAGACCTGAGAGGAAAGGAAAGAGAGCCTGAATAAAACTTTAGCTGTAAATGATAGTGAGTGTGTATATGACAATTTAATGTGCTTCCAGTCCAATCAGCCTTCTTTCTTTATGAGGAAAATATTAAATTTTCCTTAAATATAAGGTAACACAGCTGCTTATAGAAATATCACATTATTCTGTAACCCTGATACCCCTGGATATTGGCTGACTCTAAGAATGGATTTTCACTGATTGTGTCCTCAAATTATCCTTTATCACTTCAAAAGCTGCAGTCATCATGTAATTCTGTTCTCAATTTAGTTTGAATCCAGGAGAATTACATCACACTCATGAACTTATGGAATGGAGAACAACAGAATGATAGGTGCTTAAGGGGTGGATTTCTCCAATGCTGAGCAAAAAGTGCTTATGATTTCCACAAATTTCTCCTGGGCTCTTGCCTCCCAAGTCAGAAGTGTCTGCTTAGCAGTGAATGGCAGGAAGACATAATTCCATTCACTACAGGGAGAAGTTTCAAGCTGCCTTAAAGCAGAAATCTGTCTTCCCCAGCCTTCTCACTAGGGTTTTATTCCCCTTTGCCAGTAGTGATGAGTGAACAGAGCAGCAGCCCAGGACAAATACAGGGGTTCTTCTGAACCTGTCACCAGGTGGTGATACCAAACTAACACAAAAGCTTCAGGTTTCCCACCTCTATATCTAGAATTGATTTTCTTTGTGATTTAATTGGAGCTCCCTTTATTAAAATTGCTGTGTAAGGACTAACCATTACAGTTAGAAAACTCCAAGTAAGATTAGAATGCTCAACTGAAGCTGAACATATTTAAGCTTTCAGGTTTGAGGAAATTGGTTTTTTTAATCTCTAAGGTAACATGTCTCTATAATATTACAGGTCTGGAGTCGTTGGGAGGTTCTTGCAGAAAATGTCACTCGAGGATAATGCTCCTAATAAATATTACTGCATCACCATGGAGGGGCAGAGCTGCATTTCAAGGTATGTAAGATGAAGTAAGAGTTATTTGGTTCCAAGGTGAATGGCTCAATGGCACTCTAAGTGTATTAAGTAACTTGGCAATTACATCTGCTGACATCATTAATAATGGTGACACATTTGAACAAGGTGTCGTGCCTTCTTTAGTGCACCCCAGTGCGTCTGGTGCATCACTGCATGCTAACAAAACCAGGGCAGAAATCTCACCAGTTTGGGTGCAGGCTGCACACTCCGAGCCGTTCATGTACCGTGGGTAGGAGCAGATGAAATGTTAAATAAAACATTCATCACTCCAGAGCCTGTCTGTGCCTCAGGTTCTTGACAGAGTATCTGTTTATCCAGGCAGCTCCTCTCTCCTCTTACATTGCCACTACTGATGCTGGCAGTTCCCAAAGGGGGTTACACTGAGCTGGCATCTGTTCTTTACATGTGTGTTAAAGGCATTTATAACGAACCCAGGAGCTGCACAAAAATACTCCACACAGTAAATATAAGCACAACAGTTTCCTGCCAACACTGAACACTAAAAGCACAATCATTCCAGATACTTTTTCTATTCTTTAGTATTTTTTTTTTTAAACAGACTGCCTACGGTTTTTGATTGACCACAGAAATTTCAGCTTTTATATTCTCAAGTTTTTCCTTGCAAACACAAAAATGTGATGGCTTTTGTATTTTTATTGATTATTGAGATTATTTATATATATATATATATAAAAGTATATTAATATATTGAGATTTTCATGCATCCAGTGAAACTTCAGGAGCTGAAAGTGGTCATCCTTCTCCCATAGCTACAGAGGGAGAGTAATGAGATTTCTAAGGGAAAAACTCAACTGGGAATCTCCTTCTGGCATCAGGGGGAAAACAAAAACAGAGTGCCAAAGTAAAGAAGGGATTAAGAAGAAAAGGACAAAAAGGACATGCATATAGTTAACAGCTCTGCGAGATAAAAAGCTTGAATCAAACATGGGCGAAGATGGCCAAGGGGATAGAAGGAATCTAGTAGGAACACTCTTGGGAAGGTGGGGCAGAAAAAAGGGAATGGGGTTCTCCAGGAACCTGGCTCTCTAGGAGCTTCCCAGCCTTCACACACCATTTTTTTATTGCTTATTTTTGACTTTTAAAGCTGTACACAAATGGCTGCCTTATATTAGGTATGGAAACTACATTCTGGAACTGAGCCTGAAATACTAATTCTTGCAATTCATGGTTTGTTCAGATTAAGCAGTGTAGCAGAGAGCAAGAACAGGAGACTGCTTTTGGGAAATAGGATATTTGGGAAATAGGATGTTCCTGAAATACTGCAACGGTCACTGAAATGACAGCAAAAGGAAGGATTTACTGCGGCACAGCAAACACAAAGCCTGAAAAAATGATCTTTGGTGGAGATGCTGTACATGGGAAACAAAAGAGGAAGCACTGTATTGTAGTACATCACCTGCAAGATATAAACCACTCCGTGATAATGCACTGCTGTGTACATCATTCCAGCAGATATGCAGAAAACTAATTTTACTGAAGAGAGGCAGATTAAAAGGATAATGGACTTTATATGGACTAACAACTCAGTGTGAACGATGCAGATATTTCAGGACCTCTCTTTTGTTGTTGAAACTTAGTGCCAGAAATGTTGGTTGAAACTTTTTAAGATGTGAAAGTTTTCTCCTTTTTTTGTACACGGTCAAGGTCCAACCAACGCTGATCCTACATGGAAAGATCATAACAGAAGCACATAGGCACAAGAGTTTTCACATGTTCTTGTCTCCATACTAAGCAGGAATAACTGCAATAATATGCAACATCTCCACAAAATATATGCTACTGGATTTTCCTGACTGCAGGGACTTCAGGGCTTCTGCCTCAGTCTGCCTGAAAATGCCTCAAAAGTCCATACAGGAAGTGTGTTGAGAGATGCAGAGAAATGCCCATTTTGAACATAAATTCTGGGAATGGCACTGTTGTCCAGAAAAGTTGGATCCATTACTGTGCAATGGCCACACTTGAGAGAGACATTGATTATTTATGTCAGAGTTGCCAAGCCTCGTGTTCGGTGGCATTCCACAAATCATGCAGCCCAACTATGCATACTTCTTCCTATTTATGTATTTTAGCAAACACAGGCATGAATGTTCATTGGCTACAGGTTACATAGTTCTCTTATTAATTAGTATTCTTTTATTAATTAATGAGTGTCTTGCCTCTCATGCTAATCAGCGCCACA
>NW_008238440.1:3467481-3468396 GCF_000691975.1 Corvus brachyrhynchos | reverse complement strand
GGCTCGTGGGTTTCCTGTGTGGGTGGTCCGTGAGTTGGTGGTCCTGATCTGCCCCTGCCGGGATTCCCTTGCCCAGTCGGAGCTGATTTCAGTACAGTTGCTGAGTTGGCTTTATTGGTTTCTTCCTTATCTTGGGGGTTCTGCCAAATGTCCTCGTGGCCCGTAAATTCTGCATTCTCTGTGTCCGCTCTCAGAAAAAGCTTCTTCCCAAGCTTTGTTAATCTCCCGCTGGGCTGAGATCAGTGAAACATGTCCAGCCCTAAACCTTAACAAGGCAACTGGGCTGACCAGGAATTTGTATTTCTAACACCTGGACATCACTTAGAGCTTGCTGGCTGCTCTGTTTCATGGATTAAATCTCCCTCCTTGTTGATTAGGCCAGAAAATTACAAAGATCAAACAGCAAAGAACATCCTATCTTAATAAAATTGTACATATTCCACATTTTATGAGGAGTAGTGCCAAGGCATAGGTAGGATGTGATTAAACTCTCCATGAGCTCTTTTGAGTGGAATCCTGCTAGGAATGGGGTTCCTACAAGGGCTGGATTGCCGATGGTTAGGCATGGAGTGGTTGTTGGAAGTATTTTTTGTAGGCCTCCTATTTTCCAAATGTCACGTTCTCTGTGCAGGCTGTGGATAATGGACCCTGAGCAGAGGAGTAACATTGCTTTAAGGAATGGGTGGGTTGAGATGCCGGGGAAAGCTTCTGGGGGCAGGTTTAGTCCGATTGTGACTATTATTAGGGCTAAATGATTTATGTGGAGAAGGGCGGGTTTAATACCGTTCTGTGTTGGGCCTCATGTGGCGGCAAACGGTGTGGAGAGGGTCCCCAGGAGCGGCACAGAAGGGCGGGGACGGCGCTGGGGAACACAGGGTGGGTGCGAGGGAGGGGGGGAAGTCCGGCGACAAGCGA
>NW_008238440.1:3452352-3466822 GCF_000691975.1 Corvus brachyrhynchos | reverse complement strand
TATTAAGGGGAGCATATTAAAAAAAAAAAAAAAGTATATATTCATACATAATTTTATATATATAAAGGGGAATAGAGATACGTAGGCATATATATAGCTACTTAAGTACTTATATATGTTTTTATGTAGCATATAAATTATTTGTACAATGTTTGTTATATAAGTATATAATGTGTAAGTATATAAATCTGTATATTCTGTATATTTATATTATGTATGTCTATCTGTACCTCTCTGACTCTGTATATATGTAAATATATAAAGGGGGGTGTGCCAAAAAGATGGAACCAGGCTCTGCTCCGGGGCCCAGCAATGGCCCCAGAGCCACGGGCAGGGCCTGAGCCCAGGGAGCTCCCCCTGCACAGGAGGCAGAACTTCTGCCCTGGGCAGGGCCCAGCCCTGAGCAGATTGGCCAGAGAGGCTGTGCAGTCTCCTCCCTGGGGATATTGCAGAGCCCCATGGACACACTGCTGTGCCCTGTGCTCTGGGATGGCCCTGCTGGAGCAGGGGGGTGGCACCAGAGGAGCCCCTGGGGGCCCCTCCTGCCTCACCCATCCTGGGGTTCTGTGAAAGGGCAGAAGAGATCCAAGTTACCAGAGAAGGATAACGGCACTGGAGTCAGGGGTGTCTGTCTGCAGTGTGGCTGTTTAGTTTTCACGTGGATACGTGTGAGTGAAGGGCTCAGCAGTGGTGATACCACTGTGCTGTTCCCTCCTGTGCTGTGCCCTCCATAGGTGTGTGCAGCTCAGAAGTGCAGAGTCCTGAGCTCCTCAGTACAGGAAAGACAAGGAGCTGCTGGAGAGGGTCCTGCAGAGGGCACAGAGAGGATTTGGGGTCTGGAGCATCTCTGGTGAGGAGAGACTGGGAGTTGGACCTGGTTAGCCCAGAGAAGAGAAGACTGAGAGGGATCTCATCAATGCATGGATATATCTCAAAAGTGGGTGTCAGAGGATGGTGCCAGACTCTTTTGGGTGGTGCCCAGCAGCAGGACAAGGAGCAATGGCCATAAACTAAAACACAAGAAGTTTCGCCTCAACATGAGGAAGAACTTGTTTTCCTGGAGGGGGCAGAGCCCTGGAGCAGATGCTCACCTGGGGAGGGTGTGGAGTCTCCCTCTCGGGGACATTCCAAACCTACCTGGACACATACCTGTGTCACCTGCTCCAGGTGAGCCTGCCTGGGGCAGAGGGGCTGGACTGGGTGACCTCCAGAGGTCCCTTCCAACCCTAAAAATTCTCTGAGTTACCACCCCAGTGAAATTAGTATGATGTGTGACACGGGACTGTCCTGGCCTGATTTCAGCCTCAGTGCTGTTTTCTAGGGGTCTGAAATACCAGACTCAGCAAGACTGATTCCTGCCTCCTGTACATTTCAGTGTCTTGTATAAGAAATTTTTAAAAAAATATATATGTAGTTCTATTATCTATAATAAAAGTTAGGAAGAACAGAGCATTCAGCATTAGGACAAAATTTGGGCAAGGATTATTTTAACCCATGGAATTTTTAAAAAGTTAAAGTATGTTGCAAGAGGAAGAGGTGTGTGTCCATGCATGTGGTGTAATGCCAGGGAGACTGGGTTGCTCTTTGGAAAGTCTCAGTTTTCACAGTAAGTTTCCTTAATGATGCCTATTTTGGTTAGTGCTGTTTAGGCCCTCAGCAGTGAATGGACAGTAGCACGCCAGCCCTCCGTTTGTTGTTGTTGTTTGTTTATACTGGCTTTGCAATCTGAAGTTAAATAACTTCGTTGTGTTTTGGTTTCCCTCCCAATACAGGCTGTGGGGTGACCATGGCCAAGAAGCATTGGAATCTGCCCATGTTTGTGTAATAAATGCAACAGCAACAGGAACTGAAATACTCAAAAACTTGGTGCTGCCAGGTCAGTAGATATTTCTTCTGTTTCTTCTTTGTGATGTATCTGATAACTTGATGATGCCAAGTTATTTATAGGAGGTTTTTCCCCCCAAAGGTATTGGTTCGTTTACAATTGTCGATGGGAATCAAGTCTCTGGAGAAGATGTTGGAAATAAGTAGGTTTTTTACTGATTTCTGTTGCAAACTGCCAAGTAACAGAGTTTCATAGGTAGTTCTATCTCTATGTTTGCTAAGAAGTCTTGTAAAACTCTTTTAAAAGCCTCTCTGTGTTTCTCCAAGTCTTCTGTGAGTGACAGCATGCACAGTCATTTTGATATTAGCTGCTAAATTATTGTACTTGCTGGGTTTAAACCTTACAGGTCTATTTGCTTCACACATCAAGTTTATAAGGACAATGCTCTACTCAATATAAAAATACTTCACATTAACTTGTTTGCTGTAGTCTCGAGCTATGACAGTGCAAGCCTTGCATGTGTTTCAGTGTAGCTCAATGTATTTTCCCTGATTTTGGTGATGAAGATGACTTAATTTTCGTTAGTCATTGTGCAAGTGTGACTGCTAGACATTTATTAGCTTTTGTAGCTTTGAAAGGCTCTGTGCAGCAGAGGAAAGGATAGAAAAGCTGTTTGCAAATCCTGTAAAAATGATTTTCTTACTAATTCTTGATCAAGTTCTGTTGTGGTGTACATAGATACCTACAGGGGTTGTGTGAGGGGGAAGGATATTCCATTATGTGAGGAAATCAGTGCTAGTGGGTCTTTAATTAGCCTGGTGAGAAAGAACCTGCAGCATGATCCTGTCTTCTAGAGGAGTTTGGCATGTCTTATATTTCAGATTTATGGCTTGGGCATTGAAAAGCTTTCTTAAGAAAAGCTGAGGAAAATACAACAGTGGTGGAAAAAGCAGCTTTAAGGGGCAGTGTGGTTTGTTGTGTATGAGAGTCAGCACATGTAATTCTCTCTTGTCTCCTTTTCAGTTTCTTTCTACAAAAAAGCCATATTGGTCAGGTAAGGAGATAATAAATGTCAGTTTACATGTATTGAAAGTGGAAATGTTGAGTATTTAAACGTGGTATTATGAATAATGCCGAAACCATGTGTGTATGGGATGCATTTTTGCTTCAGATGAGCAAGGCTTGGAGTAAGGAGCCTTAGCTTATGATGAGCTTTGTTTTGGGGTGTTTCCTGGGGTTGTTTGCTTGGTTTGGCATTGCTGGCTTGTGGATGTACATTGTTAGCTTGTACTATGTAGTACTGATACACTGTATAAACTACGTTTCATTTTGATTGCTCTGAAACAGAATCGTGCCCAGAGTGCCACGGAGCTCTTGCAGGAATTGAATAGTGATGTTTCTGGAAACTTTGTTGAAGAGGTTTGTCTTCTTAAATGAGTTCTACGTCCGCGTTACATGGTGTGATAAAAATGGGAAATAACAGCTCTGTGTTGCTTTGCAATGTTGCAGTTTAAATAGATTTCAGGATAAAACAGCATTTGAGGAAGATGATCTGAAGTTACATCATTTTTATGTATTGCAAACAAAAAAAACATTTTATATATTTCAAACATTATTTTGTAACTTCATCTTAATTTTATAACTTTCACTTAACACTTTATGTTCAACAGACTTGTTCTCACTTCTGTGAGTACTTCTGTACTCAGAAATTTTCACTGCTCCCTGACATACATTTTTTTTTCTCCTATTTAGAGTCCAGAAAAGCTTTTAGACAGTGACCCTTCCTTTTTTAATCGGTTTAACTTAGTGGTTGCAACACAGCTACCAGAAAGGTAAGAAGTACCTCAGGTTGTTTGTTTTCATTCAGTTGAAAAAGCAGGTATATATATATATGTATATATATATATATATACACATATACACACACACACACACATATAGACACAGGCACTTTCTTGCAGAAGAACTTAAACAGAACAGAATTTTGTCATTGTGAAGGAAAGTTACAGCCAGTGATGGCATTTTCTAGAGACCTTTTTGTACCTCTGATTGGAACTGCCTCTGCTGGAAGTTAGGATTGTGCAACACATGGATCTAATTCTTTTTTTCTCTCTTTCACAACTCCTTGAAGCTTTTTGTTTGATATGTGGAGCATTTGGGAGGATGGAATGAGACATAAGTAAAATGATGGATGAACATTTTTCCAACTCACTGTAAATTCCTATATGAAATTAATCACCTTATGTACTTAGGATCATGATGATATTAGAGAAGTTTTCTGAGAGATCTCTTTCCCAAGTATAGGAGTTGAATTCATAGTTAACTGTCTTCTTCTGTATATCTGAAAAAAGAATGTTTTCCTTGCAGTACGTTGCTGCGCCTGGCTGAAGTTCTCTGGAATTCCAACATTCCTCTGCTGGTCTGCAGGACTTATGGACTGGTTGGTTACATGAGAGTCGTTATTAAAGAGCATACAGGTTAGAGGGTTTTCTGAGATAAAGGCTTCTCTATAAGGTTTAATGCTTCAATAACTAATGTCACTTTGGGGTTTTTTGTTTCTCTTTTTTCATCTTGTGATATATTTAATATTTGTTAAGTCTTAAGTAGTTTGCATTCTTTGAGGAATGCATAGGGATTATGGACTGCAACAAATAATAAAATTTGGGGTTATCTTGGCATTATGGTTGACTTACACAGAACTTTTACTTTGAGAATCAAGCAGTGAAAGGAGCAGGTGATGCTGTATTGGTGTAGCTCTGTTTTGAAGGCCAGACATAAAGCTGAGAAATGCATTGTGACGTTTTTTCACAGTTGTTGAGTCTCACCCCGACAATATGTTAGAAGATCTGAGACTGGACAAACCATTTCCAGAACTGACAGAACACGTTCAGGATTATGACTTGGATCATATGGACAAAAAGGTTGGTGTGTGGTTTGCACTGTGTTCCCCAGGACAGATGCAGACACAGCACAGGGATGCTGTGAAAATGCCTCCTGGCAGATGACTCTGGTGCCAAGTCTCATCTGAACAGAGGCAACTCTAGAATCAGTCACGAGGAACTATTTTTGCCTCTGCCCCAAATGTTCCAGTCTATTTAAATCTCAGGCAGGTGGGGTCTTGGGAAATAAGCAGTATTCTTGGACAGCTTGATCTTTTGTTAAATTGAATACCCCCTCACACCCTCTTTTTGAATTTGGTTTTTAATTTTTATGGTTACCTACTGCTGCAGAGCTTTGTACTGTGGGTGTTTGTGCATAGGATATGTTCCACTCCAGAAAAATATTGGAGAACTTGACTCACCCTTTGTAAAATAAAGTAATAATAATTTGATAATTTCTTTTCTAGTAGTTAAAGAATGTTAGAGCTGAATCAAAATCTGGAACATGTCCTGTGTCTTTAGAATAGTGGAAGGGATGTTTGGAGTTTACATTGAAAATAAGTTTTTAATTCGTTTCCTATTTTTTATCTTTTCTCGACCTGACAAAGATTTCTCTGCTGTTCAATTACAGGACCACAGCCACACTCCATGGATTGTGATTGTAGCGAAGTATCTCACAAAATGGTTCAATGAGGTATGCTGCAAAACTGTATTATTATTTTTATTGGTCTGTCTTTTCTAAACTAGTTAATTATTTTGGCAGTGTGGAACATAGAACAAGGTGGAATCATAAAAGATTACTAATTAAAATACAAGTGTATTGAAATACAAGTGAATGTGTGAGCAATGACAGACTCCTGGAGTTCAGCAGTCTGAACACAGTGAGATTAGTACTAGGTATTTTAAAGACAAAAATCTCTTTGTGTTTTTTAAATTTAGAAAAGTGAGCAGTTGCCTAAGAGTTACAAAGAGAAAGAAGCCTTCAAAGAACTGATTCGGCAAGGTAATCCATGTCCCAGGAGTCCCTTATTCCTACTGGCAGAAACAGATACAAGGTGGTATCTGAAAAGTAATCACAGGTTCTCTCGGGTTTAATTTAGGAGAGATCTGCTGGTATATACTGTATTATTCTTCTGCTAAATGATTGTTTTGTACAGGTAGATCTTAAGATGCCAGACATGCTTACAAATGTGTGTCAGCAGTATTTCATCCTTTGGGTGGGAGGAAAGGCCTTAAGAGAAAATGCTGTTCAAAATGTGATAAGGAGGAAAGCAAGTGGCTTTTGGCACTGGAATTGTTATTAACTGCAAATATTTGGTGTGTCCATTGACCCACCAGACACTTGGTAATCATTCATCTCTGAATGAGCAGGTTGTGTAGCACTGAGTGCACTGTAACCAGTGTGTGAATGACCTCATTTGTACAGGTGTTTCAGTCCAATACCTTCTGAGGGTGCTAAAATTCATGTGGCATTTTTAAGATGTATAAATACATTGTCTTAAATGATTGTAGAAAAACACCATTAACTGAATTTTTGGTGTTCCCTCACTTAAAAGGTGGCCTGTGTGCAAATTTGGAGTGCTTCTGTCACCCTTATCCCCAGGCTGTAATAGGGAACTGATCTGTAGTAATTACCCTTGGTAAATCAGATTTTTAGTGGAGGCCCTTTCTTGGCCTGGCTTGCTCTGTGGATGCGTAAGTGTTTGCCAAATTTGATCAAAAAAACTCAGGAAAACATGAATGGCATGGGAAGGAGAGTTGAATTGTTAATTTAGTGCTTATGAAAATTGATTATCTCTTTCTCACACAAATAAACTGGTGTTTTTGTGCTAAGTAACTTCTGCTTAACATCACAGGAAAATGAATCATATGCAGAATTTAAATGAGGTTAGCTTTATAATTACATCTGGTCTTTTTTCTTGTGATTTATTTTTCATTTTCTTGCTGGTAGCTGTTATGCCATGAATATGTCCAAAGCCAGTCTGCTTTGTTGGTAAGACATAAATGATGAGATGTAATTCAAACAGTTGTGCATTTTAATTTTTTTTTCAATAAGGTATCTTAAAGAATGAAAATGGGACCCCAGAAGATGAGGAAAACTTTGAAGAAGCTATAAAAAATGTGAACACAGCATTAAATCCTACAGAGGTAAAATAAACATTTCTGTGATAAAATTAAAGCAATTTCAACTGCCTCATTTTCTCAGAACATATTATACAGTTTTAGGACAAAAATTTCATTTATAACATTTGTATTTACCTAAAACAGGATTAGTACAATGTTTAGAACTGAAATTGTGTAGTTAAATAGACCTAGGCTAGCTGGCACTGTAGCTTATGAAAAGTCTCTTACTCCCTTGCTCTTGCAAGAAAGCTGCATTTCCCTCCTGCAGACTTGAATTCAAGTCTAGAATGAGTCAGCAACCAGAGTGCATCAGCAATGAATTCTTGTCTCAGACTTCTAGAGTTCAGTCTGTAAAAAACTCTGTGAAGTGCTGGGTACAATTGTAAGGATTTAGCAGTGAGTGGTGTGGCTGATGCTGATTTAAATATGCTGCTGGGGGAGAGACTGAGAGCATTTACTGAAATTGTGCTGTATTGAAGCTAGGGGCTGTAGTAGTTATTCTCTGTGGAAATGAAGGGCTGCAAGGGACTCCTGATACTATAAATTCACTTCTTTCCTTTTGAAGAAACTTACTACAATATTCCCTTCATAAACTGGTCAAGCTTAAAAGCATTAGAAGGGATGTTTTGTTTTTTAGATAATCCTGACCTAGTAACTCGTGGTTTAAAATTGAGCTCTGATTTCCTTCGTTTCTCATCTGGGGTAAACTGCAGAGGCTACACGGGGCAAAAGCACATTCTGTGATTCTTCCTAGATTATGTTCTGTTGTTTTGAACTGTGCTGATCCTTGCTTGGACAGTCATGTTAAGGCTCCCAAGAAAGCAGCAGGTAAAACTTAGTGCTGTCATCCAAGCCACTACCAGACATGGCCCAAGATATTAATATTCATTTGAGTTCATGTGCCAGACTGACCTGCAGCAGTTAAGGAGTCAAAACACTGACTTTTGTAGCCCCATTCCCCTTCCCTGGCCTTTTTGCTGCTCTGCCCCAGCAGGCAGAGTGGGAAGTTGGGACAGTTGCTGCTGTAGTTTTTTTCAATCTTCTCTATCAAAGATAGAAATCAGGTGAGATTTTGTTTGTAACACTGATCATGCTCAGAAGCATTGCCTTGCTCTTGGGCAGGGCTGCTATTAGAAATGTGTCTGAGAAGCACTGACTGTAGGATTCAGAGGGGATTTGGTATGAAACTGAGGTCACTTGGAGTTGGCTCACCTATTTAATGAGTGTTGAGATAATTCAAGAAATCAAGAGTCAACAAATTACAAACCCAATTTATTTATTTTCATAGATTCCAAGAGGCATCGAAGAGCTTTTTAATGATGATTGCTGCCTAAAACTCACAGAGCAGGTATGAGTAGTTAAGGGTAAGACTTAAAAGTAGAAAAAGCATTGTAAATAACATCTGTGTACATGGCTGTCTCTTGTGCATTTGTAGTCATCTTCCTTCTGGATTTTGGTTCGAGCTTTAAAGGAATTTGTGGCAAATGAAGGACAAGGAAGCTTGCCTGTCCGGGGCACCATTCCTGATATGACAGCAGACTCCAGTAAATTCATCAAATTGCAAAATGTGTAAGTAGACAACTCCTTGAGAGAGCTCACTTCTATTCATGTGGCTTGTATTTTGTCTTTATAATGTAAAGCAAAAAAAAAAAGACAGCCTTCACTGTGGAGTTGATGGTTTTCTGCTGTAATTTTTTACTTCTTTATTATTACCAGATACCGTGAAAAAGCAAAGAAGGATATTGCTGCTGTGGGGAACCATGCTGCTAAATTGTTACAGTCCCTGGGCAAGGTGAGTGCAAACCTATGGCCATTCTTCTCATGGAACGAAGTATCTGTGAAGTATCTACTTTATTTATCACTTTTGGTTTGATCATATAAAAGTCAAATGCATACAGGGATATACTATTTACAATTTAAGACACTTCTTTTTGTACATTGTTTACTTGTTATTTCACAATAAACATGTTAATATATCCAAAACCAGGAATTTTCTGGCCATTGTGTATACTGAAATGAGTATGTTCTCTCTCCTAGGCACCTGAGTCTATTTCAGAGAGAGAATTGAAATTGTTCTGTGAGTATGCTTGGATTCTCTTCTGGGTTTAGGCAAATGATCAAATAATCAAAAACTTTTGAATGATCATGTAGTTATGAAGCAGTAAGTCAATATTTGAACTTTTCAAGTAAGTGCTAAGTGGTTTGCATCCCTCATTTTCAGGAGAAGTAGCAGATGTTCAGCATCTCTCAGGAGTGAGTCTGTAAAGGTTGGCTTTAAAATGATGTATTTTTTCACTCCAAACAGCAAGCATCAGCTGCCCTCTGCTTTCTGTGATGAGTACCTGAGCACTCTTGCCCATGCTGGGGTACTGGTTTCAGAGTGTAGGCTCTGTAGACTTGAGGTAGTCTGAAAAGCTGTAACCCAGCTGATGGCACTTCAGGCTGTGTCTGTTGTGGATGTGTACAGCTGTCCAGCAGCAGCCTGGCTGAGGCTCCTCACAGCTGTAAACTCCCCTGTAAGCACAGAGCCAGAGCATGCTGCCCTGCATTGGTAAAACATTTGGGAACCTCCCAGTTGCTCCTTTTTCAGTGCTGGGTTGTAGCTGCACCCTGGGTTGGTTCATAGCAATGATACTCGAGAATAACCTTTTCCAGCTCATGGCTGTGCTATTAAAATATTAATTGAGGACATTGTGAGGCAGTGTTAGATGTAGTGGAAGATGGAAAGAACCGTGTTGGTTTGCAGCAGGGAAGAGGGAAACATGGTGGCTGTGACTGATGAATTGCTGTGGTGTAGCTGTTACATTAACATGACAGATACGTGGAGATTCCACATGAGCACAAAGTATTTCCGTGAAGCTCTCCTGACCATAGACCTAAGCGTAGTTATACAGATTTTTATTACTGCAAGCTAAGAAGAAACAGGAAGGTGTTCAATAAAATCCTGTTAAGTTGCAGCCTTGCCCATGTCACAGAGCAGCGAGGCAGGCAGCCAGGGCTGTGGTGAGTGGTGCCACTGACTGGCTCTCTCCTTGTGCCCTGTGCCCAGGCAGCAACGCCGCCTTCCTGCGCGTGGTGCGCTGCAGGTCCCTGGCTGAGGAGTGCAGCCTGAGCTCTTTCAGCAAGGATGCAATCAGTAAGTACTGCTGCTTGGCACAAACTTCACTGCACTTCCACCTTGAAATGGTTTGGGGAGGAAAAAGGACTCTGTAAGCTACATGTTCTACTGTGTTGCGCAGTTTTATCATTTGGCATCAACTACAAGTATGGAGTTTTTAAATCTAGAATGTTGAATTCAATTTGATTTTGAAATTTCAAAAATGACCTTACTGATTGATGCACGTTTCAGCTTTTTTTTTTTTCTCGTGGATTTTACTTGTAGTAGTCTATAAATAAAACACTGTTTTCTTCAAACTTCTCTTTTCTGTACCTCAGTTATTTCTGACAGAGCTGAAAAGGTGCTTTAACCTGACAAAATGAAAATAATTATCTTGACCCCTTTCAGCTTATCTCTTTAGTATGTGAACTAGCAAACGGGTTACTTAATATTGCTTTTGGTTTTTATATTGCCTTTTTTTTTTTGAGCCTGCATAAGTAAAAAAGCTGGAAATACTTTTTTATTGAAGCTTGTTGAAGTTAAGCTTATACAAGTCCTCTGAATGTTTTGGACAAAATATATATTTTGTGTATACATGCATCTTGTAATATTTATAATTTCAGTGAAAGCTCCTTAAATTAGTTAGCAATGGGCAGGGGGATGTAAGTAGTTAGTATTTACAAAGACTACTGAGCTGTGTGGTAAGGGATTTAAGACCTGTTTTGTAATTACAGTCATTACAGTTAAATACTTAAAGCATGTGTTTCAAATCCCGAAATTATAACTAAGGAATACCCCATTTAAATTAAAGCAGCTGCCAGAATTGAAATGTGGGTTTCTTCACTGAATAGTTTATATTAAATACATATAACAAGGTCATAAACTTTGGAGGCAAAATTGTGTATCTGACAGTTGTTTGATTAAGATTCTGTCACAGGTTGTATTCATTAAAGTTTCTTTCTACTGCAGATTTCACAGTTTGTTTTCAGGGAATTCAAAACCTTTCTTTTTCCATTTCATCTGCACCAGCTAACCAGTTCTCTTGCTGTTTTCAGTTTCCCATATGGACAACCCAGACAGTGAAATAGTGCTGTACTTGATGCTGAGGGCTGTCAATAGGTTTTACAAGCAGCATGGTAGATACCCAGGTATGCCAACACCAGTTACTTCACATCATCAAAGGAAATACTAAGATCCAATAGTTACTGTAGTACAAGTTACAAACTATGAATACAACATCAGTTGTGGTTTTGTTTCCATACTAATACAACTTTAGGAATGTGAAAATTAAAATGAGAATTTTTTCTCTTTGGGAACTTAAGGAATTTATCTGAATTAGTACCACTGAAATAGGTTGTGTGGATTATGAATCAGTTCAGCTATGCAGTAATTTGTCTATCATGAGTAGCATCAACAGAATATTCAATTATTATTATTCTAGTATTAATAACACATTAATAAGCTTAGAAACTTTTTAGGAAAACAAAATATTCAGACTGCCATTTAAACCCATTAGCTTTGACTGTGGTGTTACAGTTGTGTGATGAAACAGTTGATTTATTTTGCAGGTGTCTACAACTACCAGGTAGAAGATGATATTGGAAAACTAAAATCATGCCTTACTGGTTTCCTCCAAGAACATGGGCTGTCTGTAGTGGTGAAAGATGACTATGTGCATGAGTTGTAAGTGTTGCATTTGAAGTGTGGCTTTGTTGGTAAGGCTGCCTGGCAGTTTCTGACCGTTCCTTTCCCGTGCAGTTGTCGCTATGGAGCTGCTGAGCCTCACGCTGTTGCTGCCTTCATGGGAGGTAAGGGTGCCACTGCCTTTCCCAGGGCCACACCAACAACAGCCTGCTGAGGCACAACCTCTGCTGGCTTAATTACTTTGGACTGTCAGAGCAAAGGCTGCAATCACAGGCTGCAGTCAAAGATGGGATTAGGGCAGAATCCTCCCCTTCATTCTCCAGATGTGTGTGTATATATAGAGTGAACGGGCAGAGCAAGGGTGTAAAAGCAGTAAAAGCAGCCAAATAAACTTCAAACACAATCTCAGTACCTCAATTCCTCAAGCTTAAAAATGTGTTTAAAAGTGAAATGCTTGAAAGAGGCTTATTTTTTTTAAAAAGAAAGTGGTAATTATAGTAGTATTAAAGTTGATGCAGAACACATCTTTTAACACAGAACACTTATGTTAAAGATCTATGAAATATAAATAGCCTTGGTTTCTTACCTTCATTCAACCTGCAGGTATGCTTTAATGGATGCTCAAAATGGATATATCAGTTAACTTACCTTCTTTATTTGGCTTCATGCAGTGCTGAAGATAATTATGTATTATATACTCTGTATGTAGGAATTTTTTTCTGATTAAGCAAAATTTGGTCTGTATCATTCTTTAGAAAAATACATAAAGGTAACTTCTGAAGAAATTACAGAATGTTTCCTATTACAGGAAAACTCAAAGGGATCACAGTGAAGTGACCCTTCAGTTTATTTTGCAGTTGAGGTTTACATGTTTTTTTTTTTAATTTAACTTCTCAGTTTAGAGAGGTCAGAACTTGTATGGGCCTGTCTGCTCACACATTTTTGCTCTGTGTGTATGTACCTGGAGAGAAAGAGTATGCAAAGCTAACATTTGAAGTAGCAGCTTTGTGATCTTCTTTTATACCGGGAAGTACTGAAAGGATTTTTGCCTCCTAGGAGATTTATCAGATTTATCACAAAACCAATTCCAGTGTAGGGACTTCTAGATAAATAACATTATTTTACTGTTGTTTGAATATTACCTGCTAACTGCCTTCTGGTTTTTATTCTCTTTTACAGGAGCTGCTGCACAGGAAGTTATCAAAGTCATTACAGGGCAGTTTGTAATTTTTAATAACACCTTTATTTACAGTGGAATGTCACAGACTTCAGCAACTTTCCAGCTGTAGGACAAGCTCTTGCATTTGATGCCTCCAGGCACTGCTGCTGCTGTATTTACAGTTTTTACAGTATTTACAGTTCTGTAAATACTGTGGTGTTCTGCCACTGACTGGACTGTTCTGTTCTGTATTACTTGCAAATTAAAGTTCCTTTATTTGTAATTATCTTCTTCTTGTTGTTGTTGTTTCCTAAGGACAAATAAAATCATACCATATCCTGGCAATATTTTAAATCTAGAATTTTCTGATTCACCTCTGGAAGAAAAAGGCAGTAGCTGCTTTTGGCAAGGTAGGTTGCATTTGCAAATTGGTGTACCTCATTTGCAGCAGAACTGAGGTGGTTTTTGTAAAAGCTGCTCATCAGCTTGAGTGGGAAGAAGGTGCAAAAGGGTGAGAGGCTGATGGAGCTCTGATGGTCTGAGGATCCAATGGTGTGAAGAGCTGGAAGGTGAAATACCTTTTATGGAGTTCAGGGTCATTAGGGAAACGGAGTGTGTGCCTGAAAGCTTGGTTCTGCCAGCTGTATTCACCTAGTAAAAGGTTTTTTTCCTGCACCTCTGTGTGTAGCCAATGCCAAGGGATGGCAGCTCTTTCTGTTGTGGGGGCATTGCAGCCTCCAGCTGCAGAGTATGCAAACCGAGCTGCACTGAATTGTGTTCTCCAGGGCTCTGTAAGATGGAGGCAAAAGGCAAAAATTATTCAAGAACATCGTGCGCTCTGAGGGACAGATACAATTATTGGAGACATTAGGAGATGTATGTCTGGTTCAGATAGGGAAAACAATTCCTTGTGTTGGTGAGACTGATGACTGACTGGAGTAGAGTGGCTGGAAAATGGCCCAGTGGAAAAGGATCTGGGGGTGCTGGTTGGCAGCCAGCTGAACATGAGCCAGTGTGTGCCCAGGTGGTCAAGAGGGCCAGTGGCATTCTGGCTTGTACCAGAAATAGTGTGGCCAGCAGGACCAGGGCAGTGATTGTCCCTCTGTGCTGGGCACTGGTGAGCACATCTTGAGTGCTGCGTCCAGCTCTGGGCCCCTCGTGAAAAAGGACATTGAGGGGCTGGAGCGTGTCCAGAGAAGGGCAACAAGGCTTATGAAGGCTTGGGAAAGCGTCCCATGAGGAGTAGCTGAGCAAGCTGGGTTTGTTCAGTCTGGAAGAGGCTTGGGAGGGGCATCGCGCTCTCCAACTCCCTGACAGGAGCGTGCAGTGCAGTGAGGCCGGTCTCTTCGGCCGTGCCTGCAGTAAGAACCAGAGGAAACGGCCTCAAGTTGAAAGATGAAATTCAGATTAGATTTTTTCACTGTTCAGGTGTTCAGGCCTGGGAATTGGTTGGCCAGGGAGGTGGTGGAGTCGCCATCCCTCGAGGTTTTTAAGAGGCCTCTGGATCTGACACTGGGAAATAGTTTAGTGGTTTAGGGTTTGCAATGGTAGTGCTGGGCTGACGGTTGAACTGGTGTGAAAGATTTCTTCCATCCCTGACGATTCTACAATTCCAATTGCTTCCCGCCTGGCTGAGGGGAAGGCTCAGGGTTGTCCCAAGTCCGAGGGCGGCCGCGCCCTGAGGCGCTCGAGCGGCGCTGCGGCGGCTCCTGAGGGGCCAGGCCGGGCACTGCCCTCCGCCC
>NW_008238440.1:3440229-3451981 GCF_000691975.1 Corvus brachyrhynchos | reverse complement strand
CCGCCCCTCCTCCCCTCCCTTTAAAAGTATTTTTTTCTCTGTTCTTTCCTATTTATATTTGGGCTGATCTGGAGTGGTTGTTAAGACTTCAAAGTGGAGCTCGAATAATGAGCTGTAAATCACACACAGAGCTCATCTGAGAGAGGAGGGGTGGGAGGGAGCTGAAATAGGCCAGAACACCCCCAAGTCCTGTTCCACAGCACAGCGTCCTCACGGCCTCAGCTGCTGCTGTGGGGTTTGATTTCCACAGGACGCCAGCAATCCGGACTTCCCCCTTCTTTGGGATTTGGTCCCTGGGTTTCAAAGAATAAATCCCACCGAGGCTGGCTGGTCTACTGACCGTGCCAGCCGTGTGCTCTAGTGCTGCTGAACACACACACTGACAGATCTACACTTCTCCAGGAGTGGTTTTTGAGGTTTGAAGGGATGTTACTGGGTTATTTTCCATAACTGACGGAGAAGAGGTAATCTGTTTTATATGCAACATTTGCCAGATGTTTGTTGAAGCAAATATAGTTGCTTGTCTTTCCACCTTGCCCTGTGATGCACCAACAGAGGTGAGCTATTTGCGTCTAATTAACGTAGGCTGGTGTATAAATACTGTTTCGTGTAGGCTGCAAAAGTAAAAGATCCAGGTAAGGTCCAGATGTGTCCTTGTATACATACGGTTTTAACCCCTTGTGCTTCCTATATTGTATAATTGTATAGACACGTATTAAATTAAACTCTTCTGAAATGCAATTAGCTCCAGAGCGAACTCATTTTTACAGCCCTCCTTTTGTTAGGGTGGTTTTTGTTTTCTCTTAGGCTGGTGGGGTTGTAGCAGTAGGACAAAAAGAGGTGAAGAAGGCTTGCATGCTTTTCCCTGTTGTGGCAGGGTTGGATTTGCAGGAAAATGAAATGCATGTCTATTATCACTTCTGAAAAGTTAAAGGGAGATGAACTCTCTAAATTCTCCCTCTCTAATGGAAGCAGCAAAGGAATGGGGACAATCAGTAACTAAACAGAAAGCAGGGCTGTCTGTCTTCATTAAGATGACACTGATACTGCTTCCAGCCTTTGCTCCACTTTGAGAAGGAAAGCTAATCCATTATTAAGCTGGATTCACCACTGATTTAAAGTTTCTACCTGGAGCTAAGTAATTTTTTGAGAAATTGAGTAATAGGTTACTGTGATGCTTGCATCAACCTTTTGTGTTTGGGACTTGGGGTATGTTTGAGGGACCATCCTTCTGCCTCCAAGTGTCACTGCTGCTCAGCTCTCAGAGGCTGCCACAGTGGGTTTGCGAAGAATCAGTGATGTGGGGTTTTGTGGGTTACGTGGTTCGTGTAATGTGGCAATGTCTTTGGTGAATTAAAATAAATTCTTAGTGTAAGGAATATGTCTCTGTGCTCATTGCCTTTGGTTTGTTCGGTACCACTAGAACAACACTGATGGTTTAGTGGCTCCTTGAGCAGCAGAAGGCTGAGTGTTTTATAGTGTTCACCCCCTAAGTAACATTACTTGAGTGCCACATGTTGGCTGATGGCAAAGTTGGCCTCTATTGTAAGGAAAATTGGCTCAGCTTTGTTGTGATCAGTGACACAGAGCAGGGGATATCCTTTACTGACAGGGACATTAACAAGTGTCCCTCAGTGGGAACATGGAATTACCTGATTCCTGCAGAGTGTCCACTTTCAAAAGATGATAACGCAGTAGTTGCAAATGCAGGGTTATTCTAAAATACTCTATTTCCAAAGGAGAACTTTGCCATGCAAGAATACATTAAACTGTATGTGTGTGTCAGATGACAGAGTAAAGGCAGAAAACTGGGAAGAGTGCATTTTAGAAAAATGATGTCATTTATTCTGCAGACACTATAAAAACTGCTAAACTGAACAGAACTGAAAACACTTTTTCCTTGCTGTTGTAGAACAAGAACAGAGATAAAGCAAAAATGAACACTCAAAATGTGCAGAAAAATCAGTGTGGTAAGATATCTAATATAATTTGTCATTATAATCTGCATCAATTTTACAAAGTTTTAGTAGACTGTGATAGGCCTGTCATGGGGTGGTGTGCTGTTGGGAAAATGTTCTTCTTGCCAAATTTTGGATACTGTATTGGATATATAAAGGGTAAATCCAATTACTTACAAGTAGTAAAGCACACCACCACAAAGTCACTTTTTTTTTTTTTAATTTGCTAGTATTTATCCACATTTTTATTGTATTTTAACTTTCAGAAGCCCCAAATCTTACAAGGGTTTACAATATCCAATACCTGCTGTGTACTATTGCAAATAATTATCAAAAAAGTCTTTTTATGATACCCCAAAGACTAAGAAACAGATTTTCCAAGTTTGTTTACCCACCTAGGGTTGTATGTAGGTGCCCAGAGAATACTTTGTGTTGCCTCTCTAACCACCTGATTGAGGGCTCTGCTGCTGTGGTGCATGATTTATGTCTCTTGTAACTTAGTACCATGGAGCAGCCTTGTGCTGTTGGACTCTTCCCTTACTACTCTATAGATTTTCAACTCTATTTGCACTCTGAATATTTTAATTGTTGTGTATTATTTACACTTAATGCACCTTGCAATTGTGAATTTAATATTTAGTAGCTTACATCACACTTAACAGTTAACTAATAATTAAAGGCCAGAAATATTAGAATATTTCCTAACAAAGGAAATCATGCTCAAATAACAAACTGTGGACAGAAATATTTCTAGGCTAGGTGTGTTTGTTGTTTGTGGGTGAACAGAAGTGATGTAGCTCCATTTTGGCTCACTTTCCCCCCCTTTTTAAAAATACATGCACATACTACATTTTGGACAGGTTTATTCTAATACTGAATAGATTAATATATAGCAAATATAACAATTTTAATGAAGTGTTTTGTGTTTGCTCCTAGATGTGAAAACAGATCTGAACTTACTGCTTGAATGCCTTAAATATCAGATGGACTGCCCTGTGTCTCAGAAAGAGGCTTTGATCACTATCTATTCCATTTGTCAACAAAACAGTAAGAAATGCTTTTCCTTAGAAACAATGCACTCATTTATGTTCACCATGTATGTTAAGAAACTGATGAGCACTGTAAAAGTGTTGTCTAAAGGATATAAGGTTTGAGATGTTGTAAAGTCTTAGAAGCCTTTTGTTTTGCAGAGAAGCAAAAGCAAAAGTTTTTGTTCTTTTTTTCTCTTGTAGGTGAAGCAAGTGAATACTTTCGAGAAATTGGTGGTTTGATGTTTATAAATGACCTTGCCAAGTCGAGTGTTCATTGCATAGTAAAGAAAGCAGCTTTATTTACATTGGGGATTATTATAGAGAGTAATGGTAATAAAAATAATATTTTTTGTATTTCTGAGTGCGTTTGGCCCCATCATTACTAGTGGTTGTGCTTTGTCTCCCTTTTTTTTTTTTTGGTCTCACAAAACGAGACTACAAGATTGTCAGTTGGAGCAAGGGGCAATAAAGGTGCCCCAGTTCCACTGTCCATCCCCAAATTTGATCAATGCCTTGTTGATTCGTGCACAAAGGATGTCTTTAAATTACCAGACACACCCGTACTCCCCCTCTCCCTCAGCAGCAAGTGCTAAATGACTCCTAGATTGTTCCAAAGCTTGCCAGGGTCCTGATTAGTGTAGAACTCACTGCAGGGGGAACCCTCACTTCGTAGTCCTGCCTTGTCTCCACTCGCCACATACAGGCCACAACTGAGACTTAATAGTTTAGGATTATGAGTGGCTTACTTTAGGACTTAATGGTTTTCACTTTCTATTTTCAGTGTATTGTCAACAGACTTTGTGTACTTCTGAATTGTTTGAAGACCTCATTTTATTTTTAATTAAAAAGGATTCTGGTGTGAACTTGAAAAGAATGTCTGTTTACGTCATCTTAGTACTGGTTTCAAATAACAGTAAGTTGGGTTCTTTTCTGTGTTACAACAACACTCTTTTTCTATTTGCCAATCTTCAGTACAAAATTTGGAACATTTGATAAGTAATGTTTTGGTAAATTTAATTTATAAAGATGAATGTTTGCATGTAACTGAACCTGAATTGTCTAAGTAGGTCATTGCTCACTGGGATTTCCTTAAACAGCAGAACGTGGTTTAGTTCTAAAAATACAGTTTGCAAATGCAAAGCCGTAGTTTCTGAGAGTGTATAGAAAAACCATAGAAAGGTGTTTTTCCCAGTATGTTGATATGATTTTGTATTTCTTCTGGGGAGGATACGTACTTGGTAAAGGGAATGTATGTATGTAAATTAAACTTGATGTTAAGATTTTGTCTGCATTTGCATTTGTCTCTGGAGTCTTGTGTGTGTTCTCTTTTAGAAAATGGGCAAACCTATGTCAGAGATACAGGCTGCATCAGCCTGCTGCTGCAGTTATTCAGGTAACCACAGACAGATAATAGACTGGTTAGCAGTTATGTTGCCTTGACTCTTTGGGACTTGTTTGCATTGTCCTTAACAGAACAACTCTCCCCACCTCTGAGAAGAATCTGTCAGATGAAAATACTGATCCCTGCTATCAGCTCTGGTCTTCAGTGTGCAGCACTCTCTGTGCCTGTGTGAACAATCCCCAGAATGGTACGTTTTCCCTAAAAATTGTGAAAGAAGTTTAAAGTTATTCTTGAAACTGGTAATACTTTGGTTTCATTTTTACTGTTCAGCTGAAATTTCATTTCATTACATTTTGATTTGGGGTCCTTTGTTTCTATTTTTCCAGAAGATAATCAAAACATTTGCTGCTCAGTTTTTCCCTATGCCAAAGAGTGGCTCGAGAGTTGCACAGAGCCTGAGATAGTTCGTCCCATTTGTTCATTTCTTGGTCTCACAGTTGCAAATAACTGTAAGTGCACCTCAAGCTTTACACAGTTTTGCATTTGTTAAAAGTAAGTTTAATTAGAGAGTTAAATGGTTTTTTCTTTCTTGTCAATCTCTACAAAGTCACTTACTGTTCTTCCAACTTTGACAACTGTATTCCACCATCTTTACTTAGACTGCACTGTGCTTAAGTCCACAAATAGCCACAAACTGGTTGCATTTCACAAGGTCAGTAAAAACTATTTGGAAGCTGTTTTGATTAAAAGTATTTCAAAATAAAAGTCATTATTACATGACTGGAAACAGTGACTTAGGTAGAACTCAGGCACGATGTTTGCCATTTGTATGCGCATATTGGGGTCACTGTTTCCTGTAACTATTTTATATGCAGTTACTACATTTCTTGAGATTAATATATATCCAGCTTCTGTCGTACAAGAAATGTAATGACAGAAAAACTGTGATAAACTTACTTGGTAAAATGCTAAAATAATTTGCAAACTGTATTGCTTAAATCACATTTTTTCTGTTTTTCACTAAGCATACGTACAGAAATATTTTGTTTCTATTGGAGGATTGGATACATTAGCCAAAGTTCTCCTTGAGCTTATGCATGATTCCTGTTTGAGTCACTCGAGCATGAAACTTGCAGTGGTAGTAACAAAGACTCTGGATGCCTGCATTGCTAATAACTGTGAGTGAAAAGACATTTTTTATCTATGATAATTCTAAAATGCAATTTTTAAAGTCTCGTGTTGGTGGAAGAGTTTTATAAATGGATGCTTAAAGGCAGTTAAGTTATATACATCCCAGTGGATGTTGCAGATTTTTTTAGAATTCAAAGGTGTAAATGGGGAGTGATTCAGTTCATCTGAGGTGGATTACTTTCCCATTATTGCTAAAATAAACACAGTGAAATTTAAACCCTACTGAAAATTAAAAGTAAGATGCTAGAGCTAGTTTTGGGTAGGTAAAGCTGAGCACTGGGCATGGCAGTCAGTTTGGATCCTGGAGTTAGGCCTGTGCCTGAATAATAAATTGTGTAGCTGTAGGAAGCTTTAGTAACTCAGAGGTGGAGCTGAACAAATGTGGTATTTCTGCAGAACACACATCTGCTCTGATTTGCTGGCTGGGTAGTGCTCTCCCACTGAGGTCTTGTGTATTCCATCAGAAGGTTTGGAGAAACCTGTGTTCCTGACAAATCTGTGCTGTGGCCATCGTTTGTGTACCTGCCACTTCTGCCATAAGAGCTTGAAATGGAAGTTCACAAAAGTTTAAAAGCATAACCCTGCACTAGTTCTGAGTGCAGTTTCAAGTCAGTTCGTGTGTGACAGGATTAGGCCTCAGCATGGATGTTCCCAGTTTCAGGAAGGGCTTGCCCTTCTTTTTGTGGCAGATACTCTGTGTCAAAGCTTATTCAACTCTTTCTGGCCCTATACTGGAGCTGATAAAGGATGTGGAGAAGCTCAGCAGAGATCTCCAAAACTTGCACAGTGAAAAGCCCTTGTTTATCATTATCTTCTACCACATCTCCGTGGAGCTGGGAGGAAGGGCAGGGTTGGATTTGGGAGCAGCACAGGAGGGATGTGGTAATCTGAAGTGTTAAAGTGAAAGGCAGAGCAGGACAGGGCTGAGCAGGTCCAAGGCTTTGGGGGGGTCTCTAGAGTTTCCTCAAAACCCAGCATTTTATACTTGGATGATTCCTACACGCTTAGTATCTAGTTTCTTTTCCTTCCAATTGTTTTAACACACAGCTGCTGTGGGTGTTGTCTTGGCAAAGTATCACACTGTGTCAGAGCTGCTGAAGCTGCTGTCCAATGAGACACTGAGCACAGGAGAAAAAATCAGTATTATTCTAACAATTGGACACTGTACTGAAGTTTGTGGTAAGATTTGCTTTTTCTTTTTTCTTTCTGTCAGCTTCTCCTAAGTTTTCATACACCGACTCCTCCAGTGGTGTCACTTCATCAAGACTGGAACGCGAGGGAGACTTCTATTAAATAACGTTAATATTTGGAAAAAAAAGTTTTTTATAATGTTCCATCTTTACATTTTAAAGCTTTTTAG
Source organism: Corvus brachyrhynchos (assembly GCF_000691975.1). Taxonomy (NCBI): domain Eukaryota; kingdom Metazoa; phylum Chordata; class Aves; order Passeriformes; family Corvidae; genus Corvus; species Corvus brachyrhynchos. The sequence goes on along the minus strand of NW_008238440.1, from coordinate 3,445,099 downwards.
TAGCAAGTGTCTTTAATAGCTTTGAAAAAGTAGACTAATATGCAAGAACTCAGAGCTGAGCGTAGGGATCACAGGGAACAATTAACCCAGACCTGAAAACTGCTGCAATCCAGACAGAGCAAATGAGTTGTCCTGAGCTCTCTTTTCATGGTCCTTGGTGCATACAGCTTCTGTCCACTGCTTACAAGGCCAGTAATATTTGTAAAAGCCATGTAAGAGCATTGGTTTTGAAGTCACATAAGCAGTAGGTAGCCCTGAAATGGTTTTTTGTCATGTTCCTTAGGGCTTGCCCAAGCATTTCTTAGGCATATCAAGCATACCAAAAATATAGCACTTCAGTTGGTATTTTATGGTAGTACAGGCAAATAGAAAGGGAAGTTCATTTGTATTACTGTTTTTTTCTCATGTATGTTCAGATAAACAAGAAAAGGGGATTATGTTCAAAAATTCTGATTAATTTTCATCCTCTGAGTGCCAATAATGTGCAATAATTAGCTCAATAGGTCATAAATTTATTTTAAAAGACATTTTTTCATGAAGAATTAATTGAAACAAGGCTTAATGGAAAATGTCTTTTGAATAGAAAAATGATTAAACCAACAGAATAAAAGCTTCTCTTAAAATGTCAACGCTGTCAAAATAAAAATACTTTCTTTTTAGAATTAAGTTTAAACAAGAAAACTATTTTTAGCAAGTTATCAGTTTTATGAATACATATGCAAATGAGATCACAATTTAAAAAAATTAGCTAATTACATAGTAAATGAGGGACAGATTGTCTAGACCAGGATTAAACTACTAATTTTATTAGAGTTTTGCTAATTATAAACTTTAAAGTTTTGATATTTCTACATCTCAGGGCTTACAGAAATGTAGCATTATCTACTCCAGGAGCAGGTAATGGAGGAAGAGAAGTCATAATTCGAATGTTTTAGGCCACAATTAAGCGAGCTTGGAACTCCATCATATAATGTCTCAGTCATCCTTCAGTTTTCTTACAGAAATTTGAGTTCTTGTCAAATCATCCTGTGTGGTGTAAAGCTCTCCTGCTGGGTCATTGCAGCAGGCTCAGGTCTGTAATGCAAATCTCTTTTTCTACAGAAACTTATGGAAAGTTGCTACTATTAGCTCTTAAAATTACTGTGAGGTTAAGGTGTCTGAGGCTGAAACCAGCCTATTTTCCTTTACCATGTCCTGTTGTAGAAGAAAACCAGTGTGAACTGCTCCAGAACAATGGTCTGCCACTTATGATTCAGGTATTGACAGAATCTCAGGACGAGGAACTCATCAAAGCTGCTACTTTTGTGCTGCAGAACTGCAAACAAATGAGTAAGCTTGCTGTTTTTGCTTTAAAAATGACAGTGATTATTTCCATCTCTGTGTTCTGCTGATTCCCTAAGTGATTTTAACTGTGGCAGCTTTGTAATTCTGTGTACTCCAAAAGATGTTTGTTTTCTGCAGAGAAAGTTGCCTATTTGCAATGAAGAACTGTCTTAGGCAGAAAAAAGAGAAGTAAAAATTCCAGTGATGTTGCAATAATGCATTTGTGAAACCTCTCCATGTAGGGCTAGTTCTTAAAAGCTTTCCTGTCTAGAAATTTTGTGGAAAATACTAACATTGTCATTGAACACCCCATGGATGCTCTCCTCCTGGGGATGTACCACTAGAGAGAGCAAATAAACCAGAGACAATCAAGCCTGAAATCACTGTGACTACATTCATTTCCAGTATTAAGAAATCCTGATCTTTCTTTTTGAAGTACACCCTTCTTTTGAAATACACCCTTATTTTAAGGTACACTAAGCTTTTATTAATTATTTGTACAATACTACCAATGAAACAGAGATACCTTTTCTTCTAATCACTAGAGCATGGAAGGTATTCAATTCCTATTTAGTAAAAAACAAACCTGTATCTACACTTTTGTGCTGAAAGCATAACTGAGAGTTTTGTGTAAGATTGAGAGGGTGTGGGGATTTGTAGTGTCCATTAATATGGAACTGCTTTTTGAAAAAGCAGAGACTCATACTGGTTAAAAACCTATAGGGTTAGGTTTAAATCAATGAAAAAGTATTTTTTCCACAGCATCATTGTGCAAACAGTTTATAGTAACTGTAATTACAAGCTCACCTCTTGTAACTGCAGCTTATATTTGAAGTGTGTTAACATTTATATATAAATTTAAGTTTTACTAAAATTGTTATTTTGCATTAAATTATTGGGGCTGTCACCCACTAAAATATGATAAATACTTTTTGAGATGTTAATTGATAAAATTTTAAATATTAATGTTTATATTTTAAAGCTGAGCAGTTGTCTCTGAAATCATATGATAACTCATTAAATGTGAACAATGCAGAAGAGTTGGGTGTGCAAGTCAGAAAAAGATGTCTACAAGACTACTGGAAGAAAGCAAAAGAAATTTTACACAGAATAAACTTGATGGAAAAAGAGCATGATGAGGTTGGCCTATTTACCAAAATAGGATAAAACTAATCACATCTTTCCGGAGTTTAGCAAGAAAGAGAAAGTAAACCTTTAAGATAATTTCAATGTGAGCAAAAACACCAGGAAAAACATTGGATTTGTATGAAACTGCAACCTGCAACTTTTATCATTATTGTAGATCAGGCCGAGTTACAGGTGTGCAGAGAATGGGGGCATCTCTATTTTATGAAGTATTCTATTTCATTGTAAAACCAGATTTTTTACAAGACAGAAAAAGAAGAAAATGAGTTTATTTTTAATTGCTGGACATTCAAACCTATAACTTTAATATTTGCATGCATGAAATGCTCAGGGTTGTACAGCTGGGGTGGGATAGATGATAAAGGAGAATGTGAACATAAGCTGAGATAAAACTGTTTCATATTTCCCTTGTGCTTTATAGCTGCTAAATATCTGTGGGTTTGGAACAGCAAGTTTATGAGTTATTTAGATGGATTTTAAGTTCTAGCAGTGCCTTGCATTAGTAGCAAATTCATTGTTGCAGTCTGAAATTACCACTTAGTAAGTACCCCTTCAGCACCTTCAGTGGCATTGCTGTCTTGTTGGCTCTCAGCTCGGTATGGGGGTTTTCTGAAGCTTCTCTGGAATTTGCTTTACCCTCAGAGTTACACTATCTAGTTAATCCTGTTACTAGATTTATTTAGGATTTTTACAGAGCTCACATAGTCACTAACCAATATTTTTTCAATACAGGGAAGAGTGCAAGGAGAAATACTTGTAGATGAATCTTCAGTAGCCAATTCTGAAGCATTAGAATCCCATGAAGTGAATCCTGCTGATCCAAAGATGCACACAGAAAGAACACATAAAGAAGTCTGTTGTCCACAATTGACCTCAAAGTTGAATAATCAGGTTCTTGCTCCATCTGCAACTTCTGCTCCACAAAAAAATGAAACAGTGAACACTATGGATGCAGCTTCTACCAGACAAACTGAACAGAGGAATAATCCATGTTCAGTTACTGAGCTGCAAACAGACAGTGTACCTCAAAGTCACAGTATAAATGGAAAAACTGCTTGTGTAAAAAATCAGTCTGGTCTTCAAGCAGGGTAAGAATCTTACACCTAAGCAGAAATATTAAGTTGTTTTTCTTCAGTAATTTCCAAGCTGAATGTCAGCCTTTTAAATTATCTGTTACTAACGATCTTTTTCATCTAGAGAAAAGACATAGCCTTTTGGTGGCCCACTAGAGATTATGCTGTGAAAGTGTTTTTGAGGTCACAGATCAAAGCTTATGGTCATCGTAGTAACAAAAGCTCCTGATCTCTTTCTCTGAGTCGTGGTGTTGTACAGAGAGCCTGTTTCAGGGCATGTTTTCAGCATAGTGGTGAAAATCATCCCTGGCTTTTGCCCCAAAGTTCTCACTGATGTAACAGATCAAGATTTAACCCATTGGTTCAGATAAAACCACAATGGTTTCTGTAATGTGCACTTACTAGGAAAACAACAGGTAGAGAACTGCTCAGAAAAATTTTGAAACTGAAGTGTCTGCAAAGTAGGGGGCAAAGTTTCAGCACCTCTGCTGTTCTCCCCTCATGTTCCATTGCTGCCCTGCATGGGAAGAGAAAGGAACAGCCCTGTTTAGTCATTCTCTGTTCTCTTACTCGTTGCTCTCACACAAATGCTAATTTTCCTCTTTTTCTATTGCTTCTTATGGATATCTTTCCTCTTGATAACCCAAAATTATTTATAGCCAACTTGCAATCATAAATACAGATTCCATTCTCTTGAGTTTATATCTGGAATATCCTGCAAGACAGTCAATGAGAAAGTATCACCAAAATGACATTTTTGGGGGGTTTTATGTTTTGTTTGGGCTTTTTGAGTTCCACATTTTTATTGTGCTTTTTTGTATGTGTCTGGCTGCACCTTGCTCTATGCAGTTTCCTGGTATTATATTGTTACTTTGCAACTACCACAGAAATTACCATGGTACATTCAGGTAAATTTTGTTTTGCTACTGGTTAGCATAATTTCACACAGCTTCTTTATTTGTTGTTCTGGGCTTTGAAGCACAAAACTATTAAGACATCATTAAAAAAAGTCTCTCCTTGAACATGTGTTTGTGAACACAGGAATTACTGAAAAGTAACCACGGGTCAGGCTCCTTGCTCCTGCAGCTTTCAGAGGGAGTCAGTGACACAAAAATCCTCAATCAGGGTATCACAGCAGTGTGTTGGTTGCACAGAAGTTAATCAGTGCAAGAAAAGAAGAAACCTAATTATCTTTTGGAGCTTTTGCTACAAATAGTGAAGGCTACAGTATTCTGAAGATTTTGTGAAAGTTTTATGTGCACTAGGTAATCCTTATGTGAATCAGGATTGCAAATTACTCTGGAAACCAGCACCCCTTGAAAGCTCTG
>NW_008238440.1:3430951-3440194 GCF_000691975.1 Corvus brachyrhynchos | reverse complement strand
GCTGAACAGACTGCAAGGAATGCCAATCACAGATCTCTGGTAAACAGGTTTTAACATGCACTGATTACATGCTGGGTACCAGAAGTCCAGTAACTTGGGATAATTAGAATAATTTTTTTAGAGTTTTCTCTTTTATATATTTGATTTTATATATTTGATTGTTTCTTTTGTGCCCTTGAAGTGTGTGTATTCATTTGCAGGTAAATGTATGTTGTTTTTATTGTTTTTAATTTGTTCACATTTTGATCTTCCCAGTGAACAGTTATTTAAACAACCAGCAGAGACTGTTAGAAATATGAAACAGACGTGCACATCAGGTACAAATAGCTACACATATTCCTTTCTGAGCTGATTTTGTTCTTAATGAGATTTTAATTAGCTTTGTGTATGTTTATCACTACTTTTTATCACTTGTTATGTATCATTACATGACAGAGAGTGCATTGTGTGTAATATCCTTTAACTGGTTTGCACAGTGTTGGAATTTTATACTGTACACAATTTTACCAGGAGAACTGTTATTCTACTTTTCTTCTAATACATATTTTAGCTTTCTTTTTTTAAAATTGACTTTAACTATTCAAATGAATGTATCAGAGATTAAGTTTAGTGTTTAATCTGTACTGACCAGTGAAAGCCACTAATAGAAAATGCAGGTTTGGTCCTGTGTCTGTGAGGTAGGGGATAGAACCTGCCTGCGAGAGTGACTTTTGCCTGATGCTGTTCCTACATGTTGAACGTGTGTTTAAGAGAGAAGCTTTTCAGATTTGCATTAATCCTAGTCTGATGCATTTATTTCAGAACTGGGATCTGTTCAATCAAATCTTTATTCACTGTTTAGTTTCCTGTTAATTTATAAAATTGCTAAGTATTCATTAGATTAGAATTTGCCAGAATGGGAGCTTTACAGGTGACAAGCTGATCTCCAGGCTACACCTGCTTATCTGAGAATATGCATTATTCCAGTACATCACATTTTTCAGCATCTGATTCCAAAGAGAAATAAAGTTTATAGGGCTTAGTTAAGCAATATGGGTTTACAGGGTTAATTTGCTGTGTTCAAGTTGATGTAATATCCTTTGGGAGAGTGATGAAAAAACACTGAATTGAACATGGTTATTCTGGATTTACAAAAATGTGAATGTGATGCATTGAACTTGAGGAATTTCATTTAGATTTTCTGCTGTTATGTTAATTAAACTTTAATAATCTACAAATAGAAAATGCAGTTGAACGTAGGTATGCTATGCATGATTACCATGGCAAAAGATAGGTTACATTTTCTTAGTGACTTTTTTCCTCCCTCATTTAGATCAACATTCATTCTGCTCAAAGAAAACTGAGGAAGTCAGAAATACTTCAGCTACATCTTCATCCCATAAAATAGCAGATTTAAGGTGTTCAGGTAAATATTATCATAGATCTTTCTCTCCATACATAGAAGTATATAGAAGTACATAGAAGAAGCCTTAAAGGGTCAGCAGTGCAGTAAGTGGATTGACTTGACAGAAATTTTAACACATTTGTTCTATCACCTCTTACGTAACAATAAATCCTGAGCTGCTTCCTTTCCTTTCCTTTCTTTTTTCTACCTCTAAAATAAAAGATAAATATTGAAGTAAAGCTGACATATTGCAATTTTGGTCCATGGAATAGTGTGGGTTTACTGACAAAGAGAACACAGAGTAACTTAACAGGTGACCCCCTAATTAGAAGAATACTTGAGCGGGTGTTTTCCTCCTTTCTCTGGTTGCAAAGAGGGAGGAAGAACGTGTAGCCCTGCTCATTTCCCTCATTTGCTCTCCTGCTAAGCCTCCTCACTATTCTGCAGCCCTTCTGTTCTCTCTGCCTCACTGCTGTGAAGTACAGGCAGGCAGTTTTATGGCAATCCATGACTACAGCCCAGTTACCCAGGTTCTACTTCCTCAACCTGCTCCATCGGTAGGTCCTGAAAATGCTGCTGGTACTCCGGATTTGTGAGTGCACTTTGTAATCAAGTCAATGTTTCTTAATTTAAAAAACCCCAACAAAACAAAAACCCACAGAAAACCAAAGAAACCCCAAAGCACCCCATAACACACCTTTGAACATTATTTTTATCTGAGTTGTCAAACTAAATTCAACCTGAGCTTTAGCACTGCTTTATCTTAAGGTAGAACATTACAGATATGGACCTGTGCCCTTCCTGTGACTCCTCACACAAGTCCTCCTTCAGCTGATGTAACTTAACTGTGAGACATCCAAGGATAACTAAACCATAAATTACCCTAGGAATGTCCTCAAAAATGAACAGCAAGGCTTCCTATGAGGGAATTCATGCCTAAACTAGACTTACTGTTGATTAAGGTTAATACAGGTAAGTGTAACGACATGAAGTTTCAAAAAAAAAAAAGTATATAATATATATATTTTGGCTCCTGGATGGAGTGCAAATGGAACTGAGGCCTGTGTCTTCCCATCCCACCAATATTTTCACTTCTGTAGAGGATCTGTGCCTCAGTCAGTACTTCTGGACTGGAAGTGCAGTGTAACTTGCTTCCATAAAATGTTGAAAACAATTTTTTTTAAGAGAGAAAATACAAAGTATTTCAAGAAGGCACATAAAAATGACACGAATATGGAAAACCTGAAGTCAAAATGATCCTAGTGAGCAAAATGAAAAACTGAACTTTGTGGTGGCTTCTTTAGAAGCTGTGATTGCTATTTCTACAATTCCCTATTTTTCCCAGGGTGTACAGCAGGAGGACTGTCCTTCAACAGTAGAACCTTCACCAAGATGTTACAGAGTTGCCAGCACAGGTGTTCCCACCACAGAGTCATCCTGGAAGCTGAAGAGAGATACCGAAGGGAACTCCGCAAAGTGGCTGCTGGTAACAACAGCAGATCTGCAACTCGCCAAAGTATGGAGTTTGTTTTCAGTACTTGCAACCATTACTTTGAATTGCATTTAAAATTCTGAACTTTTTTATCTGCTTCTGCTTGTCTTGCTGTTTTAAACTCACTCATGGAATTTGATTTACAATGGTTTGTACTAAGTGAGATCTGAACTGGCCACTTCTGTTTTGAGGATCTTGTGTATTTCATGCCATGGTGACAGATGCTCGTAATAGGCTTTAATGAGATTCTCATGTCTTAGCAGAAATAGGCAAGTCCTGAGGCAAGGGAATGTATTAAGTTGAAATAAGTGTGAGTAGATGGATGACATCATAACAAGGTAATTTCATTCTAATATTACACACTTGCAGGTCTAAGATAATTCCTAATGAATTAAATAGAACACATTCTATATTTCTCTGGTTTAAAGGAGGAATTTTGAAAATGAAAGTTATTACATACTGGCATTTGTACTGGTGTTCATCTTATATTTTCCAGAAATGCTGCTGGCCCCAGTGAAGAAAGACAGGCTGCATAAAGAAATATCAACTTTTAGGAGCAAAAAGGATAGTTTCCAAAGTAAGGGCTTGGTTTGGAAATTGATGTGAAAAGCCCTCACTGTCTATTAATTCTTTTGCAGAACTTCACCATGGGAGGCTGTGGATAGGAAATTATGTTGGGGTTCTTTTCTTTTTTTTTTTTCCCCTCTAGATTCTGAGAATAATCTGTATATTATAAGGCCAGAAAATGCATATTCTATAATAATGAAATTGTGTAATGCACATTATTGCACTGCAAAGTTATCTGGCACTTGCTGTGTTGATCTTGTTTTGAATAATGTCAGGATTACTTCCATAGCATTTGGTATTTCTCAGTTTTGTGGCATGGATTTCTGAAATGGAGAGGTTTAGTCAGGCTCAGAGCAAGTTCAGCTGCCTGCTCCTGGATTCAGCACCACTCCATTATGCAGTTCCAGCCATGTTGTTCCATTAGACCCATTCCTGTTCCTGCTGGGAGCTCTGCTAAGGAGCTGAACAGCTGTAAGGGGAACCCTGAACCTGTGCAGCAGCTCTAGAGCAAGTAACCTAAAAAAACCTATCAGGAAATTAGTACAGATCTATTTACTTGTTATTTACTTATTTGTTATGAAGTGTTATTAACAGGGCAGAGATGGAAAAGTGAATATAAATCCCATCAGTTTCTGCAGTGCAATTTGGGAGCCCTGTGTTTGCAGAACCATCAGTTGCCCATAAAACCTGGTGTTCTTTATAATGCACAACTGCCCCATTGGTAACAGAAAACTCATCTTTTACAGATGTTATTCTCTAAGATAGCAAAAATGTTAATGGTTGTATTTCTTCCCTTATATTTTTACATAATTCACCAGAAATTGTTTTCAGAATGTGTAGTGGGTACCTGCAGATCTCCAACTACAGTCACACCTACTACACTCATCACCTCGTAACCAACACTGTTTCTTATGACTGATGACCAGGATTTTTAAAGTAGGCTGAAGCAGTTCTCTATCATTACTTAAATTCTAAAACATCAATATTCCTTTAAAAGGCATTCTCTTTTGAAATGAGAATTGAAATTTGAATTTTGAAATTCCCACCAGAAATCTATTTTTTGTACTCTTATTTTCAAAAGCCTTGTTTACATGGTTATTTTATTTAATTAATGCCCAGTAAAAGCTAGTGGGTTGATTTTTAAATTTATTTATATTTTTCCCCTTCAGATTCAGAAATTGATTAATTTGTCTTATGAAAACCACTAAGGTATTTTAAAATGTAAAAAGCCCAACCAAAGCAACAGTATAACTTCTTGAAAACCCATTACAGCAATATATTATCTTTAGCAAGTACACATTTTCTGTAAGCAGAAGTAAACTGAAGTAAACTGAATTTTCCAGTCTTTCTTCCAAGACCAGATTAGTGGCATGGCTCGAAAGATGGTTCTCTCTTAAATTTTAATTCCTAAAACATAACTTGTGTTTTGTCATTTGGTTTTTTTTCTAAGAAAGATGAGTAATGTTTTATTGTTTGGGTTTTTATTGTTTATTCTTTTAAGGCACTCTTTTGACTCCAAGTAGAAAAGACAAATCTAATACTTCAAAGAGAGATGAACATAATAGAAATATTAGGTGGACTAACAACTATAACTTGACACCTGCATATGGGAAGTGTGAGTATTACCAGAAAATTAATTCTCTAATATACATAACTGAAAGATCAGTGCTTGCATTTAGGTCAGGGCATTGAGAGAAGCACCTGTCATTGTTATTGGAGACAAATGGCTAAAAATTTAAATAAACTGTTACACTTTCACTCATAGAAATCCACTTGAACATCAATAACACTATTACTTGCTTCTGATTCATAAATAGTCCTTATGTGTTAATGTGGGTTATGAGAAAAAGATCTAAGGAGAATGAGATATTACTAGTAAAGCAACAGTTATATATTCAGATTCATTAGAATAAATGCTCCTTTACAATTTTAGATTCAGTTTTTCAGTAGATTTTAGTTATTTTAAAGTGACTGACTGGCCTCCTTGTTCACAATTTCATAGCTTTACAAAAAACCCAAGATGCTAACCTGAAGAGACAGAGAGTCAAAGAGATGGGCAGCCAGAAATGTCAGCACTTAAAAGAAATGTGCACACATTCACTTGACAAAGATGAGGTTAGTTATGCAAAGCCTAATCATGCACTCACATATTTATAAATGTCCAAATAAAAGCACTATGAATTGCACAGTTTCTTTTTTAGTCACCTTTAACAGGAGCCCAGTAGCAAAATGAACCTTATTAAAAAAACATTCCTGTGTTGGTTCTACTCCAGTCACACTGACTTATCCCTGAATTGAGTTCAGCATTTTTCAGCTGACATCTTTTCAGAATGATGGATCTGGAGGTATGATTTCTTCTGTACTGATGAAAATTTGCACAGTATAGAAGTAACAGAAACTTAAAGGAATAAACTTGCTAAAAGTATAAACTATGTAGGCACAACAGAAATGAAGACAAAGATCATGGAAAGGTACTGTATTTCGGTAAGTGGTGGCAGGGATGAAACCTTGAAGAACCATTGTTCCCTCGACAGTGTGACCATTTCTTTACAACTACTAAAGGTTGCATTGCCAGTAATACGTTACTTCCACATGCAAAATAGTATGTAAATTTTCATAATTCTTAATGACACTAAAAGAATTCTTTTCAGAGCAATGAAATATGTTCCCTGGCCATGAGCATGAGACCTCTGAGCAGGAGAAGAGCCCGAAAAGATTTCACAGCTGAAGAAATCAACTGCCTTTTGAAAGGAGTCAAAGAAATGGGCAACCACTGGAATTTGATTTTGTGGTCTTACCCTTTCCAGAAAGGACGGACAAGTGTTGACCTTTCCAAGAAGTACTACAGGTTACAGATGCAGGTACTCATCACTGGATTTTCTACTAACTGCAAATGCTGTAAGCATTTTCATCCCTAGCCCCTGAACTACCTTGCAGAAACAAAGACAGGCTTTCAGAATGTGCATTCATGGGATTGTGCCTGTGTCAGTGCAGTGCCCATGAGAATGGTCTCTGGTGTAATTCCATCAGGGACGGTGCTTGGAGAGAGAGAACTAAAGTAGGGAAATATCAGAGAGCCTTGGAATGTGCCTCTGCCCCCTGACAGGGTACAGAGAGTGGGAGTGTCAGTTGAGGACTCTGAATGAATCCCTGTTTATCAGGAAGTTGGTCTCCTCTCTGTTCAGCCTCTTTTGTGATGTTGGTCTGTGACAGCCTCTCCAGCAGTTTCCCAGTGGTTAATCATGCATCCCTCACACAGGGAGCACTGCTCCTGTGCTTTGGAGACCATGGGAGCGTTTAAGTGACAAGCCTTTGTCTACTGAAAGCTGGTCTATAATTGTGCAGTGATTTGGGGCTACATTTATCTTGGTATTGTGTCTTTCATCTCCATTTTATAGATGAAAAAAAACCAACAAGGACATCAATAACATCATCTAAGAGTGCTTTGGATTTCGTTGCAGAATGTTCAAGAACAGCCTTTGTAGCAGTGAGGTATTGCCAGAACAACACAAACCCTTGGAGAATTTAGGTTGGCTTGGACTCCTGTTTTTCAGTGACAAGTGACAGAATTGTTATGCGTTGTAAATTTAATTTACCATAATTTGGCAATTTCTTTAAGTGATGCTATCATAGGCAACAAAATCTCTATCAGTAAAAATTACATGAGTTTGGAACTTAATTTAACCTTGAGCATTTGATTTATGCAACTTTTGATTTAACTTTTTGTAGCTTGCTTTATACCATTTGTAAGAAATGGCTGTATTGCAAAAATGAGTATTTTATGTCTGAAACTGGTGCTAATGTTGTGTCTGAATTTGTTTCCTCCTAATAAGTGAAATGTTTAAAGCAGGTGGAATATTTTGTCATGCATTGAATATGCTGCATGTGCAGAAAAATGTATCTGTGACAGAAAACACTGAATGTGTGGTTAAACACTGCTGCACAGAGGAGGCAAATCTTTCATTGTTACAGAAATACTGTACTCACTGTTGAACTTAGTAGGTAATGACAGAATTTGGCTTCTGTTTACAGTTGGACAGTTTTTTGGTGTATTTTTCAAGTGAGCAGAAATTAGAATTTCTGCTAATTACACAATTTTTATAGGATGCTTTAGTGAAAGCCTTGGTAACTTGATAGCCTTACAATTTCAGTTGTATTTTTTACTTGTTCTGATAAAGGAATGATGACGTAATAGTTAATTTCTTATGGAAAAAAGTTTAGTTATTGTAATAGCACTAGGTTTTCACTGTGATGTGGCTTAAAGACAATGACAACGATACAATAAATACATTTTCTAATATTTTCAGCTGTTGCAATTTGGGGGTTTTTATTATTAAAATATTCCAACATCTATAAAAGATGTCTCTGTGTGGAGCTGTTGCAGCAGCAGGGTTAAGTTTCAGTGGAGAGTGAGAGCCAAAAGGGCTCCTGAGGTGGACTGTAAACAACGAGGACATTGGGGTCCCCTACGCACTCCAGGTGTTTTTCCAAGGACTCCAACCTAGTCCAGACAAGCTGTTACTTCATCCATTGCTGAATGTGTGTTAGTATCCACATTATCATGGCCTGAAATATGTCTCAAGTGGCTAAAATATGCAAGGTGTAAATCTTTACTTGACACAATGTGAGAATATCACAATACTGACAATTTACCTCACCTTAGATACAGTTTAGGTTGTGGCCTAAAGGCCCTGTGGAGCCTTTAGTCTCCTCTCCTCTTTGGGGCAGGGCTGAGTTCAAAGTCGGTCAAGTTGCTCAGTGCCTTGTCAAGTTCTGAGACTCTTCAAGGAGGAAATTCCCGCTGCCTCTTTGGGCAGCCTCTGCTGGTGCTTCACCTCCTCCGGAAGGCAAGGGCTGGAACGACACCGCTGGGACATTCTGGTGGGATCCAAAAGAGAAATCAGGGACCAGGAGCAGGCAGAAACCTGAGGTGTGAATTTGTGCAAGTCAGTCTTTTGCTCTTCTATGGATCAACTTTACAGTCTTGATCAGTTTAATTTTCTTGCACAAGTGCTTTGAAATCCACGTGTAATGGACATCATGAAAAGAAAATTGCATAGGAATAGTTGATGTCACTTTTAAGCTGGTTGGGCCATCCAGGGCAGTATTTCAGCACTTTGAAAAGCTGGAATATCCGACAAACCACCCAGGGAAGTCTGTTCGCAAAAACCCTGATGTGCTTTCGTGGTTCTGCTGGACAAACAGATGTCAGGGGTGTGAGGATTGGGTGGTAATTATTGCTTGACCAGTCGGCAATGACTTACACCGTGTGCTCACCCAGATCCTGCACTGAGCCCGGCACTGCCGGGCACCAGGGCTGCACCGCACTGGGACATGGCAGGGCAGGGAGCGGGGCTGCAGGGGAACTACCGGGACAGCTACCGAAGGTGCAAGAGAAGGCACCTGAGCAGGTACCAGAGCAGAGACGGGGGGTCAGGAGAAGGTACCAAGGCAGGTACCTGGGATGCAGGAGGATGTACCTGAGCAGGTACCTGGGATGCAGGAGGATGTACCTGAGCAGGTACGGGGGATGTAGGAGGAGGTACCTGAGCAGGTACGGGGGATGTAGGAAGAGGTACCTGAGCTGGTATGGGGGATGCAGGAGGAGGTACCTGAGCAGGTACGGGGGATGCAGGAGGAGGTACCTGAGCAGGTGCGGGGGATGCAGGAGGAGGTTACCTGAGCAGGTACGGGGGATGTAGGAGGGGGTACCTGAGCAGGTGCGGGGGGTCAGGAGGAGGTACCGGAGCAGGTGCGGGGCTCAGGAGGGGGTACCTGAGCTGGTACGGGGGCCAGGAGG
>NW_008238440.1:3398376-3430281 GCF_000691975.1 Corvus brachyrhynchos | reverse complement strand
CGGGGCTGAGGCAGAGAGGGGGAGCGGGGACCGCGGCTCTGCGGGACATCCTCGGGGCCGGCTCCGGCAGAGGCGATCTCGTGTTTTTTCGGCTTTTATTTCTAAAGAATGCTTAAAAAATATCTACGGTGGTAGAAAGGCTTATATAGAATGCAGCAATCGATTGTGATGAGAGTTAGTTGAAAAGTAATGTTTTGCAGTAATGTGGCCTCCTATGAGGGGGAACTTTAAATGTTCCTGCCTGTGGTTTAGAAATCATAAAAGCTGTTCTCTAGAAGGTAGGATGCTCGTGGTGGTTTAGAATGAAATTGGCCTTTAGGTGTAACAGCAGCCCTGGTTTGTAAATAGCCCGCATTTGCCGGGGCCGTCGGTGCGGATGTGCTGAGCTCATGGTGCTGTCACAGCCTGCGCTCGCTTCGTGCCGCGGGATAACGCGGCTGCTCTGCTGCTTTTCCAGGTCCTCCATACTCAGTGAAGTCTCTACACGGTCCAGATCTAAATTGCCATCGGGCAAAAATATTCTTGTTTTTGGTAAGTAACACATGCAGCCAGTTGGTTGTGGGTTTGTTGCTTTTTTATTTGTAGAAACAAAGTGTGTTTCAAACAACGATTGGAGCAAACTGACACATGGGTTTGTTACAATTGGGTTATGTAATTTGATCTGTGGTCTTGTCTTCATGCTTATAGATTTTCTTTCTCTTTGATTTACACTGTTAGATTTATAGCCTATTTTAAATAATGATAGAGAAGAAGATAGTTCTTCATTCTTATTGTTCTGCTATAAACCATTGGATTTAGATGAAATACTTGAAAGAGAACAGCACATAAGTGTGATTAAGAAGTGTACAAGGATGCTTCTCATTAATCAAGCAAGTCGTGAAAAAGTCTTTTTTATGAAGTTAAATGTAATTCTGAAGGTGTCTTTTTTTCCTGTACAAACTTACTGGCAGGTGATGATGGTTCAGGTAAAACCACACTTATGGCTAAAATACAGGGAGCAGAGCATGGCAAGAAAGGAAGAGGACTGGAATACTTGTATCTGAATATTCACGATGAAGACAGAGATGGTAAGTTTCTTCCACATGTAATCTCTTTAATTAAGTAGCTGACATGCTATTTTAATAATTGTGGTTTGATGAGTGCATTCTGGGCTGCACTCAAGTAGCTGATTCAGCATGGTGCTGTGAGTTTTAGGAGCTGTGTGCATTTCTGTGGAGGGAAAGGTGTTTCCCAGTCAGTGTCTGTTCTCCCTCCTGCCCTGCTGACAGCCTGACCTGTGGGTGGGCAAAGGCAGCTCTGGGGATCCCTTCACTGGCAGGGGAGATCCCTTTGCTGATGGTGACTTTGTAGGAGCTGTAATGGCATTGCTGTGGCTACTTTGTGACTAGAGAAAGTGAGTGATACATCCATGAGAATTTCGTGCTCAAGATGGATTTCTGGGCACAGAGGTTTGGTGTTTCTCGTGGGGGCTGTGTGTGGAATTTTGGTTAGCTATAACAGATGTTTTGCTGTAGTTGACTGAGTGAAGAACAGAACTTAAAGTCAGAAGTAGTATTTCCTTTTCTCAAGTTGGAGCTGGTCTCTTTGCCCCTTGTCTTTTTGTTGCTGCTGCTGATTGCTTGTCTCTACTGTATGGAGGGAGATTATGCCAAGAGTCCATTTAAAAGCAGGTATCATTATTTGTATTTTTGGGAAGGTTGGGAACAGGAAGAGATGGGGAGTGAGTTTGTTATCTTTGCTCCTTAATCTGCCTCTGCTGATCTCATTTTGGGCAAGCTGCTAGACCTCCTTGGGTTGGTTTGTCTTTGAAAATGGGGAATGACGGTGTTCCTATTCATGACTTCCTTCTGAGTTCATAAGAGGGAAGCACTGGTGGTGGTTTGTCCCTGTTCCTGAAAACAAGCAGACTAGGAAGATCCTATAATGGTATTTTGAAACTGGAGATGCGCTGAAGGCTTGCAGGAGTGATTAAGTGCCATATGTGACTGGTTGTTATGGAGATTGGTCCTGCACTCACGTGGCAGGAAGCTGCCTTTGGATACTAAGTTAGGCACAATGCAAGGATGAGTACATTGTCATGTCTTCCAGTGGCCTCCTTGCAGCTCCTAAAAATCTTTTGGGCTGTAATTTTGAGTGCTGAGCCATTCTTGGCTTCTTCAGGTTCTGGGTGTGCTTTTTCACTATGCACAGTCTGCTTTAGTGCTGCATAAAAACTTCAGGGGGGAAAAAGCCCCCTATGGTCGGAGGGCTGGGACAGCCTGTGTCATCCAGCCTCTTGCAGCCTCAAAGGAGATGGTATTATGAGCAGAAAAATGTTTGCTGTGCTATTTTTCCTGGTGTTACCTATTGAAAGCGATAAGTATTTGAAGTGATTAGGAGAGGCCTGTCATAAGAACTCAGGCAGCACTAGCAGGGAAAAAAGAGATCTTTTTGACTGACTACGGGCTCAGCTGGCCAATTCAGGTCTTCATGCATCCCTCTAATGGGTGTGTTAGGAGCTAATAATACGTGCCTTTTTCCTTTCTGTCTCATTAGTGTCATCCACAAGCAAAATAAATAGCAAAGTGGGTCAGGACCTCCCAGCAGGCAGAGATAACGCTCTTTCTTCTCTAGGACAGGTTTGGATTTGGTTTTGAAACTCTCTGTGTGCTTCAGATGAGTGTATGCTCATATACCGATTTAGGAACAAAGCCTTTATAATTGACCCACAATTCTTGGAAGCCATAAAGAAGCTGAGGGTAGGCATTCAGGAGCTCAGGAGCAGATGAGTGATTCTGAGGGTCTCAGCTTTTTGTTATACTCCAACCTAGCCAAGACCAGATCACAAGGATTTCCAGGGGTGCCAGATCAACACCGGTAACTGAAACTTTGCAGTGGAGTGAGATGATCTCAGCTTCTTTCCCAGGTGGTAGAAGATTTATTTGCTCTCTTTGCCTTATTCTTCTCCAGTTCAGACCAGTTTACTCTGTCCAGGAGAAATATTTTCCTCATAGTGCCGAGTCATTCATTATCTACCTCCCACTTCCCCTTGGAAACCTTAAGGAAAATCTGTGTTGTTTCTTAGGCCATGGTCTCCCCACCTCCTTCCTCTTCAAGGGATGTTTGAACCTGGCTCCTCCTACATTTAAAGTAGGATTTTTCTGGATTGCTCAATGCAATCTTAGTTTACAGCTACTTTCCTCCTAAAGATCAGCTCAGCAGTTAAATTGTCCTTTTCAGTTTGTAGGAAAGTTTAACAAATGCCCAGAAAGCATCTCTGCCTTGCAGGCCCCCTGTGGCTCACAGAGGTGCCCACTGACTGTCTGGTTTTCCCTGTCCCCTGCTGGTTTCTTGGCAGCTGGATGCACATGGGCACTGTGCTTGTGTCCAGCAGCTCCAGGCCTGTCAGATGTCCGCTGCTCGGTGTGACATGTGGGCTTTGGTCCCCAAGGTTCAGGGTCACTTAGATTCTAAGTTGGCTACTGAATCTCTGCCTGGGTACTGTCCCAAATGCTGCCTACACCCAAGGCATTTGCTCAAGAAGAGGTTTGGAGATGCCTGAGAAGCAATCCTGGGAGAGAGAGGATTCTCCTAAATCCCCAGCTACATTATCCTTGGAGCATATGGCTGCTCCTGCATACATGACACCATAGTTCATCTGGATGAAAGCATTTATAGCACTGGCTTGAAACTTAGTTTGGAATATTAAATGATCTTGGAGCTCGGGCACCAGAGTCTTCCATTACTGGAATTTCTCAGGGAGTGTGACAAGTTTTAGTTTTTTGCCTGTCTTTATGATGAACAGATGTTTTGTGTCTCTGCTGGTTAGTCTGCTTTTGAGGACTGAGAATCTGAATTTGTAGGAGGTAGAAGAGAAGCTGTGCATAATTTTCCTGAAGGATCTGTGTTTCCAGAGTAGCTTTCAGAGGCCCTTGCAGGGCTAGGGCAGAGTTACAGCGGGGATGTAGAGCAGAACAGGGAGCCAGACGGAATGGACTGGTCTGTGCTGTGTGTGTCAGCTGGAGGCACAAACACCACAGGGACATTTCTGAACTGCCCAGGCTGCAAATGCACCTTGGCTGTGCCTGGTATGCCTGGGAAGAAGAGCCATTCTGGGCTTGCATTCTTACTTGTAACAAAATCAAGGAGTCCTGGGTTTTGCCTCAGGTTTGGTCTGGCCTTAGTCATATCATATGCATATTCCAGCTGAACTGGTTGTTCCAGGTTGAGCCAAGTCTTGCTGCTGCACTGTTTCTAATGGGAAAATTGTCTTTTCTTTTTTTTTTAATCCACATCTTTAAAGTGGTTCTCTTGGAGGTTTTCTCCTTTTTTGCTTCTCTTCACAGCTTGAGCAAGGGATATCTAATTGCCACTGATATCTTTTGGATAAATGTAGATGTAGTTGCAGTTCACAGAATCAACCATGTGCAATAAAATTCATCAAAGCTGGAAAATCTTTTTCAGGACTAAAGGGATAATGGAATATTGACAGGATTTAGACATGTGGTTTTAGCACCTTTTGTAATAGCCTGTAATAAGTAGCCCCTGCTTTTCCAACAGGATCTGGTAATTGTTTGCTCTGTTTTTGTATCTTGTGTCATGGCCAGTAAGAAGGGCCCAGTTAACATTCATGACTAAGTAGGAGCTTGACATGGTGCTGACAAAGCTGAATTTGCCATCAAGTCCTTGCCAAATTGTGAGCACCCAGTACTGTATTTTTAAGTGTGTTTTATGTTTTAGCAAGTGTAAATCACAAGACATACCTCTGTCCTGTAAGAAAAAAAGCAAAACCTTTCCTTTTCCTACAGTGTTACATTTTTTTGTTAAAGTACATTTTAACATGAGTGCAAGGCTTCCAGGCTTCCTAGCAGGCTGGTTTTGAGTGGTAGTTCCAGCTGCATTCTAGTTCCACCTGTATTCTAGTTCCAGTCTGCATTCCAGATGTTGAGCAAAAATTAAATCCTTAAGGGGGGCAAAGGTGCTTAGCAAACAAAACACTTTTAACCTCAGATATTGGCTTTAAAAAGTGACTTAGAAGCAATGAATTTGGAAATTACTAATTTTTCTTATTTGCCAAAGTGTGAAAGCCTTTTCTGCAGTCAGAGTACTCCCCACAGGAGAATCCATCAGTGCTGATGAGAGCTGTAAACTTGCATAAACTATGGATAGATTTGCATTAGGTTTTCAAAACTTCCATTCATGCTCCAAGGAGACAGTTGTACATACACACAGTTCATGTCTATTAATAACTTTTAGCTCATAGAAAGCTCACGGGGTTTTTATTTACTGGGAGGCTGCTGCTTTAGGGCATGTACAAAGGATGCTTCTAGAATGCAGGGTCCTGCACAGATGTTTAGTTTACTGTTGTGTAATAGCAAACATGTAAATGTGTTCACATTGTGTCCTACCTTGCTTTCTGTTTTTCCAGACTTTTCCTAGACCTTGCCTCTGACATCAGAGGTCTTTGGGAGCTTTAGATTCAGACCTCCAGTGCTGTGGGAATCCCTGTGGTGCCAGTGATTGGTGCCCTGGAGGGGGGCAAGGGAGGGGGAGCAGTGCTGGGTGTGCACAGGTGCATTTCTGAGCTCCACAGGGATTACCCTGACTGATGGCTGGAGGGTGGATCGAGGGGTGCAGCTGGAGGAAGCAGAGCTGTAAGTTCACAGCGTGGCTGCTGGTCTGATTGTGTGATGGCTGATGTTGGAATGCCTTAGGACAGCCCAACAGAACTTAGAACAAATGCTGAATGTGGACTGCCCACATACAGCCCCTTGATGAGATCTGTCTGCAACTGGGCTGCTCAGTAATTTTGTCCAAGGTCTGATTAAACAGGTAGGATGTATGTATCTGTCATCTTTTCTTCTTCCAGATTTCCTAGCCAAGCTTTTGCCTGTTTCTGGAGTCAGGAGAGATGGATTCCTTCCTGGAATAAAGTTGTGATAGCCATAGTAACTGGATCTATTTTGTGAAGCTGAAAGATTCAGGACACGGAAGTACAGTGAGGCAGGGTAATTATGAAGCTCAGTAGCTGCTTTGAAAATCTGGGTTCTGCAGTGCCTGGTTTGCAGATCTGTGTGTTTCAGAAGTCACATATTTTGTATGTAGTGCAAGAGAGACTCGCTGTTCCCTCTGGATAGCTGTAGTAAAATAGGGAATACTTAGGAAGAGTCTAAAAGATAGAATCAATGAAGTTGTTCCTCTTCAGCAGGTAGTTCTGATGATAATGTACTTATTTTCTTTCTTTCTTTTTTTCTTTTTTTTTTTAAATTTGGAAGAATTGGTTGTTCATGGTACCTAATACATAATTTCTGGAGCAAACTCTTTTTTCAGTTCTTATATTCTTGCCAAGAATTCAGTTTTGGGGTAAAATGCCAACTTTCTGTCCCAGCTGATCCCCCTCTACTTTGCCTTGCATTCCACCAAAGTATCCAGCCACTATCAAAACACTTGTGGGAGAGATACAAAAGCTAAAATACCAGGTCGTTTCTCCAGTGCTCATTTTGTCAGGAGCCTGCAGAAGGAGCCAGTGTTAAGTCAGTGTGAGTTAAGACCAGATGGCACAACCTTGCTGGGAAGGTGGGAAGTTCATCCTGTATTTGCTTCTCCCACTCCTGTGCTAGAAACCTAAGCTGCTTATTGCTAGTATCTTGTTTGCAGCTTATTTCTGCTGGGAGGTGTCTCAAGTGTGTGAAGCCAGCTTATGTGTCTGGGAGACCCCGAAGGCAGCGTTCATCCCCTGCTGGCCTGGGGCAGGGCCACCCCTTTGGGCCTGCACTTCCACATCCCCTGTGTTCTGGCTTCACTGGCTTCACTGTGCATATTCTAAAGCAGGACTGTTGTGCAGCAATTAAAAACCCTTGTGAGAGCTGTTCTGAGTAAAAGCCCAAGAACAGAAATGATTTTTTTAAAGGAAAATGTTCTGAACCCAGAAAGGAAAGCATCTACTGAGTAATGTAGGCATTTACACAGGAACCAGGCAAAGTCTGCAGGTAGCTGGGTCTGCTCCTTGCACTGAGAACTGATGCTCTCATCTGGTCATTCCTAGCCTGGCAAAGCCAAACCCTGGCATCTGCTGGGTTCCAACTGTGCCTTTTCCTTTCAGATCACACTCGCTGCAACGTCTGGATCCTGGATGGAGACTTGTACCACAAAGGGCTGCTGAAGTTTGCAGTTTCTGCTGAATCCCTGCAAGACACCATCGTGGTCTTTGTAGCAGACATGTCTAGACCTTGGACTGTTATGGAGTCTTTACAGAAATGGGCCAGTGTCTTGCAAGAACACATTGATAAGATGAAAATTCCTCCAGAAGAGATGAGGCACATGGAGCAGAAGTGTAAGTCTTTGTGCATCTGTACATTCCTGTTGGTTTTTTCATTAGCTCTCACAACTTTTGATGGATTCCTTTGGGTTAGTGTTTTGAGAATGGGTTGGTTAAGACTTACTTTGAAGTTGTGTGCAAGTCTAATTCAAATAGACTGTGTTAGGCTTTAAAACAACTCTTCCAGTTTTGCTGTGCTGACAAAACATCAGGTGAATTATTGGTCTAGATCCTGGGCAATAATGAGATTTTGATAATTTGATTTTTAAAACGGGCAATTTAAAAAAAGTAACTCAATAAAATGACAGATTCACTTTTTAGAAAACGGTGACAAAATTCAGTGATGAAGTGAGCTGTCTGCTTTCCTGTGATACCTTAGCCAGGTCCCACTCTCATACTGTGCTTGTCTTACAGAAGGTCTCTTTGCCCTTGTTTTTCTGGTGGCTCAGACTGTGATCCTGGTGCAGCTAATTGTGTCTCACTACAGCCATTCCTACCCTGTGACTTTAGGAATGTTGTGTATAAATTAACCTTCTTTCCTGGCATATCTGTGGCAGAAAAGAATCTGGCACTGGCAAGCAGTCATTGTTGCAGCTCCTTTCCTGAGGTAGTTTTGAATTTTTCTTGAGATTTTTTTTTTTTCTGTTTTCATATTGAATTACTCCAAAATAAATTCCTTTAGTGGAAAAGACCTTAGCAACTTCCAGTCCTTTTCAGATGAAGTAGATTCAGACTGATTCTCTCTGGTTGCTGCTTTGCCTCTGGGCTGGTGGCTGTCTTTGCTGGAGTGTGGAACCCTTGGAAATATGGTCTGGTGGCTTCCTGAGGGTCACTTTAGGGAGCAGTGTGATCTGTTTGGCCTGTGAGCACTCAGGTGTATTTGTATAGCTGATAATCCTTTCTGAATGTTAAATATTGTGTTCCCAGAAGCCTTGTGCCTACAGCATACCAGCTAGAGTTTAAAATTAATGATTGAAACCACCCAGGTTTGATCATCAGGTTATATTTAAACAAAAAGTAAAATATGAGGATTTTTATGGGAATAATTGGGGGGAGGTTGTTTGTCAGAGATTTTTTGGGAATGGGAAATGGAAAGGCAGTTCTGGTATCAAAATCCAACAGCTAACCCATTTTTTACTTTTCTGAGACACAGCAAATGCTATGGCAATCCAAGTAAAGGGGGACTTTGTGCACTTAAATTTTCCTTTTGAAAAGAGAAGCTTTTCAGCCTTCCCTTCATGGTGCACTCTGTGAAGGAGCTATGGCAAAGCTCAGGCACCCTGTCTGAGGAACTTAGAAGACTTTCCAGTAGTGGTATCCTAGAGAATCTAAATTAAAGTATCATAGAAACTCCTGGTTTCTTGTGAGCTCTCCTGGAGTCAAGGGAAGAGGAGATGGGAGAGGGGCCGAGTTCCTCCAGCACAGCTCCAGTGCCATCCCCTGGCTCAGTGGGGGCACACAGGGCCCTGATGTCTCCTGTTCTCAGGCCCTGTGTGGGACACTTGTGTCACCTGGATACATCTCTGGCTTCTTGCAGACTGTCCCTAGGGCCAGCTCTGTGCTCAGAACTTTGGCCACCGTGGCTTGTAATTCTCTTAGCAGCTCATGGTGAGGAAAGGCCCATTGTAAGTGTGTCAGGATAATGGATTGGGCAGGGTAGAGCACACGTGCCTGGTGAATGCCTTGGGACTGCTGCCCATGCTAGCTGAGCATCTCCTTACTGAAATCCTGCTGCCTGTGCCTCCTGGGGTGGGCTGCCACTTAGAAAATGAAGTCACTGGGTTGCAACAGCCCAAATATGTAAAAACCAGGATAATAAAGTGCACATGAGGGCAGTAGGAACATAGAAGTGGAGTGCAGAGTGATGGGATGTGCTGAATTAAAGCCCCCTGCAGCATAAGACATGGATGTGTTTCCTGGCTTCACCTGCAGAATATTCCCTTACTCCTGCTCCTCCATCCCGAGCTGAATGTCCACAGTGCTTTCCCTGGCTGTCACACACAGCACCAGGAACCCTGGGGAAACACTGCCCAGTCCTGTCCCACTGGCATCTGATGCCTTAGGTTTTAACTTTTATATTTTTCAAATCCTGTACTGCTTGGTATGTAACTCTGAAGTTTCTTGTAGCCTGTTAATTTCTGTCCTGTCGTGCCAGGCAGACATAACAAAGCCTCTCCAGGCCTGCTCTTCAAGGACACCCAGACCATCCTAGGCCCAAAAAGTACAAACCAAAGAGCCTCTAAGGGGGGCAAGCTGAGGGGAATTACATCATTAAACTGAAGCTTTAATTGGAGAATTAACCCTGCTATGCAAATAAACCAAACCTATAAAAGTGTGAAGAACTCGTGACCTGTTGTCCATCTTGGGGTCCATCTGGGCAGTGGCCTCTGGCCCCCCAAAGACCTTTGAAGGCCTTTCAAATAAATACCTACTTTTATTCTCTTACTCCTGTCTAGTCTCTCTTTCTAGGAGGCCTCTTAAGGCATCACATCCACCTGAAGTGCTGCAAGGCTGTTCCTTCTCCAGTGCTAAGATCCTAAGAGTTTCCAGAGGTCCCTTTGTTACCTCACTCTTCTCAGTGGAGTTGGACTTTGGACTGCTTGTCTCTGCTGGCAGGGTTTGTGAGGCCTTCCTGCACCCAGCCCTTGCTCCTGTGTTTGCTGGTTGAGATACTGACTCTTGGCTTGCCTGGGTGGGTGAGAAACTTCCCTTTGGGAGTTCAAGAGCCTCCAGAATGGGCAGCAGGACACACATGGAAGCAACAGGCTGCCTTGCTTGGAATGTGCCCAGAGCATTGTCTGCCTGCACTCACTGCCATCAGCAACCTGCTCTGGAGGTTCCTTGCTAAGAGCTTGGCTTATGTGAACTCAGATACATAATGTCAACTATGCTAATTTAATTCAGGCTCAATTGTGATAAATCATTATTTAAATAACATATATTTGAATAATTATTTCAGGGGAGATGTGAATGTTGCCTCCCCTATTTAAGACAGCAGAGCAGATAAGGCAGCTGTCAGAAATCAAGAGCTGCAGAAAGGAGCTGTATTGGTAAAATAGCAATTATACCAATGACCCCTGGGGTGTTTGAAGCTAAAGAATTGAAACACAGTAATATTATTTTGCAAATTGTGTACTGTCCCATTCAAGCAGAATTAATTTCAGAATACCTAACTTTTTTCTTTTTTAGTCTGACATAGAGCTGAAAGATTTCTTAAGCTAAAAGATTAAAAAAAAAATGTATCCAGGCATCTTTTGTCTAGGAATTCTTTTCACAAGACTAAAATTTTTAATGATCAATAAAGATAGGGCTAAAAGTGATTGTAAATAGAGTGTAAATATGGATTGATATTCTTAGAAAAATACTCTCTATTTTCTCATTCTGCTGTTCGGGGCCTTTGTAGTATTTGCCTGCATTTCCACATGCAGTTAAGGAGCACTCCAAGCCTGAGCATCTTATTGTTGCTGGAACAATCAAACCTAAGAATAATCATGGATTGCTGTCTCAGTGCTTCCAGTCAATGCATGTCCTGAGTGATGCAGCAGTTTTTGGTGGCATTACCTTGCAGTGCCTCGTGTGAACAACAGCAACATGAACAAAACAGTTTGCTGGAACCTTGCTGTTGTTTGCTCTGTTCAATGCAAAACTCTAAAAAGCCACAAGTTTGGTAGATAAATCAGCAGTCCGTAGTGGAGGTGTGATTTTAATGGCACATCATCACCTGGTGAGAATTTTTTAAACATAATAGGCCATTCTGAGTACTCAACCTTAGTGATGGGTGGCAGAATATTACAGATTTGCCCGAGGAACTGTTGTTTTTCTGGCTTCCTATTTTATGTGCATCATCTTAGGTGTGTTTCCTGTTCAAAAACCTTAAACCAAAGTAATTTTCACTACTTCTTTTCTTTATTAAGAGTTGTTTTCCATACCATATAGAAGCTGATTCCTCAATTAGAACTGTGTGGAGGAGAAAATATTCATAGCTTGCTAGAAAAAAGGAAAATGAAAAGCTTATGTGAGCTGTTTGGATGCACAACTTTATTTCCATTAAATATGGATACTTTATATCCAGTAAAAGCCTGAGAGTGGAGCTCAAAAGAGAAATAGCTGTGGGAGGTAAGAGAAAGTATGAAATTGCTGTGTGTCAAAGAAGTGCTTTAACTGCAGTAAGCTGTTTTATTACCTTGTGAGAGTGCAGTTCATTCACTGGGGCATCTGACAGTACCTGGGGTACAGGTTCACTTGGATTTAGCAGGACTAAGTTCTGAATGGGAATGGGGGTTGAGTGGAAGCCTTGAGCAGTGTTTAAGCACCTGCTGCTGGCAGGCACTTACACTTGTTTCTGAGTTAAAGTGGTTTCTGTGTGCTCAGGATGCTGTAGTCAGAGGTTCTTGCTCTAGCTGTTACCTTCTGTCACTCAGGTAGTTGTTTGTTCAGGAGTCTTGTGTCCCATTGCTCAGTGTCTGGCAGGGATTAGTGCTGGGCCCAGCTCCACAGGGAAGGGTTTTCTCCCTCCATGTGTGAGGTGTGGCCTTGGTCAGCAGTACCCAGCAGCAGCACTCCTGGGGATAGGGGGGAGCTGGGAGTCGTGGCTCTCTTCATTCCCATTCAGCAGAAATTCATGAGGAGAAAATTCGTGAGGATGAAGCCATCAGACTTCTGAAATTTCCGTGTTGCATTTGCTCTTATTTACATTACTAAAATTCTTAGAGCATCTTTTGTTTTCTCATGTTGTCGAGTGTTACTCTTTTCAGGAGAGGCTTTTATTCCCCTAATTTGAAGGGGTTTATGCCCCCATGTATCTCAGTGAAGAAAAGATTCTTTTGCTTTGATACGAACAAAAGCCAGGAAAGGAATCCTGTCTGATTATAATGCTGTGGTAAATTGAGAGCTGTATTGTCAAATAGTCTTTTCTGTGTGATGAAGTCAGGGAGGCTCATCTGAACCATTGTGGGAGATGCAGATGGTATTCTTTAAATTGCTCTAATACACTTGGCCTCAGTAGTAAATAGTAATGGGAAAGCTAATAAAAGTAAAGAAGCACTTCAGAAAAACCCTTTCCTAGTTAAAGGCTTTTGGTGAGATAGTAAACACATGTTATGGGCAGAATGTAGAATGGAATTTTGATTTGCTGTCGCTGACTAAGAAACAGTCCCGGAGGAAGCATCCCTTGGAGCACTGCTGTTTCCTCTCCACCAGACGGCACTGCCTCCCCACGTTTAAAGCAACTGCATTCCTTTTTCATTTGTTTGTGTTTCCTTGCACCCTGGCATATATTTTGAATTGGTGATTGGGAGTCTTATGGTCTATATTTAGTCTGGGGTTTTTAAGCTTTTCTCTGGAATGGAGCTCTCTTCTTTTCCACAGGAATCACACAATTTTATATTTCAGCTAAACATTGTAGATTGTGCAGCTCTGAACAGAAGAGTTTTTCTGATTTGTTCTTCCTTTCACACACCCATTCTATTGCAGGAATGGTTCCTATTTTGAAAATGTACTATGACTTCTTTTTGCAAGGTTTGTAGAAGAAAATTCCCTGAGGTTTTACCATTTGCTAACCTCAGGAGGCCTGCAGTGCACTGCACTTCCTTCCCTGGCACAGGTTGTGCTGAGCAGCCTCTCTGTGTGGCTGGGCTAGAGACTGGTGGCTTTTCTGAGGAGTTTTCCTTACTGTCCCTACAGTCACTCTGCTCCCACTGTTTCTAAAATAAAGGTGCCTTTGTGGGAGCACATCATGGAGTTTGCTTGGCTCTTTCTGCGAGGGTTCCTCATGGCTGAGTGAGGAGGAGGAGGCTTTGGAGGGGGGAGAGCCCTGGGCCTCGGGGCAGTGCTGTGCCTGGAGCAGCCACATCCAGGACACAGGTTTAGCTGGTCTGTGCCTTTGGTCTTGAATAAAAGACATTAAAGTGTAGATTGCAGCCCAGATTTGATAATGCATGTGTGGGCTCACAGAGCATTTCCAGAATGGCCTTAAAATTCCTTAGGTGCCTCAGTATTTGATAGTATTCGGTATTATTGGAACACTCACTGTTGCTGTAAAATTAAAATACTGAAAACATAGAAAGCATCTAGTTTCCTCTGGACCCCACTGTAGTTTTCCAGGATACAACTGAATCTCTTCAGGTAACATGCAGATGCCCTTGAGTCTGGGTTTATGCAGGTAGGTTTTATATTTCTAGCATTGGATGCCTGCAACAGAAATGTAGAGTGATAGGAACTAAAGTAATTGTTCATAAGAAAAAGTGGCTGTTTCAGGTTGGTGTTTTCTGTGTACATCTACGTTTTCACCATGCTTTCTTCCACAATAGGTACAAAATGCAGGGTGGAGGCTGTGTTGCTAAACCACATTTATGTTTTCTGTTGTCAACTGTCGTATAATGAAATGTTCAGGAATATGCATTTGTGCATACTATAGCTCTTGCAGATAATTGTGATTATTTGTAATGGTTCCAGATCCCACTTGATTTAACTTCCTGTAATTTTTGATGGGGGAGAGTTGTGGTGTTGGAAAGGGCAACAAAGCTTAACTTGCATTCAGTTCTCATGTAGTAAAAAATTTTTTTAAAAAGTTGAGATTTCTGGTTACTTGTAGATGAATTATGGTTTTAAAAGAACCAGTTCCTTTGTTGTACCCTAAGAGTTTCTCTCTTTTAATAGTTATAAAGGAGTTTCAGGAGTATGTAGAACCTGAAGAAGGCTACCAAGGATCACCACAGAGGAGAGGCCCTTCGTCTGGCCAGGAGGATGAACATGTTTCCCTGCCCCTCGGAGACAATGTGCTGACTCACAACCTGGGCATCCCTGTGCTGGTGGTGTGCACAAAAGTGAGGCTCTGCTTCTGTTTGCTGCTATGCAAGGGTTTCATTGCTTCTCTTGTAGGAGGGATGCTGTCTACAGACATGCAAAATGAGTTCTGGATTAACGGTGAAGGGGTTTGTTTTACAAGCGAGCTTCTGCCATCACCATCAATTTTTACTTTTATGGAATAGTAATAACTTTCTCAATTATCTGTTAATTACTTTAGCGTTTGGTTTATCGGTTTGGTTTTAGAACCAAAATAAATGTGATGGGAGTGTGTAAGATTAAAGAAGGTGGTTTAAGATGTGCTGGGATTAAATGCCTGGGTTTTTCTGGTTTGTTTTCCTGCCTCCCCCAGTGTGATGCAGTGAGTGTCCTGGAGAAGGAGCACGACTACAGGGAAGAACACTTTGACTTCATTCAGTCACACATCCGCAGATTCTGCTTACAGTGTATCCTTTCCTGTGCTGAGGAGATTGCCTCTAATATGGAAGAAAGAAGAGATGTTTTCATGTTGAATTGCACATAAAGTTAATCCAAGAAGTTGCTCTGCAAGATTGCTTGGTATTTGCTGTGTAACATTTGATTTTTTGAAAATGTTGACAGATGTATAAAACCTTCTCTAGTTTTTAAATTGTGCATGGGATTTGGAGATTTTGTTCCTTTACAAAGGACTGGGTTTACATTTTGTGAAGTGTTCTTTCTTGGTTTTCCCCTCAGAATTTGCAGTTCCCATGTAAGCCTGAGATCTCATCTGTGTATTAAGTTTTTGACTTTTTCCAAGTTAAGTAGGATGCAATTTCCATGTAAGCCTGGGAAGATGGATAACTTTTGTGTATGTCAAGGAAAAGTGCCATGAGTCTTGTCATGTTATATCCCCTCCTCTCCCTGAATGCTAAATTCTCTAGTTTTGTCTTGAACTACTGCTCAAAGCTAAGTCTAGTAGATATAAATCTATTAACTCCTGCTTTGAAATTCTTATTATAATTTAGAAACTGTATCTTACATAATTTTCCTTAAATATAAACTCAGATGGGGCTGCCTTGATTTATACATCAGTTAAGGAGGAGAAGAACCTTGACCTGTTGTATAAGTACATTGTACATAAAACCTACGGTTTCCAGTTTACCACGCCTGCCTTAGTGGTAGAGAAGGATGCAGTTTTTATGTAAGTCACTTGGACAAGCAGCATGGTGTCACATTGGTTTTTATTAAGCACTGCATGTAACGTATATAAAAATAAATGGAATGGTTTGTTGTTCAAAAGCTTAGCATGCAAGTCCTGTGGAATCTCAAATTAAAAAAGCAACTTAGTGCGTAGTACTTGAATCAGACTATGCCATTCCAGTTTTTGTGTCCCTGGAATTTAGCTGAGAATTGGGACTGACCTGTAAGAAAGTTGCCGTATTTAAGTAGAGGACAGTGTATAAATGATCTCTGTAGAAGTTACAGAAAAGGCAAAGCTTTCTTCCTTTTTACAGACCTGCTGGTTGGGACAATGAGAAGAAAATTGCCATTTTACATGAAAACTTCACAACAGTAAAACCAGAAGATCCATATGAAGACTTCATTGTAAAACCTCCTGTTAGAAAGGTAAAAAGAGATTATTTCTTCCTGTACCCCAGCAAATAAGTGGAGTTTGCTTGAATAGCTGCTAAGGACTATCAATATGGAAGAACTCCAAATATAAATGTAACTTCTTAAAAAATCTAATTATGTGAAACATCAAGCTTTCATTTATTAGTTGCTTAAAATACTGCAAGCAAACTCAGAAACCATGCACCTTATTGAATGAAAGGCAGTCCAGGAATAGCTATTTTACATTTTACCACTTTTGCATGTGTGGGGCAGAAACACACCCAGAAAATGGAGAATTTCTTGTAGGACATTTACATTTGTACATTTGGCATTGAGGTTACCATGCAAAGGCAAAGCAAGGTCATCTCAGGTCTTTGAAGAGATGCTGATGATATCAATATCCAAATTTAAAAAGATGAATGTGGCTACTTACCAAGTGCTCATCTTTTAGGACAGTGCTCACAGGCTGGCATCACTGTTAGTCTGCTCCAATATTTTTTATTTTACAGCATTTTTTAATGACAACTTCTTTAATGTTGCTATTATTTTAAATGTGAAAGAACAGTTAAAAAAAAAAAAGTGAACAAGAGTCCTAAAGATTTGCCTCTCTCTCTTCCCTTTTGATCACCAAAACATAAAATGCAGTTACAGTAATCCACTTCAGATTTTACTTGAAGTAACGAAATGTTTTGTTCAACAGTTAGTCCATGATAAAGAGCTGGCAGCAGAAGATGAGCAAGTATTTCTTATGAAGCAGCAGGTAAGAATGGAAGAATGAAAATAAGTCTTTACTGTGTAAGATTTGACTTCAATTTCTCCCTTGTTATTGCCTTTGGTTTTTCATTCCTCATTTAAATCACCAGGTAGCTGTTTTTCAGCTTTGCAAATTCAGATGTAATTGTGAAGTAAGACTTTATTCTAAAAATACAAGTAGGAAATATGGTCACTTATCTTAGCGAGCTGAAGGGAAGATATGCTGAGAACTGAAAGAATTTACATGTCAAAGGAGAAGAGGAAGAAGAGACTTTGGATTTCACCATAAAGTTGTATTGATCTGTGAAATATAAATACTTTTAAAACCTAACATCTGAGCACTGCAGTTTTCTTTCAGCCAGAGGCTTGAAAAACGAATGTGTCCAATTTGGCTATACTGTAACTTGTTATTTTCTTTATTACTCTAGTTTAAAAAATATAACAATACTTCCCTATGCAGGGGATTATAAATGTCCTGGAGGTTACAGACTGGGGTGTCTCTGGTGCTGGCTTTGAGTTCTGAACTGGCTGTGTGAGACAAAGGCCCAAAGCTTATTTACTCCTTGCAGCTCAGTCCTCGGGGAGGCAGAGTTGGGAAGTATAGAAATATCAAAGAGGAATCCCGTAAATATCAGGAAAACAATCAAATAAATTAATGGTTACTCAGCTTCACTGTATTTTATTCCTCTGTATTCTTTGAAATATATTTAATATGCTTAATATGTTGTTTTTGCAGTCATTCCTTGCCAAACAGCCAGCAACGCCTACAAGAGCATCAGTAAGTACATCCAAGGAAAAGAGTAGGAGGTGTTTTGTTTCCTTCAAGGGAAAAGGGAATGATTTGAACCTGCTGAGGTCCATTTTTTGTATTTAAATGTAACTACATAATCTCTCCAAACTGCAGAAAGTAAATAAATAATGAGGCAATATTTTAAAATATTGCTTGTAAATTCACTGTGGAAACATCTGATTATTGAACAGAAAATTTCCTGCAGTGATTCAGCCTTTCCTGTAGTAGAGGCACATCCCCAAAATAACTGATCTTTTGGGTGCCTGTTTGTTTTCTTTCTCCAGTGTGCATCACTACAGTGCCAATAGAAAGGTTGAAAAAGTAATATGCACGTGACATTAAACTTGCTTTATGTAACTAATCTTTGAAGTTCTTCTCTGATTTGTGTGATTTGGACTTTTTTTAAGGAATCTCCAGCAAGAGGCCCTGCAGGATCCCCAAGAACTCAAGGCAGAGCTGGTCCCGCCAATGTACCCAGTGCCTCACCAATCACATCAGTTAAGAAACCAGATCCAAATATTAAAAGTATGAATGAGCATTTTACTGTTCTATTATGTGTTATTTCCCTTAAAGTGAATCCTCTGCTGTAGAAAGACCTGGGGATTTATTCACTAATAGTATAGTTACTTTAATAACAGAAATGAATTTGTGATATAACTTAGGATTGATTCTTTTCTGGTCATTTATATGACTTGAAATAGAGTTCTGTTACTGCCAAGCAGTCAGACAGAGGTCAACTACATTCTGATTTCCTTAAGTTGCCTCAATACATTTATTATGCATCAGTTGAATTATTAGGGTGGAGACTGCTGTAAACTACAAAGAGTTTTATGCTTCATATCACTTATTCTGGAATCTACAGTGAACCCCGTTCTATTAAACCCTCTCTGGAATGT
The DNA here is from genome assembly GCF_000691975.1 of Corvus brachyrhynchos. Lineage (NCBI taxonomy): Eukaryota > Metazoa > Chordata > Aves > Passeriformes > Corvidae > Corvus > Corvus brachyrhynchos. The sequence continues at coordinate 3,412,169 of NW_008238440.1, read as the reverse complement.
CATTTGCTGTAGTAGATGGAGTAACTCAGAAATGAGACCATTCCCTGAGATGCAACTCTGTGGTATTGAAGGGTTTCTTTCCCCTCTGGGCATTAAGGAGGTCTGCAGGGCCAGCGTTGTTTTTTGTTGTGCACTGTAGGGCCGTGCCTCACTTCTGGGGGTAAAATGCCCTTCTGGATCCTGTCCTATGGCTGAACTGCCAAGTTTTGATTTGTTAAAAGCAGTGTGGCATGAAAGGCTGCACTGGAACATCTGTGCATGTTATTAATGGACTTATCAGTCTTTGACTTTCATGTCCATACTTAATAATCTTGCTCTTGGCTTCTACATTTATTAAAAACTTAAAAGCATACAAATATTTAGATTAAATCTCTGCCTATGCCAAGGTATGCAAAGGACTGGGGTCTTCAAACTGAGCAAGGACAGACTTTCTCAGAGGTTTATTTCCTTGATTAGCAAGAGATTTGTATGTATGTGAAAATAAGTTATAATTTACCAGCTCTAAGTGTTCTGTGTGATCTGTATTTGTTTTTTTATTTAGATAATGCTGCAAGTGAAGGTGTCTTGGCTAGTTTCTTTAACAGTCTCTTGAGCAAAAAGACTGGCTCTCCTGGAAGTCCTGGTGCTGGAGGAGTGCAAAGTACAGCCAAGAAATCAGGTATTGGACTTGTTACTGCACTTGTTTTTAATATTTTATTTGGCACCTTGGTCCATGGGTGTGTCTCTTACACTGGTCAGTAAAGTGACAGACCTTGTCAGATGACAATGCCAAAATGTGCAGTGTTTAAAAAAAGAACTAAACTACTGCAGCTTCACAACTCCAGGGCTTCTGTTAAGCCTGATATAACTTAATTCTTTGAGTGAAGTTGCATTGCTGGGATTCCAGTGACATTTCAGTCTTGATCCTGTGCTGAAAGTGCTGATTTCTTTTTCAACTTCAGAATTCCTTCCTTTCTTGATGCTTCGCTGTTACAAAGGAGATGCAGTTTTTTGGGCTTGGACTGGAGTTAGCAGTGAAACTATTGAAATCTCCCCAGAGTTCAAGCTGAAATGAGTTACTGCTTGTGACAGCTTGAAGGTGTTCACTCAGTAATTACTTAGTTCTTATTGTGATGCAACACAGCTGATAACACTGACAAATGGATGCACTCTGTGTGTGCCTGTGACTGCACTGTGTGAGATCCTTGCTTATAAATAATGCAGCAGTTCAGGTGAAAATGAAAGAAGCCTGTCAGAGTACTTGGTACCTACCCAGACCTTGGTGGTGTAAAATGCATTGTCCACCTGATAGACTAAATTTACTGCTTTGATTCTTTGACTGTTTCTGTTCAATACTGGCATTCCCATCACGCTGAATGTTCAGGAGCTTTCCTTCCAGAATTCTTTCTCTATTAAATTATTGATAGATCACTACTTCTGATCCCAAGCTTGTGCAATCTTCTGGACTTTATTGGTGATGCCAAACCCACAGTTCCTCGTGCTGAGAGGGGAGTGTAAGGCCTAGACATTCTGAACTGGAAATGAGAAATGTCTGCTGCCAGCCATACTGATGGTTCTGCCAGAGAACCAAGGCAGTTGGAGTGTGGGTATTTTTAATTTTTTTTTAATTGGGAAGGTGTATATATGACATTTCACGCTCTGAAAGCTCGAAAATGTCTAGAATTGGACTTACAGCATGAATTCTGTAATTTTGTTTTTATTAAATGTATTTATTCTGAAGATAACAAAAGGGATTTTGTGTTATGTATTATTTACATAGTAATATTGTATCCATGTTACAAAAATACTGAACTAATTCTTTCATAATCCAGAGTGCCCTCTTCAGTTAAACACTGAAAGGTGTCCCCTGCTTCATCAAATGCAGCCTCGTGGTTTACTCAACACAAGGTCAAAATAACTTTTTATAGAAATAGAACTATAAATATTTTTAGGTACTATTTCATCCATGCTTTTTATCTGAAGCAAAGTCAGTTAGGGAGCACCTGGCAAGTGATTAAAAAGCAAACAAACTCAGAAATAAAAGCTGTAATGTCACCTCTCCAGGAAGCTTATTCCAGCACTTAATTTCTCAGTTATTTTGTTCTCTTGTCCAGTGTTTCTGAATCCCAGTACTCTTGGTCTTGTTTGGGTGGCAATGGAGGTCAGTGTAGCCCCTTTGTGTTTGCAGCAGTGTTTGGGTTTGAAAGCTGCTCCCCTTTGCCTGTGACTTTTGTGTGGCCTGCAAGAGCAGATTTGTGTGCAGGACGTGTTGTTCTGGCTGTGACAGTTCTGTTCCCCTGGGACTCTGCTCAGGGACCTGTTTGCTTTGTGCTCAGGAACAACTGGGGGTGGCAGACCAGGCTTTGCCTGCCCTGAGAAGGGGTGACCTGATCTGTGCTACAGATGTGTTCTGTTCACATCTCTCAGGGGGACATGGGATTGTTTTCATCTGTGTGACACTGAACAGGATTTTTTATAACAATTCAGCCAGTTTAATACATTTTCTGCTTCCTGGTAGGAGGGTTTCTACTCTGTATCAAATGACCTCAGTGTCTCAAAATGTTATGTGTTTCCTTTATCACTGTTTTCCATTCTATCACCATGCACCACTTTGGTAATTTATGTAAATAACTTTTTCCCTCCAATCCTATCTTTCAAAATCTTCTGTTGTCCCTTCAGGCACACTTACCTACATATCTGCTATCTTCAATAGCTGGACAGGGTAGATTGCTGAATAAAAGTACTGACCAGTGCTATGGATAACTAATGGGTAATTTTGTGAATTAAAATCCATTCATTTTCTCTGAAATATCAAGGCTTTTTTTTTTTTAATTTCTGTGAAGGTTATGTGAAATGTGATATCGACCACTTCTCCCTTCTCCACAGGACCTGTTATCCTTTCATAGCAATGTGGGTGGCTTGGCAGAACTTGTCGGGAACAGACCCTGTTGGTTGTTGTGCTGGTAGGCTGTTCTAAGCACCTAAAACATACCTGCAATTTCTGGAAAAACTACTAAACTAGTCTGTAATGGGCTTTACTCTTCCCTCTTTCAGTCTTCTAGAACACTCTGTGCCTTCCAGGACCTTTCAAAGATAACAAGTGGCTTTTTCTTTTGCTTTTTTTTCCCTTGTGTCAGCATTAACTTCTAACTGGAATAGATAATTTCTCTCCTGAAACATGTAGAGACAGCAATCATACATCCTTCCTTAACTTCTTGATTTTGTTAGACTAAATTAGACAAGTTCTCTTCTAGTCTCCTGCTAGAGGCTGAGCTCTGTTTTCCCCACTAGTTTCTTCATTAGTTCCCATCATTGGCTTATTCTTGTCTTGAACACGAGTGATCAGAATATTGTATCAGCACTGCAGATCTATCTCATTGTAGTGCCTGCTGCAGCAGTTCTCTTTCTTGGGTGGAAGTGCTTCTGCTGAATGATCTCAAGGTTGGCTTTTCTTGGCTGCATCAAGTTGGCAGCTCCCATTCCTCCCATTTCCTGACTTTGGGAACAGAACAGTCGGCTTTCGCTCGCAGGAGAAGGTGCCTGTTCTTGTCACCTGCTGTGCTCACACCTTAGATGAAGCAGTGTAAGATTAAACTGTCCTGAGAAGGTAAGGGCTCCTTATGCTGCTATCTGAAAAGCTCTTGTTGAGTTTGTGAGGTACCTGGTGCTGGTACCTGATGAAGAGATGACCTGTTCTTTGTGGAAGAGTTGAACAGAACACGTTGGAGAAAGCCTTTTTTTTCCAGCAGCACCCTCTGTGTGAGTAAATATACTAAAATTATCTTTATAGGCATTTCAAATGTCTAAACTGTTTAAAGAGCCCAACACTTTCAGAAGGTTGATGACAAAAATATTTAGCTTTAAAGAGACCATCTGTTTCTCTCATGGCTATGAATAGCCTGAGGTTGAAACGTTGAGATTCTGTCCCAGGATGAGAGAGACGTTGTGGATCTCAACAATACTGGTCAGCCTAATTGATGGATTGGTTTCTACTGTGACAATTCTACCTGAGAGAAATCTCTCCTCCGGGCAGATGCTGCAGTGTCGTGTCCAGTTTTCCTGCTGTGCACTTCTTCTTGTTTGCCTTTGTTTCTGGACTCTCTTTGATGTCTAGACCACGATATTTCAAAGAACTTCAATTGCTTGTTTCTGTGGTGGATTGTTTTTCTTCATGTGAACTTCTATAGTCACAAAATTATTTCATTTATATTCACAAGAAGATTCTTGCAAATTCCAAGGCTGCTTCTCTCTCTCTTCCTGTACAGAGGATAAAGAACACAGGTTCCCTGCTCTCACTCTGATCTAGCAAGAGGAATAAATTGTACAGAACTGGGGGCATGTAATTGTGCAGAACACATCTCACTGAATGAGGCCATCACTCCTTGACAAATTTGTAGGGAAACTGAAAGCAAGTGTCACTCTCATTCAAAAGGCAGGGGAAGCTCTTATTTTCTTATAAACAGCTCCTTGTATTTCTTCTCCTTTGGAAGGTGCTCCCCCATGGTGGTGATAAAGGGGAGTGTGTTCCCCTCTGTTGGGAGTGTTTTTCCTGTCCACATGAGGTATTCGCTGGACGTTGCTTGGGGTTATTTTGGAGGCCTAAGGAGCCAGTTCATCCAGCATAAAAAACAGTCACAGTTTTTTAGATCTGCTGTTATTTAAGCAAGGATTTTGTGTGGCCTTTATTGGTTTAGGGTTTATGCTTTTTCAGCTCCCAGGTGCTATTAGTCTACATGTGAATTGTTTTGTATTTTAAGTTCTGTTACAGTACATTAGTCAATGTACTAATTCCTAAATTTTGCTTAAATACTCCTACTTTGAGTAGATGCTGTTTAGAGTGCTGTGGCTTATAACTAGTGCTTAGGTCTAAAACCTTCCTAGTGATTAAAGGTAACCTTTTAACTTGGTTATGTCTTTGTACTTTGGAAAAAAACACTTAAATCTCTAACAGTCAAATCTTGCCTTCTTAATGTTTTCAGCATGTACCCTGGAAAAAATCCACCTAATATTTCACACACATTTGAGCTGGAAAACAGATGCTTGTTAAATTCTTTGGCTATGTAAGGAAGCTGTACATGGTTATATAATCTACTTTTTGTCTAAAAATATAGCTTTTTAATCTTAAATGCTTGTATGCTCCATGCATTAGGATATATTGTTCCAATTTTGGTGATGAATTTGTCCGTGGGTTTATAATTTTCAGAATCACTGAGGTAAGCTGAGGGTTCAGTTAGGGAATTGTTAAAAAGTTTTGAATCTAATATAAAAATGTAAGATATGCCTTTGCATGAAGTACTTCAGTGTGTCTGGTTCCAATTGAAGAAGTCCTTTGAAATGACTGCTTGGCGATATTACATGAATATGCAATTCCTGTCCCCTTTTTAAGGGAAACATTGGCTGCAGATATGAGAGTTCTCCCTGTTAGTTGTTTCATATTCAAATGCAGTGAGTACAAGTGTGACCAAACAAATGGGATTTTTTTTTTAGCAGGTGTCCTACATACCTTGTGTTTAAAAGTTGGTTTAAATAGTCCTTGCTATCATTGCTAATAATAGAATTGTGTATGGCTGATTTTTATGGAAAATTCTAAATCAGTTATTTTAAAATGTTAGTTGCTATCAGCATATCACTGGTGGTGGTGTGCTTTTTGCTGCTGTGTAGTTCAGCATTTCATCTCTTTAAAGTGGATCAAATTTGAGTCTTTATCAGTTTTTACACAGGCAATACCCTGCAATGTGCCAGGCTCTCTGGTCTTGGGGAGGTGGCGAAATAATGAGAAATAAGTAATATATTGTCATACAAAGGTGATTTTTTGAACACCTGTGCTTGTTGGTTAAAACTTACCACTGAAATTTGAATGCTTTGTGTCCTTTTCCTTTCCAGGACAAAAGACAGTTTTGGCAAACGCTCAGGAGGAGCTGGACAGGATCACTCGCAAGCCTGACCCCATGGTAACAACAAATTCTCCTCCAACAGAGAACGAGGCTTGATAGGGCAGAACAATGCAGATGTAAATGACCAAATAACTATGTATAGTGATCTGATAAGACCAGGAATTTTCTGCTATGGCAGATGCTATCAGTTTTCTTGGGGCAGGGGAAATGAGCTTACTACATCATTGCCTTGTCCCAGTAAAAAGTGCACATTCAGGAAGTTTGCATATAAAATCCCTCTGTATAAGATAACCATTTAGAGTTTATATAGGGCAATTCTTTTGGTTTGGAGGTAAAGCAGGTGCAGCTGCATTTCCTGTTGTGAAGAACACAGAGAAGCAAAATGGAGAATTCTTTCAAAAGTACTACTGACTGCACATGAGACAAGAAAGAGAACTGAAACCCTCTTTCAGAGTTACTGGAATTGGCTACTTGTATGTTTGCAATGCATTATATTCTTGGAGTGGTGGTGGTGTAACAGCATTCATTGGGGGAAAGAAGCCGAGGTGGGGAATGGAGCCCTAAAAGGGGAAACAGATTTGGGACAGTGAGTAACCAGAATGTTGGATTGACTGGAGAGGAGCAATGTTGTCAAATCCTGTGTTTCACAGGGGGTTAATAGTCACTGTTTTTAAAAGACTACTTTACATTGGAGAACTCCAGGCCAAACACTAAGAACCACGGGAATTTATTCTTGTTATAAATCTTGTTTTAGTTTTTAAAGAAGTCTTAAGAGTGTGGATGCCCTTTCTGGTGTAGCTGACAAAGGGAGAAACTAAACTTGTTTAGCTCCAAGTGCCTGGCACAGTATGTGATGTGTCTTTAGAAGGTGCTTGAACTTATTGTGCACTGTAGTACAAACAGTCACTGTTCCGTTTTATTTGAAAAACAGTAGTTTGGCAATTTGTATTTAATTTTAAATCCTGTTTCCTGATAGCTTCTGCCTTTTTTATGCCAAGAGGCTGGCCTATGAAGAATGGTGGGTGACGGATCATTTTCCCATAATGAAATGTGCTACAGAACACTCTCAGTATTTTTTTTTTCTTACTTTTTTTGTAACTAAATATCAGCTACCAAGCTAAAATGGATTCCTGCCTTACACCTATGGAGGTTTTTAAAAAAAACTTTCAAGGCCCTAGTTCCAACCACACCTGCTGCAGGTGCAGCCAGCTCCAATTCTGAAGGTAACCTAAAAAGTATGAATGTGTACACGATGGACATCCTGAAGAAGTCGTTTTGTATTTTCTTTCATGTAGCATTTCATTTGGAAAGATGGGTTGTGGTTGTCCCCGTTGCTCTAAGGGAGCCCTGTCCATGGTCACATAAACCATCATTCTGTACAAACAAACACAACTGCTATGGTTACTGAAATGGCACTTTGATTTTATACACAGTATGCTTGTTTTACATGTACACACTACCAGAAATTAAAAATACCAAGCATATTCTGTGCTCTTAATGCTGAAGGGAAAAACCACAATTTGAATTATACAGAGTTTACTTTTTATTGATATGAACTTGTTGTACTAAATCTGATGTCTGGATATAACTTCCCTAATATATATTGTTACTTAAATATACAGAATTAGACTGACCACTAACACAGTGCTGGGTGTTAACCTCAACTCCTACGTTACAGCAAGAGGCTGTTCCTGTAAGCCTGTCTAGACATCTAGAAAGCTAAGAGTATTTACTTGCCTCTTTGACAAACATTAACATGAGTATGTTACTTGTGCCAGTTTTTTTGTTGAAAATACTATATTTTTCTTTTTTTTTTCTTTTTTTTTTTTTTTTTTTTACTTTTTTAATAAATGGTATGACCTGAAGTTATACAGTTGTCTAGATAACAGTTAGACTAAGACTGTGGCTGGCTGGTGGTGGTGTGGATGCACTTCCTGGTGTAACGGGTGCCAGTTGCAAGTTACCAAACCAGAAGTAATTACACACTGTCCTCCTGACACTGAGAAGTGAGATTGGAGACTAAACCATCAAAAATTGGACAGGAAAACTTAAGTGTGTGATTGTAATGGGATAGTTTGAAAACCTCAGTCTGAAACTGCCTTTTTTGTCATCTAACCTGATAAGCACTTTTCTAGCAATATGGCTGAAACTTACAATTGAAGTATTTTCCACATGTATGAAAAGGTTAAGTATACTAAAACTGATCAAAACTGTTACTGTGTGATAACTTACCAGCTTTGCAGAGAGACAAAACAGGGACAGATTTCCAGTTTCTAATTGCAAGTGAATGCTCCTAGTTTACTGAAGAGAGGTGTAAGTAATGTAGCATCCTGTGGGTGCCAAAGTCTGCTGGCTTTGGTGAGCTGCACAGTTGTTATTCTGGTGTCTTCAAGCATTGGAACCAAAGGCCAAATGCAAACAGCCTTTACATTTTCAAGTGAAACTTCATTTTATTTGCAGATACACTTGTATGGTAGACTGTTTAAACTATTATATGCCTATATTTATATGCATTATAGTGACTGCATCTACTGTTCATGTTTAAACTAAGAAAACAAAAGATGAACGCATTCAACTTGAAGCAAATAGAGAAGTTTAAAGATTGGCCCTCCATAAAAATGCTGTGGTTATGCTGCTTGATTTTAAGTTTGCACTTTTTTTATTGGCATTTTAAAAAAACCTGTTTAAACTGAACAGAATTTCGTATTTTATTTAATTTAACTACGTTGAAAGTGACTGCTCTGTACATCGTGAACTTAACAATATACATGCTGTAAATGAAAGTTCACTGTCCTGTATACTAAGTTTATTGGTTTTTCTTCCAACTTACAATTAGGACTGCAAATGTATGAAACAAACCTTAGTCCAGTTGTATGGCTTTAACCAGGTGCAGTATGCAGTCATGTGGAACCTTGCTTTCTAGTGCTGGCAAAACGAGGACGTCTTTAATTACTGGCTTCAATAAACATGAATCCAGACTGCTTTCTGCTGTGCTTTGTTGTCTGTGAGATGCCCTCCTGGAGCTGTTTGTGCGGGAGCAGGGTGTGGGTGAGCTCTGTGAGCAGGAGGAGCAGCTTGGCTGAGTTGTGTCCCTGAGTCAGTGGCAGCTTCCAGGCAGGGCTTGGCCCAGCCTTTGCCAGTGCCCCTCCTCTGGAGCTGGGAGCTGTGTCCTGTGCCAGTGGAGCAGAGCTGTGCTTGTGGCAGCTCACAACACAACTGCTTTGGGTACGAAATAATGTATTTCATGGGGCTGGGGACACAGCTGAATGCTTTACCAGCTTCAGATGCATTTTGTGGAATGCTGTTCCCAAGCAGAGCACTGGTCTGGAATTAGCAGGATTCAAATCCAGGCTATGAGAAGTTTAAGGAGTGAATTGCTGGAGTGTTGGAAATGCCTCTTCTCTGCCAATAGCCAAGTATTCTCCCTTGGGTGGGTGTAAGAAGAGCTTCCCAGTAAGTTCAGAAAGAGTGGGCATTTAATTAGGATTCTGCTGGTTGTTTTCATTGTTACTTCAACTGGATGCCTCTATTCCCCTGCACAGATTGAAGCTCTAGGTATGAATGTTTGTTGAGTCACCCTGCCTCTGAAATGTAAATCAGCTAAGCTTTTGCTTTCTGGAATACAATTTCTTCACAAGGGAATCCTTATGAGGCCGTGACACAATTATCATTTTAGAATGGCCGTAATGTTTTCATTAGCTCATTAATGTGAAGAATCAATTTTAGCCTTTTAAGGTGAGCTTTAGAAAATATTTTCTGAGTATATGAAGAGAATTATTGGTGATACTAGTTTGGGAGAAAACCAAGTGAAGACTTCTTCAGATGTGCCAAAGTTGAAAGTGACTTTAGAAAGATGATGACAGTGGGTAGAAGATGGAAGACAGTGGATGGAAGAACACCCTTTATAACTCTTACATTTACTTTGCTGCTCTTCAGCTGTAATTTTTTTTTCCAAAGCAAAATGTCCCCGAGTTAGAAAAAAAAAAAAAAAAAATTGGGATAATAAGGCTTTGGTGCAGAAAAATCTTTCTGAAGGCTCTAAGCTACTCTTAGAAGAGGAGTCTTTCACTGCCTGTGCTGCTCCAAATGGTGTTAACCCCTCTGGCTTTTCAGGTGTGGCAGGGTTTTGTTGGAGAATGAACTTCTTGGGTAAGAGCCTTTGCTTGAACAAAACACTCAGTTTCTGAGTCACTGCAGCTCAAATACCTGCATGGGAGAGGCTTGGGGTTATGAGGTTGTTGTCAATGACCTAAAGGAGACTCTTCTTGTCTGGGTGTGTGTTGAGAGCTGAATGGAGTGTTTGGTACCAAACCCAAACTTGTCTGTTATATGGTCTTTTTCATTTAAAAATAAATAATATCTTCATAGGATAGACACAGTTTAATTCCAAAGTCACTCTTTCACTGGAATTCAGTTTCCCATCAAGGAAGCATTGACATAAAAATTCCAGCCTGACCTCCTACAGCCTTTGTAATAATGAGCTACTCCTTCACTGACCCATTCAGATTGTGTCGGGAAGACAACAAGCACAAATAATCACAAAAGCCAACAGTCTGAGCTGCTGCTTTGGGACACGTCCTGCTCATCTGAGATTCCTGCACTCCGTGTAAGTGGTTTTTATAAGCAGCTCTCTGGAATGGGCACTGCAGGGTGCAGCTGAGGGCAGCAGGGATTGAGTGGGATTTCTGCTCCCTGGAAGAGTGAAAGGAAGTGATCTCTGCTTGCACACGTACCTCAGTGAAATTCAGATGTTTAGAAAAAACCTCAAGGAAGTTAATTTTCTCAAATGAAGTTCTTGACAAGTGGTAGTATAAATATGCTGTTACAGTGCTTCACAATCATGGATGTCTCCAAAAACCTGAAGTACAGGGCCCCTAATTCTGCTTCAGCTGTCTCAAAAAGAATAAAAAGGCTTGCAGTATGAGCACCAGGGCCATGTCTTGTGCCAAGTGCAGCAGTGCCCCAGGAGTGTGGTCAGCAGTGACTGATGCCAGAGGTGTGACCTGGCAGTGTGAGTTGATCTGGAGCACTGTCACCCTCTGAAAGAGCTGTGCAATCCCTGCTTTGTTCCAGGAGTCAGAGCCCCAGGCTGCGAGTTCCTGGAGGGCTTTACTGGAAGCACGTCAATAATTACATGCAGGAGGTCTGTGAGATGATGTCAGGACTAAGGGAAGCAATTAATTTTCTCTGTTGCCTTTGGTTGCAGACTTTGCAGCAGAACCAACACTGTGAGTAGTAACATTTTATCTGAAGGAAAAGATCCCTGACTCCCCTTTCCCTGACACTTAATTACACTTCTGTTTTGCTTGAAGGTCTCTGGAGCTGGAGTATTCCAAGCCCAGGAGGTGGCAGGCGTGGGATCGGTGCCTGAAGGTGCCTGCTGGATGTGCTTTTGCGAGATGCTGTAGCACTGCTTGTCAGCTTCCCTCAATAATTCCTGTTTGGCAGATTATTTTTGTCATCTAAGTATCTTCCAAAGAGTGAGCTGCTGATTTTTTCCCAAAGAAAAGCAACTTCATTCAGTTCTATGAATTTTGTTAAAATGAGTTAAGCTGTTCTCCTTTCTAAGTTTGAGTTGACTAAATTGACACAGGTTTGACTGGTTTGTTTCTTTCAGAACAAAAGCTGAAATAGCAGTGTCCAGCACTGAAAGCCAACAGTTGTGTCTGTCCACAAGAAAGTTGAATTAGCTGGCACAAGCTGCCCTTGAAAAGTGTCTGAGTATCCAGTACACATGTTTTGTATGTAACACTCAGTGTAGCTTTATGACATAAAAATGTCATCTTTACCTTGGGCTTGCCAAATGCTTAAAACCAAAAATAATTCCTCAAAACATGCCAGAAATGGAGTTGCAACTACTGCAAGCATGCGCAGTGAAAAATTAAAGTGGCTGAGGAAAGGAAAGTGGCATTGTAGATCTCTGGCACTCACCTGACCAGTCTGACAGCATTCCAGAAACCGAGGACTTGCCATTTAGACAGGGAGTGGAATGGACTTAATTGACAGAACAGAGGGAGAAATAATGGAGGGATGGAGAGGGCTGCTGAGACCAGATCCACTCTGTGTGTTGTTCATGCCCTCAGTGAGAGGGACTCCAGGACAGTGCTGTGCCCTGGGTGCACCAAATTAAAACCTTTCCTTTCCAGAGGAGGAAGACAATTATCCACGAAGGACTTGGTATACTGATGATGTTCTGGAGATTATTAGAAAGTAAAGATGTTCAAAGTTTCCTGATGTTCTGAAAGAATTCAGTTACTGTGCCTACAGGCAGAGAGGGAGAAGTAGGAGAGAATTCCATTTTATTAAAGACCAGTCACTGACTGCACAGAAAATCTCTTGAATGCAAAACAAAGGCAGAAGTCCTAGAGGGAGAGCTCTGGGCACTTCCAACCAAGCCCACAACTGGCTCTTTCTCACTCAGCTGTGGAGGTCGCTGATGGAGCCTGTTTCCAGCTGGGTTCAAGCTTTGCTAAGAGTTGGCAACTGCTGTGCTGATGGGCTGGTTTGGAAACAAGCAATGGAATATCAGCATTTGATCTGTGCAAGAGATGGGGGCTACTGAATTAATACTGAAAATCATTTATGCTGTGAACCTGAATTGCTACTCACAGGTTTGTTTTCCTGGGAAGAGCACACATGCCCCAGGACAACACTGGGTTGTCAGTAGGTGACTATAATTAGCTGTGCTTAACTGGCTGAATTAGGATGTCTTGACCAGTATCTTGCAATGCTGAGAAACTGCCAGAGAAACTGGCAGGATCTGAAATACTTAAAACAGCAAAAGCCTGTTAAAATCTCTCCCAAGTCACCTTTCAGCTGAACAGAAGTACAACACAACTATTAAGAGAATGCTGTCATATTTGAAATATTTTTAGCACGGTTTCCACTGCTTTTGCATTTGTGCTCGGGCCTGTTCTACCCCCTCCTCAAAAATAACTTAAATCTTTTGGCCAGCTTCAGTGACAAGAAAGATCTCGCAGACAGCTGACTTAATCCCAGTTGCATGAAAATTAAGGGCTTGGTGGAGATGATAAATCCAAAGATTTCCTCTGCTTTAGGTGGGATTGCCAAGGAAGTTTGGCTGGTTCCTAGGCGAGCCAGGCCAAACAAAGATCTGCGGTCTGCACACACGGAACCTGGCGCAGCACTGGCTTCCTTTTGCTCGAGCAGTAGTTGGAGGACATAAATAGGAGCTAAGCTGCTGCCTGTGCTAGGGGACCCTGGGGAGGGTGCTGGGGCAGTGGGCTGGGTGGGAGGGGTGAGGAGGGGAAGGTGGGAAGAGAAGACAAGTCTGCAAGGAATCAGGATTTATTAGTTCCTCTGTGTATGGCTTTGGAGAGCTGGGGCCATATGCCTGGCTTGGGTTTATAGCCAGTGGTGGAAGACTTGAAATTATTTTTCCTGTTGAAAAAAAGCAAAAAGGCCAAGAAGCCAAAACTTTCCCTTGCATGTAGAAGACCCATGTCACCAAAGAAATACTGTATGAGGGAACGAGCCAGATGAGCTGAGTACAGAGTTCTGTCGTATGGAGAAATGAAGTGCTGTTGCAAAAGGGAATATTCTTTGAACTGCTGTTATGGTTGCTGATGTTAGCAATCAGCTGCAGGTTAGCTGTAAGTAAAACAAATGCAGGAGGGTAATTAAAGAATGAACTTCTCTACCATGTGCAGTTCCCCAGCAGAAGTGCAGGGGACTGGTTGGGTTGTTGCATAACAACACACACAGGATTCAAACAGTTGAGGTCAGTTGTTTTCGCTGGCCCGTTCTGTCCGTGGAAAGAAAGAATGTAGTGAGTGTACTTCATCTTTTTTAAGCCTGCTAAGGGACCTTTAAAACTTTGCTTATAAAACATGGTTTATACAATTTTTTCATCCTCCCCTTCAGCTTCCCACCTCCTCAAGAAATAAAACCCAACTCTTT
>NW_008238440.1:3393498-3398311 GCF_000691975.1 Corvus brachyrhynchos | reverse complement strand
CTTTCCCTCCAAGGCCTGCTGTACCCTGTGTGCTCCATCACTTCCTATAAAACTACTGGATGTTGCAGGGGCAGCATCCCCACGTCCATGCAGAGGGAACAAGAGTTTTCTGGCCTTCTGCTCTAGGTCTGTGTGGTTTTATGGTGTTATTGGAAGACCACCACCTTTTTTCTCAGTCCAGGGCTTTTTTTTCCCCCTCTGTTCCCTGAATAAATGTAGTGCCATGAATAAAATAAACACTGCTGTCAGTCTCTCTGCATATTTTTTCAGTGTGCTTCATTATACAGGATTCTTTCAAAAGAAATGTAACTCCCAGTCTTGGCTGGTTCCCAGCACCATTAAAGGTCTGTTGGCACTTTTCTTAAGAATCTGGTGTTTTGCTTCTCTTTTTTATAGAAATTCATTTCACCTTGTGCTCTGAAGAATGTCTGCTGCCCTTCAGCCCAGCTGTGGCTGCACAGTAACTCCTCTCTGCCACTTGCAGATTGCAGATGCCCTTACAAGTTTTTGGAGGTGAAAGGCATCAGTGACTTTTTTACCACCAAACTGGACCAGTAGATGATACAGAATGAGATGTCAGTCCCTAATCCTGGAGTAAAAAAAAAATAATAAAATGGCTCTGTGAATGGCTCATTGTTAAAAGCACATGAAGTCATGTTCACATCTGCAAGGTAAGGGTCTGACTGATTCGTTTGGCAGCGTTGCCTTTCTTGGTTTTGGTTTGGGGGGGTGGGATTTTTTTCTTTTTGGTTTGTTTTTGAAAGGAAAACTCAGTTTCCTGATAGTGATGGTGAAATTCCAGGAGTGACACTTTTACCTGTCCCCTTAATCCTGTAGAGCTCCTTGGCACAGGTCCTGCGGGGACTTCAGCTGCTGCTGCCTCTGGTCCCAGCTGTGAGAGCTGGTGGCACCCCTGGTGCTCAGGCTGGGGATTGTCACCAGTGGGTGAGGCCTGGGGGGCTCCAGGGCTGCTCTGTTTATTTTCCAAGGCCTCAGGGCTGGAATCCAGGTGGAGGTGTTGAAAGTGTGCACAGGCCGATGTTGTAGCTGAGGAGAGGACTAGGACTCACTGCCACTTTTGGCTACTGAAGCTGCACTTTTTTAACCAGACAAAAAGCCCAGGAGTCCCTCACTGAGGTGTGGTGTGTGCCCAAGGGACCCTGGCCAAACAGGCACGGTGCTCTGATCCAGTGGAACTCGCCTGGATATTCAGTGCAAGAAGCCCTTAGAGGCTGCCCTTCACCTCAGCTTCTTTCTGTTCTTCTCTCTGCTTCTCTCTGGGCTCTGCTCAGTTGGTAGGGCTGGGCTTTGACCCCTTTCCTCAGTTGGTAGGGCTGGGCTTTGGCTCCCAGCTGAGGAATCCAGGTCTCATCACTGTTCCTGAGGTGCCTTTCCCAGTGGTGTCACACTGGCATGCTGCAATGCCCAGCTTGGCTGGACGTGGTGGCATGGAATTGTCACACTGTTCAGAGGCATCACAGAGATGTGACCTCATGACTCCCCACCATCCCATACAGTTTTCCTTCTGCTTAAAGTCCGTGTCAGAACTTGCAGTTTACTCTTCTTGTATTAATTCCTACTTCTGACTCAGCAAAATGATTTGCCCACCTCCCATGCTGCTGATGGCTTCAGAACCAGTGTGCACACCACACTCCCACACTGGGAAAACGCACAATTCCCTGCACTAAGGCACTCAAGGCTGCCAGATGTTTTCCTAAAGCAAGTCCTTTATTAGGTTTCGAGGGTGGGGCTTGTTTTTTTTCTTTTCCCCCAGCTGAAAAGCTGAGAGAAAGCTTCAGCATTTTTTACATTGAGAATTTCAAGGGGAAAAAAGCCTCCTGTCTGATGCCAAAGTTAAACTCTAATCACTGCTCAGCTCTCCTGGAATTTGGCAGCATACCAGTGCTCCTTCCCTTCGGTAGGTCATGTGGAAATACCGGAGCCTTTTCTTAAAGAACCTCTCAGCTTTTTTCAGGTACTCGCACACATGTGACTTTCCTGTTAGGATTCTAATGCCTTTTACACTCTTAACTGCATTAAAGCACCATTCCTAATAAGCACCATTCAGATCTACAAAATTTTATGTATAAGCATTAAAATACTTTTAAGTGTGTTAAGACTACATAAATGCAGCTTTAAAAATCTGGTTTTAAGTTGATACTCCTATTCTGCTGGAGTAGAGTCACAGGCTTTAATCTTGGAAATAGCACTTAAATGTGATTAATGAAAAAGCCCACAATTGGTTCACAAGTTTATGAGAGATTGTAGGAATAGCTGAGATGAAGGTTGAGAGGTGAGGGTCTCTTTGTTCAGTTTGTTCACTGAGAATATTTAAGATTCTCTTTCAACTGCTTTTTACACCTAACTCACCAGCTGGTTTTAATTTATGACCAGTGTCCCGGAGATTCTTTCTGATGGGGAGTTTTTATTCTGTCAAAGCTGACCTAACTGTTCTGTAACAAACAGATCATTTAATTACATACTTGGTTTTCCACTCTGTGCTGTTTCTTCCTTGTTCTCACTCCTCAGTCGTGTTTTAGCTGGATGTGAAGAACTCCCTGATGAATTCCCTGATCTGATTAGCTCGATACTCTGGTGGTGTCTTGAGTGCTGATCATTGACCCAGTTCCCCATTTTCCCGGTCTCTGTGAGCAGGCACACAATGGAATGGCAGGCTGTGCTCGGAAAGCTTGGAAACTCGTAAAGCCAAAGTTATCTGAGAGCGATCTGATCTGCCTGGGATGAATGCAGTGACCTTTTTCCTGGATCAGTACTTTTATTTACATATTAAACGTAGACATTTTTTCCCTTCCAGTGCTGCAGAGCTGAAAAGGTGCCGTATCAGGCAAGAATGTGTGTAAAGGATTCCTTTGTTAAATGTTGGCAGCAGCCTCAGCAGGCCTTGCCAAGTCAGTCCAGCCCACCCACCCATCCAGGAGCACGCCAGGGATTCCCGGCACAGCCTGGGCCCTCCTGGCAGGGCTGGGCCCTTGGAGCTAGGAGCTCAGGACCTGGGACACTCAGGAGCTGCCCTGGGACACTCAGGAGCTGCCCTGGGACACTCAGCACACACTGACACCAGGCCTCCCTCTTGCTCCAGGAACACCCTGCTGGAGCAGAGCTCACTCGCTGTGCTCTCCCTACCCTGGGAATTGGCTGCCCAAAACCAGAGGGGTTTGGTGTGGCCACACCTCCCAGCACCCCCAAACTGCTCCCATGATTTAAATACATTTACACTTCATGTCCTCCACTCCATGGGAAAAGGAAGTTATTAAGAAGTTTGCAGAAGGGTGTGCAGGAGGCACTAAGCAAACAGCCAGAATAAAGATCTCCTACCACCTCACCTTTGCTAAACCACTCAACCATTTTTCCCCTTTGTCCTTCTTCAACACCACCTTTTGATTCTCTTTCAACACACTGATATATTTTGGTTAGAACTGCAAAAGGTTGACCAAATTAATAGTCACTGGATGTTTCAAAAATGTTTTCCTTGTTTTGATCAGGGTAGTTTTCTAGAACTGCCACAGCAGTCCTTCAAAATAAAGGCTAAATGTCTGTGCAGGTAAATATGCATAACCTGTGTTCCTGAAACAGCCACAGAGCATTAAGTTACAATCCAGAGACACTCTCCTAAGTGACAACCACATACTTATGCTACTTCCTGCAAGAAAAAGAGCTTTGTGAGCATTCTGATTTCCCCAGAGTTATACAAGAACTGAAATAAGAGACTGTAAACACCTATTAGTCCAGCCCTGTGCCATAGCAGGATTTCCCCCTTACACTTACATGATTTCATGTTGTTAGGCCAGGTTCATGTGACCCAAGCAGAAGTTACCCTCCTCCATGCTTTGCTCATGTTTCCTTTTTTTTTTCTTTCCCTGCCACTCACTCTTCACCAAAGGGCAATGACTTTTACACCCCCCCCAACTCTTCACTTTGCTTGAGAATATTGGCCTCTCCCAGGCCCAGGATGTAGCACAGAAGCTGTGGAAGGACTTTGCACAGTCAGCTGTGCCTCCAGTTCACCAAGCCGTGACTGTCAGTGGTGAAAACCCCCCGACTCTTTCCATGGTTCTCTCTCTGAGGCTGTCTCCCTGCCCCTCCTTCTTTGGGGATGTTAATTCAGAGGCCAAATGAAAGAATATCTTGACATTAAAAATCACATGTAAAGGGCAGAACCCATGAAAAGAAGGATTAAAGGAGTTTCAAGTGAACTGAAAGGGAGACATGAAGTAAAACACTCAGGTAACTGAGAGGAAATCCCAAGGTGGATAATCCAATGTTCATGGAAAACAGAAGAACCGTAGCAGGAAGTCAGACTCTGGGAGGCCAGAGGAAGATGCTGGAAGAGTTAATGTGTTAAAGCCCCGTCATGTGGAAGAGGTGACAGTGTAGGCTGTCAGTGATAAGAGGAGGAGCACGGGTCTGTCAGAGCCTGGCTGAAACGATGGCAGATCACAGGATGCAATACGGAACACTTGGACTTCACCGTGGTACACAGCAGTCTGGCTGTGTTAAAAAAAATAACTTCGCTGCAGTTATCCAGGGGGGACCTGGATTTGCCAGGTTAAGTTGCAATTTGTCCTTATTTGTCGTGACACAGCAAAAGGAAAAGTACCTCCAGAAGCTGATTCACAGCCAGTCAAGACTACCTTGGAAAACGTCACTGTTTCGAAACACCACACTCGTGGAAGAACAGCCCGGGTGTTTCCGCTGCCGGAGCCGCTGGGGCGCAGTGTCAGCGCAGGGGCTCGGCCGTGAGCCCGGGGCGGTTCCGGAGCGCGGTGCCGAGCTCGGGGCTGTGGGCGCACCT
>NW_008238440.1:3337440-3393479 GCF_000691975.1 Corvus brachyrhynchos | reverse complement strand
TGCTTGTGGGCTTATTTTGGCACTTAATGATTGAAAACTGTCACTTGGAATGATATTTCTTATATGTATAGCATGGGAATGAGTTTTCCTTTGTATATTTTCTACTATAAACGAATAAAAGAATGTATTCTTTGTCTGATATGTGGCTCTTTTTGCTTGGCAGGGTAACTCCATCTTCCGAAAATCCCAATGGTGCTACCTGTAGTGTAAGTCAGGGAAAGCCCTCTTTAAGAAGAATAAAAGGGAGAATACACAGAAGCAAAAGTCTTGATAGCATTGATTTCTGTGAATTCACTGTAAGTACCATACCTTTTACATTTATCCTCTGTGAAGTTAAAAGAATCTTATTAATAAAGCAGTTTGCTTCTTGCAGTCTGTTTACCTGTTCGTCAGATTAGCAAAGGTATTGTACTTAATATTTTAATTGCCTTGCTACGTTGCCAAATATTAAGAGCAGTGGTGTCACTTGTATAATTAGTAATGTACAACTATATTCTTGTTCTTCAGCAATCATGAGAGATAAATTTTTATGTCAAATTCTAATGTTGCCTGTGTAAGATTAAGAAATTGACTGGAAATTGAGTAAATGTGAAAAGTGAATGAGAAATTTCAAATTTTATTTTTATATTGCGATTTTGGAAGTTACTTTTAAAAACAAACATTACTTTTTACAAAACCTACAAAACTATTTCATTTGCATATGGCAATAATAAAGTGCTAGAAAAGGAAATATATTTTTCTAAGAGATGTATATGCTTATAGTACTTGAAAGCTGGAATCACAGGTGATATGTTACTACAGTTAGGCAGTACTAGTATATACCTTTTCTCTTCTCTTTGGTTAGGTGGTAGGTGTATTTGTGTTATAGTTTCTGAAACTTCAATGTGATCATGGCAAAGAACCATGACAACCTCCCAGCTAACTGGGGAGAATTCAGTCAAAACAATGTAATTTTTAAACGGGCCCGGGATCCGCCCGGAGCTCGCAGAGTCCTCGCTCGCCTGCGTGCGGTCAGCGGGCTGAAGCGCTCTTAAATGCACGGAATAAAAGGAAAAAGCCCTTAAAATCCCCCAAACACCAAACGTGAGGTTTTGTATTGTGTAATTAAACGTGAGCTGTGCTCATTCGTGTACTTTGGACACCTGACCTGTTCAGTTTGATGGAGCCCATGCAAAGCTTGGACCACCCCTGCAGTGAAGCACGTAATAAACACCAAAGCATTTCAGCAGTTTCTGTGGTGCTAGTGCTGATGTTTGCCTTCATCTGATCTGCTTTCCAAGTCACTATTTTATATATATATATATATATATTTCAAATCAACAAATGTGTTTTTCAGGATATTAGGAAAAGAGGTGTTTTCACCTTGAGATAGATTTTTAAGTAATTTCTTACAGGGTACTGCAAATTCTTGTAATTTAAAATAGACGAGTTCTTTGAGAAGTGTGATGCCAGAAACATTTAAATATTTCATATATATAACTTCAGCATTTAAAACCACTGCTGGTTAGTACAAGGCAAAACTTGCACATACAGGTTTCATGAAAAACACATTGGAAGTATCCTAGTTTTAGCTGCACACAAGTTTATAGAGGACTGTTGTGATGAATGTGTGACCATTTTTTATGAATGCCCAGTAAAATCCAGGGTTTGGAAGTGTGATTTGTTTTCTTCTCATCTGCTCAGTGTAGGGTAGGATCTGTGCTCTGCAAGTGGTAGCAGTGAGCATGTTAGCCCAGCAGTCACACAACAGGGACCAGAGTGTTTGCATTGTGTGTGTTCAGGACTGGAGCCAAAGGATCTGTCATCACTGTGCAACATCTACCTGTCTTCGAGCTGTTTAAAACTGTCCGTGTGGTGGAAGTCCTGGGGTGGTGCTGCCTGATACACTGAAATAATCTGCCCTCGGGATTTTTGTTTCAGTTCCTACTGCAGATCCTTTCTGCAGTACACTAATAACTGTGGCAAGTCATGTTAAAAACTTGTCATTAAAATGAGTAATTACTGATCGTAACTGAATCTTCTGTTAGTAAATCTGACTTGCTTGGAACAAATTCCAGAGATACATGGAGTACACCTCGTAAGTTTCTAAGTCGTGTAAAGAAAGATGGGGGAAAACCACACTCTGCTGGAGTTAAGAGAGGTTTCCTTGTCTCTGGACAAAGACACTGCTGCTCCCAGTACATCGTTGGGAAGATTTACATGTGCAGAGTGTCTTGAGAGGAACTGAGCCGTGTTTCGTGTCCTTTCGTAAGAATGATCTGAGCTATTGCATGTGGTTCCTAAGAGTGTATGAATCCAGAGGGGCAGCAGTTAAGGAGAGATTAAATTAGCTAGTGTAGGGTGGAAGGCTGTGCACCACCTCAGCCTGGTTAGTTGTACTCAAAAAACCTCCATCTCATTCATGGTAATGGAATAGCAGACTACTGACATTTGCAAACCAATGGAAAACTGAGCAGTGTTGGAAAAGAAAGAAGAGAGAGCACATTCCACTGTGTACTTAGGTTGCTTATTTGCCAAGTATAATTATTTCAATTACAATATTCAATAATACCTTTACAAAAATATTGTAGGAACTGAAACGTTACCAAGTCTGTAGTGTAGAACTCTATCTCTTAAAAACAAGAAGGAACTCCTGGCACACAAAAAAACCATTACAAAAAGGAAAAAGGCAAGTACTGGTTATGATAAAAGTCTCTAAATGTCTTCTAGTAAAAAGAATGTTACAGGAAAGATTACAATGTATGTGCTTTATTTAGCATCAGGACTTGTCTTAAAATACATTTGTGATTGGCAGGCAAGATGTCAGCTCACGGCAAACATTGCTGCTTGTTCTAATCTTTGGTTGAAGAGCTTCCCACAAACTGGCCCGTGGTGCTGTGGGAAGGAAAACTGCTGCACTTTGTGGCTTGGATGGCCCTGCTTCCAAATGCCCATTTTTGACTGTCAAAAGCAGAAGGAACAGGGAATGGGGAAAACCCCACATCACTTAAAATAGGTGTAGGGCTCTGTAATTTGTTGTGGATTTATCTTTATGGATTCAGATAAAGGGTTGTTGCAAGAGGGAAACCATTCTATGACGTTGTAGGCATATGGAGTAATTTATTTGCTGCTAGAGGGGACAGTAGTTTTAACTTATTTATATTTCAAGAGGATATGCCTCAAAGTGTCCTCTGAAGGGACACCAACATAATGGGTTATGGTGATGTTTCATGTATAGTATTGTGCAGCTTACTTCTGAGCCTTGTTTTGGTGTTTGCTAAGTTTAGATTTGGTTGCAGACCAGAAAACTGTACAATTTAAGGCTTGCAGCTCCTCTTTATGACCAAGCTGAAGAGCTCCTAGTCCTTGGATCTGCCTGCCAGTGGTCAGTGATGGCAGCGTGAGGAGCAGTGAGGGAATAAGGGGAAGGGCCCATGTGGAACAGCTTGGCATTGAACCGATTTGCCTGGTTTTGGCAATGTTATTGTTAGGCAGGTGAGCTTTTCTGAAAGGAGTCTTGTGCTTGTGTCTCAGTGTTCTGTTGAAATAGTTGTGTGTGTTTGTTGGGATCTGTGAGGGAACATCTGCTGTACTGGGGATGCAGCTGTAGCCTCTTTTCAGCAGCAGCTTGGAGGAAGGTGGGGAGTGCTGGACCACATCAGAAAAGGAGCGTTTAGGGCTGCTGGGGCAGCTGAGACACCTGAGGGTGTCACCAGGCAGGTGGGAAGTGACACACAAAGGGAAATGGGAGGGGGGGAGGACTTAAGGTAGCTTGGAGCTTTCATGTTTGGTTTGTGCCTTTTGGTTTTGTTCTAATGAGACTTTGAACTCGAAAGGGAAGTCAGGGAGAAGCCAGTACACTTGTGTGCTAACCAAAGAAATGTTTTTGCTTTGGAGAAGTTGTCTCAGCTGACTTTCTGGCATTTAAATGGAGCAGTACCTTTTCTCATGGAAGGTGTGAGAGAGAAGTGGCTGGGCTTGGGGAGCGGCGCCGGAGTAGAGTTTATTCTCATTACTTTCTGGCATGAACTTGCTTCTCATGCTTTTGAGGGCTTTAATACTTTCCATTGAGACTACTGTACAATAATGAAATGGATATCACTGGAAAACTTTGCTGTGGATGTCCTCAAATGATTTGTTTTATTTCAGTACTTTCTCCCCATTCCCTTGAATATCCGAAGGACAGTCTCTCATTTTCCTGAGTGTGCTTGCTGAAGAAAGGTGTTTACTGTGTGAGGAGTCAGGAGGGGCCCATTCTGTCATCCAAAGGAGATGGGCTGGTTAGTAGGTACGACTTCTTTGCTGGAAATAGTTTCATTTTAGATGAGACTGTCTGCTTTTTTTCCCCCTCTTCATTTAAGTTTTCTCTTCAGCTTTTCAAAATACATTATTATTATTACTTTTCCTTGATTACTGTAATTCTGCACCTCCAAGGATCATACTGTCATTAAAGCTGGGCATAGACATATTTCCTACTGAAATTCCCATGGCCAGGCGTGGCTGCCCTTTGTCTGCTGCTCAGTTTTTCTGGGAGTGTAGCTCCAGGTGGGCTGTTCATCAGGCTTTAAGGAAAGGAAAACCAGGCAGGATCCAGTTGGGAACCCTGTTGGTTCTCACCAGAATCCTGCCAGGTTTGCACAGGCACTTGCTTTAAAGTAGCATGTATCACCTTTAACAGCTGGGCCAGTTGGTGTGGAAAATCGTGCCTGGTCAGTTCTTGTGACACTGGCAGCAGTTAGGAATGGTTGAACTGGAGCAGTGGGATCACAGAGCAACCTTCTGGTGGAAGCAGCAAGAGGCAGAAGCCCCTTAGCATGTGCTGGCTGAGAGAGGGTGGATGGCATTTGTGGTGGTTGGTGATGGCTTCTGTGGCTCAGACAGCCCTAGACTTTCTTCTCCTCATGTGTTTGTTCCAAATGCTACAAAAATCCATCAGAGATTCCTTTTAAAGAAGATAATACTTCTGCTTGGGAGGTCTCTGAGCTGCAAGATGCTGATGAGTGCACTGGGAAGTATCACTCCCGACTTGCTCTCGTCTTCTTGTCTATAGCATTTGATATGGCCTGTCAGGGGAGGCAGCATTTTGAGCTAAATGAAATCTGGTGGGAATAGCAGTTCAGATGTTCACAATTTTCGGAATAAAAAGTTCCATCTTCATTGGTGGAAAGTAGCTGAACATTGAAAAAAAGTTGTTTTGTGGCTTACTGTCATGATACATTTGCAGATTCAGAAATGGGTTGCTGAGGCCAGGGCTACAGTGAAACTCTGCTGTCAGGTTCTGCTGCAATGAAGAAAACAAAATTCAAAAGCCAGGAATACATGCCTACATGGGTAATAAGACTATTGAGAATTCTCATTGTTAATTATATTAGAAAATTAGAGTAATAACATTTATGTTCCAAGGAATAAGCTAATTGCTGACTATTAGAATCTGGTTGAAAGCTATTCTGAGGTGTTCAGTAATCTCATATTTAGTTATTGCTGCCTTCTTGTGCCTTGAGCTCAGCATCTCAGCTGGAGGGGAGGATTAGATGGAGCCCCCAGCCTCCCTCCCACTTGTGTGTGATGTGTCACATCTCAGGGCATGTCTGACTCACCTGCTCCTTTGCCTCTGGGTGTGATTCCTGACTGGGAGTGGGTGGCTGGAGCAGGGAGCTGGGTGCTTCACAGGCAGCTGCCCTCTGTAAGTCAAGAGAAGTTACCAGCAGGCCACTGGATCAGTGTGAGGAAAGGGAGATTACTGCTTTGGAGATTACTCCAATGCTTTTGCATTGTCGTTGTGAAGTTTGGGTTTCTGTCCATGGGGTATTATCAGTTGCAGAGAGTTAGTAGAGGGCAGTGGGTGATGTTCTGAGCACAGTCAGTGCTCAGTCACAGCAGTCAGGCCATTGGTCCTGGTGGGAAGCACTTGGTGCTCTTGCTGAAGAGCAGAGCATTGCAGGAGGCACCCTAGCCTCAGAGGGAACTTGGGATCCCAGGCAGCCCTGGACTTGCCTTTTTTATTCATAGGTGATGGTTTCACCTTAAGGTTTAATTCTATTCATTTGTTCTGCACTCCGGAGGGGTAGAATCCTTCCTTCTTTTCACTCTGGATTTAGTTTGAGCAATTTATAGCTCTTTGTTCCTGAGTGAACATTGCCACTTGCCATAACTCCTCCTTACCCCTCCTGCCCTCAGCCAGCCCTGTTCTTGCTGCACGATGCAGGACAGGCTGGTTTGGGCTGGCCTGGACAAGGGGCTCTCTGCTCTGGGGCCGTCCAGCTGCCCTCCCGTGCCCTGTGGGGCAGAGGGGGTGGGCTCTCAGTAGCCACAGCCTGAGCAGGGGTGACCTTTGGGCTGTGTGCCACCACTCTGTACAATGCCACTTTTCCAGCCACTTCTCTTTCATCCTAGGGTCACATTGGCAATTTATAGTCATTCTGTGATGAACTGCATCGTCCACCTCTTGTTCTCTTATAGTCTCCAAACAACGAATGTGTGTTACTGTGAGAAATCAGTGTGATTTTTTGTGTCATGTGCTGAATTCTGATTTTCAGTGGCATTTGTAGCTGCTTGTTCAGAAGATGTTGAGTATCCCAGCAGATACCGGTGATCTTTGGCATTTGGTCTTAGAAAAAGGCTGTTGTAATATCATATCAAGAGGATCAAATTTGTAGTGCACAAATATGCTTAGAAATCCTCTTCAGGTGTCTCTTCAGTGCCTCTGAAACTCTTGATTTTTCTTCAAAAAGATTTCTCTTTAAAGGTTGTGGGTCTGCATTGCTGTGTGGTGATATTTTTATCCTAACATTTACTGTGGAAGAATAATGAGATACCTCTATTTAGCTCTGCTTTTTATTGTTTCTGTGTACAACTAAAGAAATGACTGTGGCTGTCTTCCCACAGAAAGGTGGAGAGGTTTTGGTTTCTTTCATGGTGTCTCTTAACTACCATCTGGCCATGGGATCATATCCTACTGATCCTACAGTAAACTCCAAATGCCTGTTAATATTTTCTCTCTTAAGATGGTGGATAGTTTTTAAATTCTGATTTCAGAAGAAATTCCTATAATGTCTGTGCCAAGCATACTGTATTTTTTTCCCTTCCATTATGAACCAGTGCAATACTAATAGATGCACTACACTAATGTAGTTCTCATGGTATTAATAATTGGAAAGCTACCTTTATTTCTTGTAATTTTTCTAGTAATGTTTTTGTTGATGAGACTCCCTAGTGATTTAATTATCATCTTGAGATAAGAAGATGAGGACTAGAAATTTAAGAGCTTGTGTTTTTCTTTCAACATAATCAGTACAGGAGGAATCTCTTAGTTCTGGTGGGAGTTAGTGCATTGTTTTGTCAAATCAACTTGCACACTTTTCAGTATCACACTTGCACACTTCATCATCCTGTGCTCAAAATTGCATTTCATCAAAATCTGCCTTGCTTCTGAACCTCAGCAAATAATTTTGTACTGAAACTTTGCATACAAAGAAAACTAAATGCACAATGAAGAGACATCTTAACAATGGGTCAGCTGCTGTTGTTCTGTAGTGCTAAAGTCACCACTTATTAGAGCTGCAATAAAAAAATACATTCTTATTTAAAGAAAGAAAAGTCACCTAATTCTCAGATGGTTTGTGCAGTTGCTTCCAAAACATGGAAGTAATGTTTAGGTTTCTCTGGAACTTGTACCATCAGCTTCAGATATGGGAGGAGGGAAGCAGAAGCTGGTAACACCAACCTGATGTAGAATAGGGGTAAGAACATACAACCATGAGTAGAGAAAAGATGGGTCAGAAATATTCCTGACAATGGGCAGAGAGGTCCTAGAGCTGGTGTAGCTCTCACCCAAAGTGAGAGGGCCACTCACAGTCCTCAGTGTGGGTTCAGGTGAGCAGAGTATCCTCTGATGTTTAGTCTCACTGTGTGCAAATTAAACTGGGAACTGTAACTCAGAGTATCAGATTCCTGACTGTGGTATTTAGTGAGCTGTAATTAAGGCTGTGGTGTTTAATGCCTTAGCTTGTGGAAGAATATGATGTGTTTTTACCCAGACAAGTGTTCCAGCATCCAGTTAAACTTCTTTTCATGTGTGACTTGATATTCAGGTGGTGATGCTTGACACATCTTTAAATTTTCTTTAGCTCATATGTACATTCTCAAAGTGTTCAGGCTGCAAGTGAGCTGAACTGGTTGGGATTGTTTGCTTCATTTAGGATAGCCTGAAAGCCCAGCAGCCAGTGCCAGCGAGTAGGAACACATCCTGTGCTGTGTCTGAGTTGCACAAGGTGCTGCTTCTGCTGTGACTTTCACTGAAGCTAACCCGAGGTATTTTCAAATGCTGTAAATCTGCCAGAGATCCAGCACTACTCAAAACAGGCCTGGCAATCTTTTTCCAAATTATTTTATGAATCGAGTACAACCATTTCCATATTAGGAATTTTCTGTACTTTTGTACATTTTTAAACTGAAATGCTCATGGCAAGGAAGCAACGAGCATGGTTGTGAATATTATTAAATGCTTAAGGTCTCCAAGTCTTTAACAATCTGTAGTAACTTCTCTCTCAGGAAATTATTTTCATGCTAGAAACTGATAGTGCCACTTGAATGGTGTGAGTAGATTAATTAGTTGTTTGATCATACTCTCTTCTTAAAGAAACTAATTGTTGCATTTAATGCTTAGAGACTTTTTATCTGATGTAGATGAAACCTTTTATAAAATATAGTGATATTTAAATTTGAGACGCTGATGTGCTGAGTAACATTTTACAGTTACTTTGGGGGTGTGCTGCAGCCCCTGGCGTGCAGGATGGTGCCGGGAGCTGAGGGCAGCGCGGCAGGGGCTCTGCGCTGCTCACAGCCCTGTGCAGGGTGCAGCCCAGGCTGCTGCAGGCTGGGGCACAGCTGCTCTCCGGTTATAAAACCCCAGGGGCTGTGTTTGCAGTTGTGCAATGGCATCTGGGGGCTCTCTGCGGCATTGGCAGAGTTCCTCCTGCATCCCTGGTGTCCGCCGGGCTGAGCAGCGCGGAGCTGCCCCGCGTTCCCCAGGGCAGCTGCCAGTGCTCTGCATCTCCTGGCCTCCAGCTCTTGTTTTAATGTTCTCTTTCACCAGGATGTCTAGACTCTTTTTGCCTTTTAAGGCATGGCATCTAAGGGGGCCTTCGGGTTACAGTCTTGGGAACGTTGGGATTGCAAGGACATATTGCACCATTTCCTTTAAACAAAAACAAACCCAAAAAACTTCAATGGATTCTGTAGGACTACTTTAAGTTCTTGACTGTTTTCTCATTAAAATTCCTTTCTTGTTTTAGTATCTGTGGGATGTTTGATGTTTACTCATAATTGGGATTAAATGGGATTTTAAAGGATACAGACTGATTCTGATAGTGATAAAATAGAACTTTCACTTTTTAAAATAGCCAAACAGGCTAGTTAAACTAGAGGCTGTGTAAAGCAAATACTTGACAAATTTTATTATTATACCTTTACTTCTTAAAACTAATAAATTAATTATCTGTTTGTTACCAGATTTACAGTACTGTGTTTTAATATTGTTTTGACTAGCCAGGTTTCCAGCACAGGCTGGCCTGTGAACATGGATGGGAACATGAAGCCAGTTCAGAAGTGTTGATTTTTTTCTTTTTTTAAAAGCTGAAGAGAGAATTCTCATAAGTGAAGCAATAGCTTTTTTTTTTTTACTGTATTTAAAAATCATGCAAATATGATCTCAGTAATGTGCTGTATTCCAGCAGACTGTGTCTGCGTGTGTGTGCACCATACAGATTTTGTGTGTGCAGCCCCAAGACGAGGGCAGTTATATCTACCCATTTTGTTTAAATAACAAAGATATGATAAGCTCTGCATTCTTACAGTTGATCTCAATGGAAAATGCCAGGAAGTGGAGTGGAGAGGACACTTCACCCTTGCTGGGAGGTTGGGGAGGAAAGGTGGATGCTGTACTGAGAGGTACCTCCTGAGCATCCCACACAGGTGTTACTAACAGCTAATAAATGCTGATACTAAACTGCTGACTCTCCTGACTTCAGTGACACTGACTGTTAAATTATCTGTAAGATTAACAGGAGTTGGCAGTGGTTTTTAAGGAAGGATTTTTAAGGACCCTGCTTTGGTGCCTGAAAGTGAGGGTTGCTAACATTCAGGTTATTAAGTGAGGTTTGCTAATAGAGCAGTTAAGCTGGATTTATTCTCCATTTTGTTACCTGTAGCCAGTTTTTGCTTTATTGTGGTAAAGCCTGCATGAGTAGGAGTATAGCAGCAAATGGGACTAATGGGAAAGTATTTTATTCTCCCTTCTGCCCCCACTACTTGCAGCTGGCAGTAGTTGAGGAAGATGCAGATGACTCAGTGCGTACACAATTACATTCAGTGTCGCACCAAAGAAATGCATGATGGTTTCTTTGACCTATTTTTGCCTGACTTGTTGAAGAACATAATATGCAAATGCTGGTCAGATTGTGATAAAATTGGATTTGAAGAAACCTAGTTGGGTAATCCTGCTGTTTAAGAATTTCCACTCAGCATTGTGTGAGTGCTTTAATTATGGTTTTTATCAGCACCCTGGAGCTCTGTTCTGAGGTCTGGCTGCACTGCAGTGGTTTGTGTGCAGAGTTCCCTGGGCTGGTGGCCTGTCCCTCTCTGCTCCTCTGCGGCAGGCAGGGGGACACTGAAGCTTCTTGAGAGAATTTTACTGTCTGACCTTGGTGAGCTGCAGCTCCCTCTGAGGAACCTGCCCTGTCTGGCACTAGGGAGCATCGTTAAACAGACCAGCTTGTGGTGCTTGGGAATTAGAGATGCCTGCAGACGCTGCCAGAATGAGCATGAGCCAATGAATGGGAAAATTAAGCCTCAAGTATCAGGATATGGTGAAAAAGGGGTGAAGAATCATCTCCCTCCCGTAGTTTTTCTGTTTGATGGCACTCACTGTAGCCATTGGCACAATTCATGTACTGTAGGTACAAAATAAACCTTTCCATTTATGAGTTGTTCACTGGGTTGTTCAGGAATGAAGTGCTTAATGCAGTATATGAATGGGCAAGTTAGAAATGTGAGACTCTGTGTTGGGATTTTGTTCATTATTGTCTTGAAGGGCCTGTTGCTTATGAAAATATTTTGATTTATGCTACACAAGAATTGTAGTTTCTGGGGATGGGAGGCACAGGTTCCTGTGGAGAGGAATTGGGGGGAGAAACTAGTTATGTTTTGCATATTCTGTTTGCCTTTGTTTAAAGCATAGCTCTCTGTACGGTCTTCAAATGAACCTTCCCGTAGGATGGGCTTGCTAAAAAGCTGTTGATGGGCTTTTGTTTATGGGACAGGTGGCACACTACATTCATTTTTGTCTAATCTGGATGGTTTGTTTGAGTCTCATTCAGATTTCAGTGAGGAAATGTCATGTGCCTAAAACAAATACCTCCTCGCAATGTGCCTTGGCTTGGGATTCTGCTCAGTGGTTCTTTTGTTCATCTGCTAGTTGGATAAAACCTAAAATACATCTAAATCTGACTTTTTCAGGGGGGGCTTCATTGTTTTTGTTTTCTTAGGAAGAACTATGTTTGTTTTATCTGTCAGAACCTCCTATGCGTTTAATGGTACTTGAACTGGAGTTGATTTTGCATTTATCTAGCAGATAAGAATGTTTGTTGTATAAGTGTGTCCAAGCAATAACAAAACTCTGTACTAAAGCAGTTAGCAGGAAATAAGTCACCATATCATGTCTGCAGATTTTTTTTTGTTCTAGATTCTAGATATGATTAAGTTCACTTTTAAATTGATGCATTTCTGTTTAGCCAGTTGAGAATCTCTTCTGTTCACTTAGTTCAGTCTAGTTCATTATTTTTCTTAGAATAAGCATTAGTTTTGATGTCATAAATGTTTCAAAACAAATACCATTCTGCTGTTAATTTTGAGTGTTGATTACCCTCACTCTTAAATATGACCCATTCTCCTAATAAACCATGAAAATGTTTCAGGCCTCAGCAATATGTTCT
The DNA here is from genome assembly GCF_000691975.1 of Corvus brachyrhynchos. Classification (NCBI taxonomy): domain Eukaryota; kingdom Metazoa; phylum Chordata; class Aves; order Passeriformes; family Corvidae; genus Corvus; species Corvus brachyrhynchos. The sequence goes on along the minus strand of NW_008238440.1, from coordinate 3,381,510 downwards.
GTATTTAGAATTGGTCTCTTGCCTGAATTGAGAAGGGGAAGTCAGCAGTAGCTGAATCTTAGGATTATAGAGAACTGCTGGAGGTGGCAAAAGATCAGCTGATGTAGTAAAGATTCTGCAATATTTAATGCACTGAAGTTTTGCCACATTACAGCCAAAAGTGAAGTAAGAAATAATGAAACCTTTGCAGCTCCATGTAAAACAGTAGAGGTGCAATGATGATCTGAAACGCACGTTTTCTGCTGTTACTTCTACCATCACCCCCAAAACCAGATCAGAGGTGAATCGGGAGGCCTGGTTGAATTTCTCTGGGTTGGTTTGATTGTATTTGTGCCATTAGGGCACAATTTAGTGCCCTAAATCCAGGGTGCTGAATCACTGGTGGTGCTTAAGCTTCCCTCTCTGGTAAGTATTGTTTTTCTAAACTTTGTATCTTGCAGGGAAAGTTTAATGCTCCTTTGTGATTTAAGGCCCCTTGCAGCTTCTTACCAGAGTTAGTAACACTTTTCATGTAGTCTTGAGGATGCAGACCAGGAGCAGGTGGGAAATCAGTCATTTTTTGCTTAGGGTAAAAGATGGTTTCCTGCTGGAGGAGCAGGACTGTGTTTGAGCCATATGATCCCAAATATTCATATCTGTGCCAGCTGTTTTAGATGTGGGAAATGCATGTGCTTTGCAAGGAATGAGACCCACTTCGTTTCATGCATAAAGTTGGGACTGCCAGGCCAAGTAAATGAGAACAATAAATCTAGATCTTAATGCAAGAAAGTTCAACGTCTTCAGATACTTTAAGTGGTATAAAAGCAATATATTTCTTCCCTATTTTGTGCATGTGTATTCTGCTGTACCATTAATTTAAACAGTCTGGATGTAAAAATGTCTTCCTAGTGTGACATTCTTACTAACGTTCTGTGGGTATTTTTCAGGCAGAAAAAATGCTGACCATTTTGTGGTTTTTTGGAAATCATGTGTAATTATGTCATTTAACCACACAATACGGCTTTCTGTGGTAATGTTTTAGATAAACAGGAAAGCTCATTTTTTACTTTGTTTTCATTGCAGAACTGTATTTTTTTTTTATTTTAATGCAACGTTCTTTGATTAATTTCTTCAAAAATATAACAACATATTCTGACAGGAAAAATACACGATTAGCAACCTCCTAAAAGTTCTTTTTCAGCGTTGGTGCCTGTCACAGCACATTTTCTCCATTTTGGGGAAATAACAGTGTTTTATGTCTGATGTGCCTGTGTTGCCAAGAAAGTGATGTAAATATGAGGCATTTACATAGCCCCGAGGCAGATGATTTCTTCATTAAGGGCCCTTCTCCAGGGGAATTTGCAGGAAAGTTGAGATGACTACAGTAATGGTAGGAGGCTGATGGGGCTAACTCCAAGAAGAGGATGTTGCATCCCAGAGTAGAGGCTCTCTCTCAGGAATTCCATGGCCCTAAATCGTGGTGGCTCCATGGAGCTGCTCTGGGGGCTCGGTGCTGCACACCCCCGGCAGTAACACTGGCTGACAGCTTGCCAGTTTATTCAGGGCTAAGAGCACAAAATGGCATTATTGGGAAGTACATCTCATACTTAATCCTCTGCTTGGGGCTTTTTTCCTCCTGCCTGTGTGATGTGGTGGTGGGAGATGGGGGGTGGAGGGCAGGGGATGCTCTGTCACAGCACTGGAGCTGCATTGCACACTCTGGCAGAGCCAGAAGCCAGACCTTTCCTCAGCTTACCCTGACCTTACCTCATTCTTTCTGAGCCTGCTTTGTTGATCAGATTCTTGCAAGGAAAAGGTGTTATTGCAGGTAGCCTGGGATACCTCTGCATGGACCTGAGCATCCAGAATTAGCAGATGTTTCCATCATGACAAAGCTGCATTTTAATGCAATATTCACTGTACTTACTTTAAGAAGAGTGGAAGTAGAAGAGAAACCAAAAGCCACTGTTAAAAATGAGAAAGTAAGTAATAAAAGAGAGCTATACAAATCTTTGGGTGCTTGAAGAGTTCGAGTGGAGTAGAAAACTCTCCAAAGTACTTGGTACAGAGAAAAAAGGTGAAAAGGTTTGTTCTGGCCATCAGAGAAAACTTTCTCTCTTGCCTCGGCCCGAGAAAGCTGTAGCTGTGTCATTTGTGGGAGAGAGCAGTAATTCATGGAAGAGGAGATTTCCACCACATTCAGTTTCTCATCTTTCCTCGGTAAACCAGCCTTGAAAGTGGAAAAACTTGTCAAATCTCATCACCCTAAACTATGAAAAGATGTGTGATTTGAAAGTGGGGGTTGCCTCCCATGTTGGACAAATGTCAGGGTGTATTTTGTTGGCCAGATGCTGTTCCCCTGGTTTTCTGGGGTTTTTTAGCTGGTCCTGGAACTGCAGTCATGGGAGGCAGAAGCAGGATCCTGGATCCTGGTTTTTTGAGTGTTCCAAGCAAGGGCAGAGCTTTAGCAGCCGGGGAGTTGGGTTTTTCTCTGTAGCTTTGTGTCCCAGTCCCCCAGAGCAGTGCAAACCTAGATGGAGCATGGAGGCTTCCCAGGAGGGCTGGAGGGTCTCGATCCTTGCTTCCCCTTCCAGGAGGGTGTGTGTAGGCACCATGGAAAGGCCAGGCACCAGTTTCATCTGGGATGTGAGCTGTGGCAGGGGGAAGAGCAAAGGAAGCTCTGGGGAAGGGACTTTGCTGTTGTTTGCAATGGGACTCTCTGGGGCACCTCGTTCTGCTTCGTGGCTGTGCCAGTCAAGGGGTGTTCTGTGTTAATTCCCTGCCTCAGTTATGTACACACTCTCATAAATTATTTATTTCATAAATTTAAAAATGCAGGGAAAATGAATGTTAACACATGGTTGGGTTTTTTTTTAATGAACCTTATCACTGGATGAGCCGTGGCCTTTGAGAATCTGCTCTGGCTCTTGTGGCAGCATTTGGACAACACTTTTAAGCTCTCTGAGTAAATTGTGGGGTTATGGAATCAACCCTGTGTATTTCACTTTCATTTCATGTGTTCTGAGTAGTTTGCTTTTTTATTGAAAACAAAGTTAGATTCCTCTCTGAGGGAATGGCCAATGAAAGTGATACTAAGTATGTTTTTATAGAAGTTTCATATGATTTTTAGTTAATTTGAAGGATGCTTCTGACAAGTTCATAAATGTGTAGGAGGACAAGATTATCCTGATGTTTTAAAGGGAATATATTTTGTATTGAGGACTGAGATTTCTATTGTGATTAGAAAAAGGGAAGTTTCTGTAGGAGGTTAGCTTTTTTCTGATGTAGTGATTAATGTGGATTTCATTATTTGACATAGCTTTGCTGTGAGACAGTCATGGCAGGTAGCAGGAGGGTATTACTGTAGCACTGGCAGGATGGATAGTCTTTGAGAAGGGGGACATACATTTTTATTGGAAGAAAAATAATAACACATTTAGTTGGAATCTTATTTGAAGTACCAAAGAGTTAGAAATAAATTGTGTGTATGGGAGTGTTGTCCTTTTCCTGTCTCCTTCCATCAGACAGGGAAGCAATCGAGGTTTTCTCCCAGCCTGTCTGATGAATTTATCAATAGACTTGGGCTGTCACACCCCAGGCACTGCACACTGCTGCACATCCTAAATGATGGCACATCTTAATTGTGTTTGAAATGGTTTGGGTTAAGTCAGGCCTAAGTGTACACAACTAACACTTTTTTCTTACCAGAGTGTGTCACAGGTAAATGCATTTTATAGTTTCTTAAGGGATAAAATGAAATCTAAATGTAGAGTTGCTTTGGAGTTCATTAATTCTGATCTTGGGAATACGTAAATAACACCAGATTATTTGAGTTCATTACTCCAACTGCACCTTCAGTATGTAATTAATTTCTAATGCTGTACACAGGAGACTCTTTGGGCTCTTCTGAGCTTTGCCAGCCAAGGTGGGTGTGTTAGCCTTGAAGAAGCAATGCTGCCTGGTGTGGAGAAGAGTCAGTGTAAAAGTTTATCAGCAAAACACCAGAGTTGTTGCCCAGCCTAGCAACTGATGTGCCAGAGATTTTGGCTCCTTCAGCCAGATGTTGGTGGCACAATTCAGACTTGTTCATGTTTTGAGAAAATGAACCTGATCTTTGGGGCTTGTACTACAGTATTTCTAGAGAATATTGCAGAACCATTTATTTTAAAAGAAAAAAATTACAAGTGTCATAATATATTAAAAATAGTGGCAAGAAAATTAGAAATTTTATTATATTGCAAAATCCAGAAGTAAAAATTTTGCTGGCTGACATTTAGCATTAATATGTGATGTTGATCCTTCTTGAAAGAGCAAAGATTGGCTTTTAAAGCTTTTTTTTTTAAATTGCATTCAGTCTCATCTTCAGTTTTGAGGCTCGTGTGTACAGAGAGGATGAACTTCATTACATGCTAATACTTTAGAATGAGTCTGTGTCTGGACAGTAATTTTTTTTGGTATGTGTGTCATTGTTGAAATCATAGTTTGACTTTGATTCTGCATTGATTCTGAATATTCCATTTCATGGATGATCTTTCTTTCTGAAGCTATTCAATGTCAAAGATAAAATCTGAAGTGTTTAATCACTGGGTATCCATTGAGAATTTGTTTGATGTGAATTGGCCTGCTCTGTTAGCTGACAAAAATTAGTGTGGCATGTGCTCTCTTTAATGAACATGTGCTAAGTGAACTGTGAGAGGCTTTCCAACCAAGTGTGAGGTTTTTTCATTAAAGTAGTTCTGCTGAGCTTTAATTAGTTTTTAAAGTTAGATTTTCTACTGTGTTCTGAAGTACCTGGCAAATGAACATGAGGAGTATTGTCCTTTTCTTAGAATTACTGCTCATGTTAGTGGCAAAAATGGTGAATTCTTTCAAAACCCTTTTTCATCATTTTGCAAGTTTTGTTGGGGGAGGCAAAGACAAACCAATGGATGAAGCATAAAAAGTGCATGAAGGAAGGGTATCTGCAAAACATTGAAATTGGCAAAGAAGGATTTAGCAGAAATTGGTTTTTAATTATGGCTTCTGTCAATCTTTTAAACTTATGTTTGTGCAGAACATTCAGATTGTTGAATATTTGGCTCTGAGGAAAGTATCTCCCTTAGTTCCTCATCCTCAGATTGAAGTGCTTACTGAGCCTCGTTAGAATTCTGTGGCACAGCAAGAAGAGAATTCTTTCTAAAAAATGTCAGTGGGCGGATGGGGGTGGTTGTCCTGAAATCCAAAGCAAAACACTCTTAAGGCCTTCCTTGCTTGTCCTGGAAAATGCAAAAACCCCAACAAAACAACAAAAAACCCCCAAACCATCCATGCAACTGCTGCTCTTCTGTCAGTTGTGTTTGAGGAGGAATCCCCTCGCACGTAGCTTGGTGTGAGGGTTGTGTGCCCGAGGTGGGTCAGTGGTGCCCATGTGCTGGCAGCTGTCCCTGCTGGCTGCTGCTGGGCTCTGGGGTGGATACCTTTCAGTTTTGTCCACTGGGCAGACTTTATTTAAAAGTACAGTGAGTGTCAGTGTTTTATACTAAATGGTGAATTCATCTCTTGCCAGAGTCCACACGAGATAACTCTTCCAAGAGTTAACTTCTGAATTTAGTGTGACCTATCATTATCCCAGTTCCATGTTTGTGTTTGCAGCACCAGGGGATTTTCCTTCATCTCTTAGCTGCTTGTTTTATTGTCCTATAAGGGAATCATAAAATATGGTTTTATATGAAATATAGTGTACTGATGATGATAAATGTGAAAAAGGCAGACATTTTTGGAGACCAGTAGAAATCCTGAATCTATTCTATTTTGAATTAATGTAGGTCTGAATTGGTAGTGAATTTTAAGTAATAATCTTTATTGAAATGTCTTTCACAATCACAGAACATTAATACTGTGTAATTGTGCTCGAGGTTGGTCCAGTAGACAAATGCATTCCATCTTCTAGTTTTGGAATAGTGTATCATGAGTGAAAAATGAAATAAAGTGTTTGAGGTGCTGTTTGCATGTTAAGCTGGTGGCCTGCAGGGGTTTCATGCTTTTTGGGGTGTCTTGGTCATTTTGCTGTTGGAGTCCTTGTAATTTTGCTGAAGTGTTCTTTGTTGAACGGGACAAATCCAGAAAATCTTACATTAATTTGCTTTTGTTTTTGCTCCTGAGACAGTGCCCTGTTGCAAACTAAAATCACACATTCCTGAGTGTAAACCGATCGTGTGTTCCCAATGGAAATTTCAGGAATACTTGTGGCTACTTTCAAAATGTGGAAATCTATTTATTTTTTTTTCCACTTGTTTTTCTTCCCAGCTTTTGGCACTGACTGCGTTCATCTGCATAGAGACCATCATGGAATGCTCCCCTTGCGAAGGCCTTTATTTCTTTGAGTTTGTGAGCTGCAGTGCACTGGTGGTCACCGGTGCTCTCCTGCTTTTGTTCAGTCTGAACCTTCACACAAGAATACCCCAGATCAACTGGAATCTTACTGTAAGTTGGTGCAAATTCTCACTCTGTTAAAAATAGCTGCAAATCCGGTTTAAGTTTGGTCTTTGGTCTTTGCTTCCTCCTGTTTAATATTGTGTATGAGTGTTCTTTATGCTGAGTGAAGTATAAATTTTACTTATATTTACTTTGAATGCTTACAGCAGAATGTAGCTGTGAAATGTAGCAAGATTAAACTACATTAAATAGAACTAAAATTGTGTTCTGGTAGATTGTCTTTGGGAGGACAAACTTCCTGCTAATGCCAGCAATTATGCTTTGTGGATGAAGTGGATAAAAATGAAGCCTGCAGTTATTTAACTTTGACAGATGCTGTATTTACAGTAGCCCATTGTTCTCTCTTAACCTGGGGGTTTTTTATACTAGGACAAATTTGCTACATATATTTTCTTACACGGACTAATACAATCATTGGGCAGTAGTGTAGAAAAATTAAGTGTTTTCTGTGAAAATCAGGTGTTTTGTATTGCCTACACACATAACTATTAAGCATTGACTGGCAATGCTTAATGTGTTCTCAGATATAAGGAGGTTTAGGAAGAGAACTGCTGGCAGTGCACATTCCTTTTGTACAAGTCTCTATTTTCATGCTGTATTATGAGTTAAACTTTCAGATTGGGTTGCATAAACACAGGTCACAAAACCAACATGTTAAGTCACTCTAGCAAAAGATCTGTCAGCTTCAAGGACAATATTTATACCAACTTCTTTGGACAGTACAGATGCAATTGTGCCAGTGATCTGTTTTATGTTACAACAGTAATTTTGCAAGTACTGTTGGAGTCCCAGAGGTCTTTAGGCTTCTGTGTGATTTTAAAAAAAATTGTTTAAAACATAATTTATTAATGTTGCAGTTTGCTTCGTTTCTAAGCCTAAATGGCTTGTTTAAATTGAGACTGGAACGTGGAATTAGATGATCCTTTCTACCCGGGGCCTGCAAAATCTATTGATGAACTCCTTCTAAGAGTACTTGGTAGATAGACCAGGTGTTCTGTGAGCTGTGGCTGGTAACTGCACAGGAATTATCCCTCTGAGGCAGCATCAATTGTCTCTGCATAGCACCTGTTAGGAGATCTTTTGGGGAAGGTGAGGTTAAAAATCCCATCAGCTGTGCTGTGGGGTTTTTTTGTTTTGTTTTATAAAGGTATTTTGGTTTTTGAGCAGTGGTCACGCTCTGAGCCCCCTGCCTAAACAGCATTGGAGCAACCTGAGCAGGTTGCAGATCAGAGCAAAAGGCACCTGGAATACACTGCAGATGCTTTGCTTTAGTTCATAGTGCCAGATGCAGAGGGAGAAGGAATTTGCCATGATCTCCCAAGTCTCATTCTGTTACTTGTGTACTGAAGATGAAATGCTTCTTCCATCCTTGCACCACAGTTCTCCAGAAGTGAGAAGGGAACTGGCAGCTTGTGTCTTCCATGAACTGATGACACCGTCCTTCTTCCTGGTATTTCTTATAGATTTCAATAATCTGATTATATTTGATTTTTATTTATAATTATTTGATTTTAGCAAACAGGTGGGACTGTTCCTCTGACAGGAGTGAGTGAGGGAGTACCCTCTTTAATTCAGAGTGCTTGGGACCATTCTGTGATTCTACAGCTGTTCCTGCAGTACAGAGTGTGAGATCAAAGGCTGCTGATAAAACACCTGTGGGACATTACTTTGGCCAAGTTAGTAGAAATTTAAGAATGTAGGGTTCTGGCTGATTTTTTTTTTTCTTTTGCTTATTTTGGCATTTTATTCTTTACCATTTAAATGTATGCTCATACATTATTTGCCTCTTTCAATATTTATTACTTTCCTGTGTTTTGATGGTTTTTTTTATACTTTTGCAGCCTCTGTATATGACACAGTTACTACAGGAGTTGCTTTCTGTACAACAGTCTTTCACATCCCTGAGTGCTTTAGGAGGAAGTCACTCCTGCTTATGTATAAATTCATCAAGATAGGTGCTTTTAAAAATATATATGACTTTATAATGCATATTTCCCTTATGGAAAGTCTCTAACATTGCTTTTAGAAGCTGTGTGAAAAGAAGAGGCTGTTGCAGTGCTTGAAGGAATTTAATCAACTTAAATTTAGGAAGAAATCTTTCTTTAAAAACAGCACTTCTTCCTAGAAACCATTGAAACAATTTGCTTTCAAATGATCCTGTGTATTAGACAGTACCTGGCCATCAACTACTATTGTCCAACACAGGATTATTTGCTTTAAAAGTTTATTAAAATTAGAATTCTTCCCAGCATGTTGTGGATATTGGCAGATGTCCCCTGTCCCTGGCTGGAATGAAAATGTGGATCAGTATAGACTAGGATCTAACAGATATGCAAAGTTGCTAAATTTTTTTAAATATGTATTTTTAGCCGTTTGGGGAAAAGAGATTTGTTTTGATCCTAATTAGAGACTCGCCAGTCATTTTCATATTTTCCTGAGGTAAATATGCAAGAAACATGGAGCTGGTGAGGGCAGAAGAGAGCCTTGTCTGGGTGTGTTGGAGAGAGGCGGGTTTGTTCCAGCAAGATGAAAGAACAGTCACTTGTCTGTGTTGTGCAGCACTATCAATATTATGCAAAAATGCAAAAGCTGGGGAACCTGTCAGTGGAAATTTCCATTTCCTTTATGCCTCACAGTTCAAAGGGAGCCCGTTCTGCAGGGAGACAGGAGTGGCCCAGGGGAATGGGGAGCACAGCAGCTCCTGCTCCACCAGGAGCTCGGACACGTTTGCTTTCAGAGAGCTAATGAATTTTGCCATAGTTTTGTCTTTGCCTAAATGATCCTTTTGTCGTTTTTCTAAAATTCATGGTTTGGGTCTCATGTGATGTGCAGGGAGAGCTGAAGCTCTGGTATCCAAGGGGGGAGTGTGAGCTGGCCCTGCAGGAGCAGGGCTGGGCAGGAGAGGTGCCGGAGCCCCGGGGACTGCAGTGTGACTGGGATCCTGTGCTGGGATCCTCTCTCCTTCTCAGGGAGACCCCTCAGAGCTGCCAAAGAGCTGGGAACGCTGGAATTTGGCAGTGTCTCTTGGATGGGGGTTTGTGTGACAAGAGAAACCCGATTATCTGAGTACCAGTGTAAATCATTGCACAGTCAGCCAGTAGAATGAACTGTTTGTGTGGGTGCAGGGAAAAAAAATCTTCCAAGACTTTTTGACCATTGATTTTTTGGTTGTAAATTACTTTCTTGATGCACTCCCTGGAGTTATGGGAGTGTTTTTGCAGTTCTGACTGCAGAGTATTTCAGCTGAGAGCAGCCTCAGAAGTGAGGCACAGAACTGGGCACAGCACAAAATCAGTTCCACTGGGCTGGACTCAGTCCCAAGGAAGCAGCAGGGAGCAAACGGGGAGCCAGGTGTGTGCGTTCGAACACACGGAGCAGCTGGGGAGCTCTGTGCTGCCTGGACACTCGATTTCATCATCTCTGCAGGGCTGGGGTTCTTCACTGCTGTGGCAATGAAACCTTGTATGCAATGCAACTGACACTTGAAGGAGTTGGCAGAAAATTTCATGTGGTGCACAAATGACAAACTGTCCTGTGCCTGCCTTGCCTCTGCAGAGTGTAATTGCAAAGCTGTAGTTCACAGGCCTTCACAGGGCAATCTTGATCTTTATTTCTATTTTTAATTTATTTTCCCCCCTTCTGTTTTGAACAAACATCTTGCTTTCCTTAGCTGTTGAATGAAAAATCAGTCATCCTTGACCTTTATGTTTACTGCTCTCAAAATAGTAGTACCTATTGAGGATAAAAATGAACATTTTATAAGTTTAAAAAAAATTGTTAGAATTAATTCCCTCTGGGCTCTTCATGGACTGTTCTCATTTGGTGCATGGTGTAAATGTTACTCTGTAATAAATGCAGTCTCAACTTTTAAATGCAAGAAATACCATGTATTTTGGTAGTTATTGCAGGTGTGGTCTGTTGCTTTGTGACAGTAACTTTCTGAAATTGATGTGTATGGACTCTTATTGGGGAAGCAATGCTTAAGTGGATCTTGTGTTTACTAAGGTAACTCTAAATAAATGAGGGAAAGATGAGATGGCAATTAATGCTCATATGGTTAATTTGGTTCTTGCTACCTAGCACTTTTTTTTGCTTGAGGAACCATCTTTTTATTTTTAGTTGTGGTGCAAAATACTCAAACAGTGTTTAATAACAGAGCAAAATTATGTGAGTTTGACCAGAGGTGCTTGGTTTAGAGGACTGACTGTTTGTAACCTTCAACTTGATAACTTCATACAGAAGCAAGGGGAAATGTTCCCAAACCTTGCAAATAAAGTACTGGTTGGAGGAAAAATGAGGGTCGTTGTACAAAAATTTAAAATAAGAATTAAAGAAATATTAATAACCACACTCACCCTCCCTTCCCCTGACAAACAAACCAGCAACCCCAAACAAAACTAAAAGGAGATGTTACTTGGAGCTCCATCTTCTGTGGAAGATAAATCAGACACCAGCAGGCCACTGCTGTCACCTTTTGTGGCAAAGTCATGCTGTTAAAATCTGCAGGCTTCTCCAGAGTGCATTAGTTTAGTCACTTTAATCTCCATCTAGATGTAAACGTTTGGATTTCAGAAAGCAAATGGCAAGGCCAACCACCAGTTTAAATGTCATATCTTTGTTCACACGAGTTACAGTTGTGATATGGCACTGTCTGCCTTTTAAAGGGTACCTGGTCACTTGTGCAGGATGAAATACAGGATAAAAAGGCAGGGCAGGAATTTTGATTGAATGGTTCTTAAAAGCTTGTGTGAAGTTGTGGACAGCTGTGGATAAAGGCATGTGGATGTTACTGAAGCCTCTGAGCATCAGAGCCAGCTCCTGGTGATGTCCCAGCCTGGAAGGCTGAGCAGCATCTTGGAAGCTGAGGAGCTTTGCAGCTGTCAGGAGTGACTTGTTGGCAGTTTTCAAGTCTGTTAAGACCTCTCATTTGTAGCACCAGTTCAGCTTTTCCATCCTCATTAGTCCAGGAGCCATACCTGCCTGGACCCTTAAAACCAAGAGTGTAGGATGATCACAGAATCATGGAATGGGGTTTCCCACCTTTACAGCAGAATCAGCAGAACAAAAGCGTCGTCCTTTTTTATAATAAAATATTTATCTTGGCATAAGCCCTTCTTCATCCATGAGTTACAACATCTCTGCCTTGTCCTCCTTCTGAGTGGGACAGAGAGCAAATCCATGGCCTTGGATGCTCTCCTTTGGACTGTCAGGACCACTGGGGACTGAACAGAATTACTTGCAAATAAACTAGCAAGTGACCAGAAGTAATTTTGGAAAGGAGAAAGGGAGCAGCAGCAGCCTGGAGTGGATTTGATTCAGCTCAAAGATTTGATTCTGTTGTGGATGGCAGCTCTGTACAGTATTTTATGGCACAGCATACTGTCTCATGAGGTTGCTGTAATTTCAGCAGAAATTCTTTTACCTCTGTGATGTGGTTTTACTTTGTCTATAAATATAATAGCAAGAACTTCAGCTCCATCATGGCCAGATTTGAAGCAGCTCATCTTTTTTCAATTAGTTTATTCTTCTTATTGTCACGATTATTCATTTTCTCTTACGTGGAAAAAATTTAAGAGTATTTTAGGGAGGGTTCTTTACTTCTTGCTTTTATTTCTGCTCTGACTTCGCCCAAACCCCTTGTTTTTTTCTTTTCTTATCTTTCTGCTCTAAGTAGTAGCTCCCACATTTTAGATTAAAAACCTCCACTGCTAATTGCATCTCTGATGTTACCATTACATGTGTGTGTGACAGTGTCATTGCTCCTTAAGCTCCCAACAGTCTGCTCTGGGGGTATAAAAGATCATTTTTGTTTTGGCTTTTTCAGAAACCAGCCTTATTGTAGGAATGTAAAGCAATTGTTAATTGCATTAGAAAGGTTTGACCTAAACAGGGCAAATGAAATTGCAGAGATGAATAAATTGGAGCCTCAAGATAGAATCAATTCTTTAGATTTAAATTGTTGAATTCTCTGTAAGGAATTTGATATTCTTTGTAAAAAGTAAACTAGAATAAAATGCCAGTGATGATGACAAGTTTCTGATATATCAAAGCACGTTAGGAAAGGCATCAGCAGTTTAATTTCAGCTTTTATTCTACAGTATCTCAGAGTTCTTGAAAGAAGCCTTCAAGGTCCATTTGTAGTGTGGAGCTGGGTGATAAATGTGTCATGTTGTGGGCAGGCCTGGTCATCTTGCTTACACTGTGCTCCTTTGGAAAGGTCCCCAAGGTGATTTTAAAAGTCAGAGGTCAGCAGGATTAATTAATGAGCACATCTGACCCCATAAATCATAGACCATCATGTATCATCCATGTCATCCTTAAGTATGGTACTAAGGAAGTACAAAATGTGTCTGAAAAAGCATAACCTGGATTATAAGAAGTGAAAGGGTAGAATATTAAATACAGCTTTGGTCGCTTGTTCTGATGATTAGGTCTCCTGCAATTAAAATTAGCTTCATTTTGAGTATTACTTCTGCCTTAACTTTGCAGCTGTTGATTTTGTTTTGCTGTTAATTTTGTTGGCTTTCTGATGTTAAGCTTTTAAAACAACCAGTATTTTTGATTGTTTGAACACTGGAGTCTTCATGTGCGCAGCTCAATCTTTTTAATATTCAAAGCAGTTTAGGTTCTTTTGATTCATACTGTGAGAAATTCTCTCCTCCTTTCAATAACTTCTGTGGCTCTTTTCTGTACCCTGTCCAATTTTTCAACCTTCTTTTAAAAATGTGGATACAGGAACAGGATGCAACATTCCAGTGTCCCTTGCAAAGTTAAGATTACCACCTATCGTGTCCATATGTCCAAAGGAGTGCAAAAGTGATTTTTCTGCCTTTTTTTTGGTCATGGCAGCACCTCTTGAGATGCTTGCCTACAGTAATTACTAAGTTCTTCTGGATTATTTCTTCTAGGATTTGTAGATGCCAAATGTACTCTGGTAGTAAAATACACAGCTTGACCTTGAGTTGAACTAATTTAGGGTTTTTTTTTAATTATCCAAGAGCGTAGCTGCCCTCTCCTCAATATTTAGTTTGCACATTCTTGGTGACACACATGTATTTACAGAGACTTGGTGGAAATGTTGAACACTCTGTTGCAGATACAGTGAGACTTCCCCTCTAGTGGGAAAAAGGTTTGTGCAGGTGAGAACCACAGCTCGTGTTGGCAACTGCAGGAGCCCAGTTAGAGCTGTAAACTCAGAGCTGCAGAGGGGCATGCTTGCAGAAATTGTGAAATGCCATTTATTTTCTAATACCTCTATTTATATAAAGTTTAAACTTTATCTCTGCAAAGCAAAAGTTCTATAATTAAAACTGCCAATAGCTAGTTAATAGAATTTGGATTTGTTTGATGTCCTAAGTGCCAGGTAGCATCTATCTCAGTAAGCTTGAGCAGGGATAAAAAAATCTCTCTCTTTACACAGGCAGGTGAAAAATTGGTAGGAATTTGTGAGACTCACGATTTGGTTTTGTTTCTTTACTATTTGATAAAGAGTTTGGGTCTCAGAGGGCTCATGACATCTGGACATGAGAGTGGAAGTGGCAATGAGCCATGGAAGCCTCTCTGATTCCTTGGGAAGGTCCCTGTTGGAGATGAGGATCAGGCCTCAGTGATGCCTCATGCAGTCTGTACACTCAGTTTTGGTAACCAGCTGTTGCTGAGTCAGTACCCTCAAAATAGTTTCCTGTGAATTAACACCGTGCCAGAAACTTCCATTTCTACAGTTACTTCCTAAAGCATTCTGTAATCATGGCTAGGAAAAGAGGTGTTTTGGGGGTGGCTGGATGGCACTGTTCCCTTCAAAGTCTTTGTGCTGTGTAACTGGAACATAGTTATGGGATTCATACCCAGCAGAGTCAGTTTAGAGTCATGTCTTAAATTTTCTAAGCCTGACTTCTTATTGCACTTCACAAGATGCACTCTGGGGCAAAAATGAAATAAAATCATCTTTAAAAAATGGAAGAAGTGAAGGAGCTGTAACAGGAAGTGAGCCTGCCTTGCATGTGGGAGAAGAGAGTCAAGTAGAAGAAATTGGCCTTGAATTCTAATTATTGTGATTGGTTTTATATGGTGGGAGTTGCTGTGTTCACTGTGGTTTTGTTTTGTATGGGTTTTTTGTTTTTTTCTTCACCTCAAGCCTGTAAGTTGCACAGCAATCTTGTATGCAGGTTTTCTTTCCATCCCCTCTGCCTATGGTAGTATTTGCTTCCCACTTCATGTTTGTGCTGAATTGTCCTTTCTTGATCCCTCCACCCTGACCTCACCTGTTCATCCATGGTTCATTCGTGGTTTGGGAATGGTGTTCCCCAGCTTAGTGGGAGCATGCAGATAGTGCAGTGTCCATACACATCAGATGTGAAAGGTATCCTGATAACACACTGAACACCTTGTCCTGAATGAATCTAGACTTTGTTTCTTCTGTTATTCACACCCTTGAATGTTTTTTCCCTCAAGTCTGATCGGTTTGTCTTGTATTGATATAATTATTTTTGTGCAAATACCTGCCATACAGAATTCTTCCTTTGGTTCCAGTGACATGTTAATGACCCTGTTTGAGGTGAGGCATGGCAGCAGCAGCGTCTGAACACCAGTGACATGTTCAGCACATGAATTGTGTGTAGCAAGTTGTTTTTCTTCACTTGGAACAAAGCAGGGGTTTTCCCTGAGCATGTTGCTGTGGTTATGTTCTAAAATGTCTGCCTGAAACACCAGTTTTATGCAATAAATAGGTAAAAATCTCTGTGTTCTTACACTACTGGCAGCTGTTACTCACAGAAGTGGCACAGGATGCACAGTTTTGTACAGTGAAGGCCTCAAGGAATGGGTAGAAAAGCTCCTGCCTGGTGTCTGGGATGTGGGATCAGAGGTTCCTGCAGTGCCCAGTCTGACAGCCAGGCTGGTTCAGCACCCGCTGGGCTCTGGCAGGATGAGCCCATCCCTGTGCTGACAGCTCTGCCTGGAGCCAGCCTGGGCTGAGCTGATGGCCCAGGGCTGCAGGGTGCTCTGTGTGCTGTGGGACTGCAGCAAACGCTGCTGCTGGTCCTGTGTGACTGCCTCTGCCTTCTGTGCAACACCTGAGCACTTGCTGCAGTTCTTGTTCCACCCTTCTGTGTCATCACTTCTGATAAAGCAAACAATCATCATTTAGTAATGCTATTGAATTTGTTTTTTAGGATCTGGTCAACACTGGACTCAGCACTTTCTTCTTTTTCATTGCCTCTGTAGTACTTGCTGCTTTAAACCATAAAACTGGAGCAGAAATTGCTGCTGTGGTAAGAATTTAAACTTGTTTATATCTGACCCTTATCTTGCATTAAAACTTAGAATTAACTTTTACTCATTGATTGAATACATCTGTTGCTTTTTCCATCACAATTTACTTCTAATTTTACAGTTTGCTATAAGGTAGTTCTTATTTTAAGAGTGTTAACATCCTTGGAGCTTTGTCTTAAGGCTTGAGGCAAGAATAGGGGAAAAATGACTTGCAGAGAACACTTTGCAGTTGAACTCGCCTTTCTCTATAGCTGCCTTACATGATCCTGCTCTATGTTGCAAGCCTATGGAAAAGTTAGAGCCAAAAATTCAGAAGAAATTGAAGCTGCTTACACATAATTTGCTGAGTTCTTGCTCAGTACACATGATTTTTTGTTCTGTGGAGTGAATGTAGTAGCACTTCAGGGTTTTAAATCTACAACAGTCAGTTCAAGCAAATTAGTTTTGTGCATGAGTTGGCAACCTCTTTTTATTTTCTTTTTTATTTTCTTTTCAAACCTGGTTTTTAAAATCCCATGAGTCCTGCAGAAGCATAGAGGAAAAACTGCAAAGCAGCTGCTTCTCCAGGCTGAGGCTCTGGACTTGTCACTTTTCATGGGCACCCTGAGGAATGAGCTTTTGGATGAAGGGCTGGTTTCTTTACAAGGGGGTCTTCCACTGGGCTGCACTGCAGGATTTAATTGTCACGTTGGTAGTCAGAGAACTTTGTTTTCTGGGATCATTGATCTTAGTCACTTTTGCAGATTGTCTAGTTCATTGAAGAAGAAAAACAGGTTCCCAGGCCGTGATGATTTGTCAGTGCAAATAATGCAGGAAACTGAACTTCTGAGGACTTTGCTGTGAAAGTGCTTTTCTTCTTGTTTTCAGAAATTGTCTTCGACAACTCTTTCTGCTTCTTGTAGGTGTTTGGTTTCCTGGCAATGGCAGTGTATGCTGTGAACACGTTTTTAGCAATTAAGAAGTGGCGAATGAGCAGCAGGCAGCAGAGCAGCCGCCAGACCAGCGACTACATCCGCGCTCGGACAGAGTCCAGGGAGGTCGTGCATCGCCCAGAGATCCAGCGCCTGGACGCGTGACACTGACCCTCAGATGGGACTGAAAGGGAAAAGAAGCACTCAACTCCCTCATGGAATAAGGGTTTTTGCTTTATTTAAGGAGGAAAAGGCAGATCCGAGGGTGGCGAAGGATGCCCAGCCCTGCACATGAGTGCAGAGATGCATTGAGCCAGAAGCTGTTGTCGCGGAGGCAGAAAATGTTGGTCATTCAAAAGGAAGGTCCCTCCAAGCTCTCCACATATATATGTGCATATATTATATAGCTCATAGAATATATAGTATATAACATATATATGTGCTGAAGTACGTTTCTGTTTTGGATAACTGCACAGTAGTTTCCTTCCCCCTCTAAAGATCCACTGTTCCTTCATCTGCCCCAAAGACAGAGCAGCCCTACCCTGGCTGGGTGACAGAGGAGGGAAATGCACAGGTGGAACACCCAGATGTGCCAAGGAGCCAGGGGCACACAGCAATAACTCCAGCCACGGCCCGTGTCAGCCAGCGGGGTCTGTCCATCCCAAACTGTGTCTGTCTGTCCTCCTGCTCCCTCCTGCCCTGCAGCCTCTGGCACACCTGCCTGGCTGCTGGATAACCATTCCATTCCACATGTTCTCATGGATGCAGCGTGCTGGGAAAGGGCCACTGGCCAGCTCTGAACTGGGCTGGGGCTGGGGTGGTCACTGGTGGGGGTGCACTGAGTGTGAATAGGTGGTTGTCTGCTCATGTTGGGACACCTTCCAGTTGTCAGTCCAAAGTGGGAAAATAAATATATTTAGGAGACAGGGTGGAGGAAAGGGGCTTGAGGGGCACAGTAGAGAGTGAAGGGGTTGTCATCCTATAGAGTTACATTCCAGCCATGGCTTTCTTTTTCTTTTTCTTTTTTTTTTTTTCCTTTTTTCTTTTTTTTTTTAAGGTTCAACATTTCTAGAAATTGTTGCTAGAACTTGCTTTCCCTCCAAGCCCAGGGTAAGGAAGAGCTAGCAAAAATTTATGTGCTTTTAAAGTGTTCCTAAGGTTGCAATGTTGTGATTCATGTAAAGTAAATATTTCTTTTTGGAAGGATGGTTGTTCTAAAATTAAACCCATTGGTAGTAGGTAAACCTGATTTTTATTTTAACTGGGTGTTTCTGCAGATTTTTTTCCCTAATAGTTCTTTGGAAAATGAATTTAGCTAATTGGAAAATAATACGATTGTATTGATTTGTTTAGAAATAGTTTTACTTAACTGAAGGTTTTTTTTGTTTTCCTTGTACTTTCAGTGAATGAATTACATTTTCTCTACTCACAACTCAAATTCAGCAGTAATTGGCTAGACAATGTCACAATATTATTAGGAAGATGTCTCTTCAGATTTTTCTGTTTCTTTGGTGTTTTTTATCTCTGTAGTGCATTATTTGGCATTTGTGTGCCTGTGTGAAGACAGTGTGTGTGGGAGAAGATCTCTAGAGCTGAACTCCTTTCTGGTGTGAGGAAAATGAAAATCTGTGGAATTAGTGGAACTGTTTGCCATGTATGCCTGAGTTTCTGTGTCCTCATGGAGCTGCACTCCTCAGGGTGGGTGCAGTACCTGGAGCCTTAAGAACAACTGGCAGTGTATGGTGGAAAAGTTATTTTAACCATGAAAACCAGGTGACACCAAACAGGAGATCAGGAGAAGTGCCTGGGCTTTTATAATACTGGAGGGAACTGGGATAGTGAAGGTGTGAACCTAATGCTGCAATATTCAAATTGAGCAGCAGAGAATTATTTTGATGAGTGAAAAAAGGTGACAAAGGTGATGCCTTTTCATTTTTTACTGACATCTACAGTGCATTTCACCTTAGGGGCTAAGATGGAGATTAAAATTCAGAGTTACTGATGAGGTTAAGGAAAATTTGCATTTTCTTAGTGAATGATGGTTTACCAGTTCCTATAGTAAAATTTTATTGGGCTTTATTGGATGTAATGCCAAAGGGAACACCAGTTGAAAAGAAGATGGAACCAACTCTTGGTGTTGGATTAGAACAGAGACATTTCACAGAGGGTTGTCTCACCTGGGTGCATTCCCTGAGCAGTACGTGACAGTTCCATGGCCAGGGTGGTAAGAAAGAACAATTTGTTACTGCCAGAACTGCTGTGACAGCCCTGCTGTTTGCCAGCGCCGCCCAGGCCTGGCAGAGTTTGCAATGTCAATCATTACAAGACTTTTGAAAGTAGCACAAGCACACCCAGTCTGGAATTGTAAACTGCCATCAAAGCAGTCTCTATAAAGATTGTAAAAAACCCCAACCCAAACCAGACAAAACCAAAAAAAAAAAAAAAACCCCAAACATCCCACACCAAAAACAAAATCAAGCCAAACTCACCTACTGAGATCCAAAATACAGTTCTCCAGAAGATCCATGCTTTTGGAGTAGAGCTGCCATCTGAAATCAGGGACCAGGATGGTGTCCCAAGGGGATTTTGTCAGGAGTCTGTCCTGTTGCTGGCTGCTGGCCAGGGCTGAAGGAGCATTCCCAGATCCTCTCCTGTGCTCCCTGGGCTCATTGTGGTTGGGGCAGAGCTCTGGGAGCTCTTGTGCCTCTCTAGGTTTATGAATTCAGTACCTTTCAAATTCCTTGCCTAGAGAAAGGGTAGCTCTGGGGTTTTGTCTGGAGTGAGCTCCCAGCTCCTGTTGAGCTGCAGTGACAGGAGCAGAGTGGGGCAGTCACACCTCCAGTGCAGTGCAGTCCTTGGGCAGTGGTGCTGGAATGGCCTTGGGGCTGCTGCAGGTGGGATAAGTTTTCTTCAGCTGAGAATGGCAGGATTTATTAGTTCCATCACACCCTGAGCTTAGCACACTCTCAGGGTGGAATCCAAAAGAGAACATTAATTTTAAAAACACTATCTGATTCACTTCGTAAAAGAAAAGCAAATGTAAATTTGTAATTTCCTGATTTTTGGGACCAAAGATGATTTTTAGTGTTGTACAGTATATACTTTCTAAAAAATCTTGAGCTATTATTGCTCTGCAGAGACATTATTTACTACTTGGATTATATAGAAGGGAAATAAAGTAGCTGTGAGAGACAACTACATTTGAAATATTAAGATACTTTGATGTATATGTGGCTCGTTCCCCCGAGTTAATTTTACACAGTGTATTGGAGAGGTACTGTTTTAAGGCTGTTATCTAACTGCAGTCACACAAATAAACCCTTAAGGAAGAAAACAGGGTAGAAAGTTTAAATTTTTTTTTTACTTGCTTAGAAAAGTGACATTAAATTGCTTCTCTCTCAGTCTTGCTTGTAATTGCCAGCACATAGGGATAATTTCTTTTAGTCCTTAAGGGTGCTGTTTAGCTCCATAAAGGGACTCAAACCCCAATGTAAACAGAACCAAATCAGAGCAAACACTTGAACTTGGTAGGAGCAAGATGCTTGAAACAGTAATGGTTTGGATGAGTCCCCTTTGGTCAAACAAGGCCCTTAGACCTGGAATCTCTGTGTATTTCTGTGTGTAGAAATGACTAAATTCTGCAGCTTATGCCCAGACATCAAAATATTAAACAGTAAGATCTGACTGGAGCAGCAGCTTGGGAGTTGTTACACAGTGCTGGAAGAGTCTGTTTGCCTCTCACTGCCCAGGTGAGGTTTGTCCCACATCCTTGTGCTGTGCAAATGGCCCCAGCAGGAGCTCCTAAAGCCCCAGAGGAACTGAGTTATGTGTCTGAGGAAAGCCAGTTCCTTCTTTCTCTCCACTTTTTCCTTTCATTTGAATATTTGTGCCTCATAGATCTGATGCTTTAATATTTAATTCTTGCTAAGCCTTGTTTGTTGGTCCATGTAGTGTGTCTGCTGCAGTGCCAGGAAGATCAGAACATGTCCAGATCCCTTTATTTCAGCTCTGGTGCTCTTCCCTTTCCTGATGGCTTAGGAGGCTTGGGCTGGGTGGTCTTTCCTGTGGGACTGTGGGAAGCTGGTGTTGGTGTGAGATTCCTGGTAGGAGCCATGTGCTTAGAGCTTGGGAGGGGTAGAGATTGATCTCCCTGTGCCTTCTGAGAGACAGGCACTGAGCTGATATTTCAGCCTGTGTTGATCACTGGATTCAGGAGCACAGCATCAGCAAAGATCTGTGTCTTGGTAGCAGCTCATCTTTCACTTACAAGGTGTCTTTGACATGGGGTTTCAATAAAAGGAGCAGCGTGTGTCGCTTCTTCACTGGCTTTGTCTGAGTTGCACTCTGCGTCTCGTGGCACGGTCTGGACTTGTTTCACCTCTCTGTATTTCATTGCTGCTTCTAGAAAGAGGAGGGGAAGATTCCCACTCTTCCCTGAGGTAATAGTTTATTTTTTCCCCCTGTGAATTTTTCTGTCCCATGTGCTGCTTGCCCCTCCCAGCAGAGCAGAATTGGTGGTTCATGGACACAGCAGGAGTGGATCTGCTGCAGGCTGCATGGGGCTGGTCTGAGGCAGTGCACCACTAGCTTTTCATGAGCTTTAAGGTCTCTAAGTGAGTTTGGTGTTTGGGACTGCTCTGCTGTTTTGGGGATGTGGAGGCACAGCAGATGCTTACCTAATATGTGGCTTTATTAATGCAATCCTTTCTTCCTCCCTCTTCCTTAGCCTCTTTCTGTATCTGTTATTTTCTCGTCTCATGACAACTTTGTAATAATTCTACTGTTTTCTTTCGTGAGGGAAAAAAACTCACCAAAAATCTAAAATAACCAAGAATGATGTTTTTTAGGGCATAGTTAAAAAAAATGAAACCAAACTTAATAGCAGTTCAGACAGTGTAGACAATAATATCCTCTTTGCTGCTCAGCTGGGATACTGAACAGCTTTGTTCATAGAAGAACATAAAGAACAGTTCTTGTCCTGAGAGCTCTGGAGCCAAAAATCTTCAGCAGATACTCGGGATAATAAAAAGGCACAGTCTGATAAGGAATTTGAGATGTGAGGAGGACACTTGCCAATCCAGTGCTTTCAAAGGGATACATGGACAGTAAGAACCCATAGTGGAGAGATTGTGCACCCATGGTGGTCCTGGTGATCTCAGCAGCTCGGAGGGGCTGAGAGAGGGCTGGGATTGTCCAGGCTCAGCTTCCAGCTGGCTCGGGGCTGCTCCAGAGGAGCTGCTCCAGAGGGGATCCAGGCTCTGCTCAGTCCCACGGGAAGGAGTAAAGCCAACGTGTGGCACTTCTGAAAATCAGACACTTGGCTCACTTGTAGCGTGAAATAATGGATTGTTTGTTGTCTGGAGGGCCAGCAAAGCTCAAAATTACTGTGCAGATAGAAGTGTCCTGTGTGTGGATTTTAATGGCAACAAAAGCATTCTAAAATGATCCTGAAATCAGTACAAAAACACACGGAATGTTTGAAAATACTTCATAGAAATTATGCCGTGTCCCCTCTCTTTATTTTGACAGAGGGAGTTGGTTAAAATGAATTTATTCAAATACTCAGGAAATCTCTGAATGACATTTTAGAGGTTTTTTCCTGGTATATTATTTTCCCTGTCAGCCACTTGGCCACCTTGAGAGATCTGCTTGACGAAGTCAGTGGTGCTGTCCAACCTGAAAGGGTTCCCTTGTTTTGGTCTTTTTTTTTGTGTTGTATTTTTTAAAATCTGTCTATAATTTAAACATTTGTATGCTAAAAGTAATCTTTAAAAAATCTGCTTACACTGTGATTTCTGGTAGCCTTTAATTTAGAGTATACAACACAATCTAATTTTCTTTTGGGATATGCAGCTTTCAAAAGTGTTCTTATATATGCCCAGAAATGAAAGTTGTCTATTTATCATAGGAATGTGATTAGATAAAATTACCTATCCAGAATCCCAGTGCAGCTCTTCCATATATGTTGGATGGAGGAGTTAATGAAATTGCCTTTTAATCTCTATGGGTTAATAAATATTTTTTTATAACTAGCCACAGATATTCCTTTTTAAATTATACTTGGCAAACAGAAGATATTTAATTTTATATACAGTATACATAGTTACCTTGATTGACATATTTATAACATAGAGCTTTGTGTTTACTACGAAGGTTTTATCTGTATCCCATGGACTTCATGGGTAAAACTTTAAAAAGCCAGTTAGCATTTATGGAAGGATGTGGGAACCTTCTTCACGGCTTCAGAATGAGGACATAGGAGCGTTTAAAAAGGCAATAGCCAGATTGTTTTAACAGAGTATCTGGGGGGGGTTCTTATTTTTTGATTGGGGCTGGTCCCTACAGCTATTTTAATAACATCTGGATGTGAGTAACAGAATGGAACTTGAGCATCTGCCTCTTGTGACTGTCACAGGCTATTGTCTAGAGCACAGGAAATTTCAGGGTATTGTATTGTTTTGCTTTGGACAAATGTCTCAATAGACATATTTAATTAAAACCTTCACGTGTCTGAAAGAAAACATCCTCTCTTAACTAGGCTGATTTATCACTTTTGGTAACCTTTTAATCCCCAAAGTAGTGTTGTCTAAATATTTTTAGTGATGTTACAGCTGTCCTGATGTCTGCAGGTTAAAGTGGTCCTGGCTAGCACCCTTTTATTACAACAATTGGTACCTTCATTTTTCTACTGTTTATACTTTAATCTTGAATGTTCACTGGTTTCTATTGTTGGATCTTGTGGAGGGAGAGTGTCTTAGCACTACAGCTCATCGAGCTTTAACTCATACACCACAGTCCTGGCGTAAGAATATACTTTGATTTATATATTGTGGCCAATGTATTGCATTTTAAAATGATTTCTATACTTTAGACACAACATTTATGACATAATAGGACGAATGACTTAGCTAATCATTATATCTGTCTAGACTTACTCTCTTCTGTGTTAGTGTCATTTGAAACTGTTTGTATATGTTGAAGTTTGTAAGGGTTCAGGAACCCACAATAAAATAGTAAAGTATGTATTTATTTCTCATTATAATGCTCGAATTTGATTTGGAAGTTGACACTTTGTATGTCTTTTCACAGAATTGTAAACAAATACCGAAAAACTGCTTCACCTAGGGTGCCTTCCATGTGTGGTACAAACACTTGTCATTCACAGGAATAGAGATGTAAATTTATTAATCCAGTAAACACTATTTTTGTAATGTGAGTCACTAATGCAGCTCTGGCCTCGTTGTGCTTTGTTCCCACCAACACCAGGTTTATGGCTGCTGTGGTCACTGCCTTCCCTGCCTGTGTGCACTAAATCTGACCCCTAGAGAATCACAGATTGCGTCTCCTTTGCTCTGCCCTCAGCTGCCACCTGAGCCTGGAGATGAAGCACATTTCTGGTGCTCCAGATTTCCTTCCTTGAGCCTTGTGGAGGGATGCTCAGTGTGGGATGTCTGTATCCTCAGGGCTGACTCTGGGTCCTCTAGACAGACTCTGCAGCCCAATCCAAACATTCCAATTCTAGCTCATCATGCATGATTTACAGCTTCTGAGGAGGGAGCATCCAGGCCTGACCAAAACACTTTGTCCCTCTGGGTTACAGTTGCTGTGTTGACAGGTTTGTAATTGCAAACAGCTCAGAGGTATTATGGAAGTACCAGGTTAGAATTCCATTCAGGCTGAGCAAAGGGGATGCAATTTTCCTTTTATCACATGAGCACAAGTCTGTGTAATCTCCTTGGTACTTTGCTTTTGAAGTAAAACCTGCAATGTTCTGTCCTGGAGAATCCTCGGAGCATCCTCTGTGTGCGAGTGCAGCACCCGACTGTTGTCCTTCCCTGGGCAGTGCCCCTCGCCTCGGGGGCTGCAGGCCAGGGCTCCACTGATCACCAGGTCCTGCTGCAGGACTGGAGGACTATCAGCAGCCAGCACACGTTCACCTGGAGACAGTTCCCAGCCCTGAAGGGTTTCCCATTGTCCTGCTGAGT
Organism: Corvus brachyrhynchos; assembly: GCF_000691975.1. NCBI lineage: Eukaryota > Metazoa > Chordata > Aves > Passeriformes > Corvidae > Corvus > Corvus brachyrhynchos. Next base: position 3,356,891 of record NW_008238440.1, on the reverse strand, counting down.
TCTGCAGTTCTCACAGAGCCTGGTGCTGCAGCAGCTGGTCCAAAGTGGTGCCTCCAGCTGGGAGCACCTTCCTGCTGTGCCCACAGCTGGAACTCAGTGGTGGCAGAGCAGCAGCTGCCAGCTCTGGCTGGGAAAGGTGTCCTGGGAGTGCTTGACCAGGCTCAAAGGCAAGGTACTCTGCAAGAAAACACAACCTCCAGCTTGTTCCTGCACCAGTAACCATCTTTCAGTTTGTTGTGTCCTTTCTGTTGGTGTCTGTGCTAATCAAAAAACACAAGCTGAAGAATTGTAAAGTCTTGCAATACACAAAGCAGTCTTGGTTTTAAAATCCATTCTGTTGCAGCATAATTTAAATGGTGTATTTATCAGTTTTAAATGTCATTTTGCTTTCCCAGTCTTTTGTATATGGGCACAATACTTTTTGTACATTTTTTTTTATTTAGTTGTCTTTCTGTCTTTTCTTTCTGGTATTGGAAGATTTGAGCTCTCTGGGTTTTCACGGTACTCTTCTGATCATTCTTCATAGTGGTAAAAGTCTGTATTTTTGTATGTAGGAGAAATGGTAGTTTTCTAACACTTAGCCCAATCAATATAGTACGGAATCATTTGTGAAGGACTTCCTGTTTAATAAATGGACATATTAAAGTACTAAAACAGCATCTTCATCTGTAAGCATGGCCTGGGCTGGGCTAGGTTGGGATAATTTTCTTCCCAGTGGCTGGTGTGGGGCTGTTTTGGATGTGTGTTGATAATAGAGAGATGTTTTTGTTATTGCTGAGCTCACCAAGGCCTTTTCTGCCCCGTGTGCTGCCACACTGGGGAGGGGCTGGGGTGCCTGGGAGGTTGGGGGTGACACAGCCAGGACAGGTGGCCCCAACTGACCAGAGGGGTATTCCAGACTTTATGACATCAGTATATGAAGGGAGAGAAGAAGGAGGAAGGGGGAGGTTTGGAGTGATGGTGTTTGTCTTCCACAGTCACCGTTCCAGGGGACGTGGCCCTGCTCTCCTGCAGGTGCTGAACACCTGCCTGCCCATGGGAAGCAGGGAATTGATTCCTTGTTTTGCTTTGCTTGTGAGCACAGCTTTTGCTTTCCCTATTAAATTGTCTTTATTTCAGCCCAGGGGTTCTCTCACTTTTTACCTCCCCGTTCTCTGCCCGATCCCAGTGCTGGGAGGAGAGCGAACCCTGCAAGGGCTTGGGGACTGCTGGGGTTAAACCACCCCAAGAGGCAGCAGAACCCCTCGGTCCAGAACTGGGGGGGTTCCTGGGTTCATAATCCAGCCAGGGCAGCTGCAAAATGCACTTTGTGTGTGGGGATTAAACACCACCACAGCAGCCTGGGCTGGGGCTGTCCGTGGGACACTCCTGGATGCAGGAATTAATGGGAAACCACATGAGAGGCCTTGATGAGAGGTCAGAGGGAACAGAGACAACGTGGAACTGCTCTGCTGCTCAGGTGGTTGTGGTGGAATTGCTCTTGGAGTGTTTCTGGTGTGCTGCCATGGGCTGGAATGCTCCATCGTGGTGTTTGCAGCTGCCCATTTGGGACTGGGAAGAGATTTTTTTGGCTGAAATGCCCCAGGGCGTGGGGTAATACTCTGCTGCCTCATGGGCTGGGGGTTGCGAGTGGTGCTGGTGGGAGTTTTGTTTTCCAGGTGCTTTAGGTACGAGTTGAAAGCACTGAGTCAATACAGGTGAGAACTGTGGAAAGGCATGGGGGGATGGAGGAGTTTGTGAAGAGATTTGGGAATGTGGGTGCTGCACTGAGGACACTTGGGAGGGATCAGGGGCGTGTGGGGAGGTGGGCACAGGTGGTGGCACAAGGGAAGGATTCCCTGAGGGAGCCACGTGCTCTTACAAGGGGCCAGTTCATTTTGCCTGTGTGGGGCTGTCAGCACTGTGGCATTATCCAGGGTCATCCATGGTGCTCCTGGGTTGGGAGCAGCTTCATCAGCTGTCAAATGTAGAAAAAGAAATTATTTTGTCTAACTTTTAGACACTGGGTCTTCCTTCAGTCTCCTGGGAAGACTGTAATTAATTAATTCATGGATCAGGCTAAAAAAATGTGATGGGCTATGTCCAAAATACATAAATGAAAAGGACAAGTATTTCCTGGTGAAAATTAATGTTGGAATCAGTATTTTCCTCTTCACAGAAATAGATTTTAAAATTGACTTACTTAAAAAAAACAACAAAAACCAACCAACCAACCAAACTCCACAAAAGCAATAGCAACAAAAAAACCCCAAAACCCCCCAAAAATTCCAACCAACCAACCAAAAAAAACCCCTAACAACCCCAAACCAAAAACCCCCCAAAACCCCCCAAAAATTCCAACCAACCAACCAAAAAAAACCCCTAACAACCCCAAACCAAAAACCCCCCACCCAAACTCCTTCTCCCCAAAGCCCCAAACAAAACCACACTTAAATTTTCTGGGTAGCATTGTTTTCCTTTCTGACCTGGAAGTTTTACAAAACAATGAGTGCTGTGAATTCTTCCACTAAAGGAGGGATCTGTGTGGCAGTGTGGATTTTTGAATGCATTCCTGTTTATTTATTCCTGACTTTTAAACCAATACTCCATACAAAAAGTTGTCTCAAGCATCTTGTAACAGGATTCACATTCTCAGTGCTTACCTAAATTTCTTCTGCTTCCTTGATATATCCTCTCTCAGAGGATTAAAGGATGGCCAGGTGGAGCTGCTGTGCACGTGCTGACACATCTGGCATTTGCTCTTCCAGGGCAGTTTGTGTCCTGGTGCAAATCTGGAGTGAGGCCATGCACTGACATTATTTCTGATCAGGAATGTGCCCAGTGAACATCCTTGGCAGAAGGATGATGAGTGGAACTAGGTGCTTGCTGAGCAGAGCATCCAATTGTGTTCTGCCTTCCAGCAACGAGGCTGTTCTCCACCATCACAGCAGCTGAGATGCTCTGCTCTTCCTTGGTATCCTGGAAGTGACTCTGTCAGGTGGAAATTTAAGACTTGAGGAACTTTGAACAGTATCAAGTGAAAAGCAAAATTAGGTGGAGTAATGGACAGAGTGAGTGCTCAAAGGACAACAGAGCCTCTTACTTCAGTCAGAATCTAAAAAAGCTGCTTGGAAAGGTATTTGAATTCCTTGGAAAGGTATTTGAATTCCTCTCCTGTCCAAAAATCACTGCACAAATCTGAACAAGTCCCCAGAAAAATGTAAAACCTTGGTAGGAGGGAGAGAGCCCTTCAGCCGTGTGAGAGCTGTGTGAACTCACCAGAGGTGCCTCTTTCCCGTCCTGTCAGTGGCTTTGAGTCAGTGTTGAGATCACAGAACTTCTGGCATTGTTTCTATGAGGATCTGTCCAAACTTGGGGTTGGAAACTCCTCAGGCAGGCCCAGGAACTCCAGGTGGCAGTGGCTGTGCTGGAGCTGCAGTGAGGGCAGGGATGGGGCTCTGGGGGCTTTGGAAGCAGCTCCTCTGTGGGACATGAGTGATTGTGATTGGAAGGAGGTGTCTGACGAGGCCACTGAAATCAGGACTTAACTAAGGGCTCCACACTGCAGGTGCAGTGTTGTGTTTGCCTCCTGAAACCTGAATTGCAGAGAAACCAGCACTCCCAGCACCCTTCTGGTCTTGTCAGTTGAGGAAAACCAAGCAAACAAACAAAAAGCCAAAAAGCCAAGCTGACTTTTCCTCCATGTGCCCCAGACCCTGAGCTTGGTGCAGTATTTGTTGGCAGAGAATGGGCAGAAGACTGAGTCAGCCACTTCCACCCCAATCAAAACTGGCTTTACAATAATTATTTTAAATTTAATTTTCTGGAATGATATTCCTGAAATACAGAACTGTGTTTTATTTCAGTCACGAAACAGATCTTTGTAAATAAAAGGCTGGGATCTTACACAAGTGCCTGACCCTGGGAGCAAACTGCTTTGAAATAAATGAAGTCACCAAGTACTTAAAGGCCAGTAAGGAAATTCTCTGGGCAGGCACCTCACTGCAAGCTGCTACAGCAGTCCTGAAGCAACAGATGAACATTTTGTTTGCTGCCTTTGTTTACTTTAGTCCAGCGTGGAAAAGATGACCAGACAACCTCTGTATATTCTGGGTGTGTGAAGGGTGAACCCGAAGGGGACTTTGTTGTTTACAGGGTTATTGGCTGCCAAGAGGGAGCACTGAACCCCCAATGTCTACTCAGTATTTCAGAACTAATTCTTGGTTCAATTCCTTCATCTCATGCCCTAAGGAAGAGGTTTGTGTTGTGGCTGGACCCCAGGGCTGGCTCTGAGCTGTGCCCCCTCCCCAGAACAGATTTAGGATTCCTTAAATCGCTCTGCCCTTGTGCTGGGCAGAGGCAAAGCAGCAAAATCAGGTCTCCAAATAAGTAAAGACACCAAACACTCCTATTAAAAGAGGTTTAATCCAGCATGGTTTCTAAATATTAACCATGTATCCAGCTGTGACATGCAATACATTTTTTACTTTAAAAAAAAAGAGAAATACAAAACGAGTATAAAAATGAGCCTGGGTCCCCTGAACATCACAGTGTGTGCCAGTAAAATATGACAAGAGAAGGGAAAGAAACACAGGATTTCGTACAGGAAAAGGTCCAAGGAGATCTTTCTCATAAATCAAAGATTATTTTTCACATTTAGAAGCAACCACTTGTTTTGCATTTATGCTGTCAGTGGTCAGGAAGCAGGAGATGTGTAGGAGCTGCCTGCTGGACAGCTCTGAGCCTGACCAGCACCTTCCCTGCTCCCTGCCAGGTTCCCTGTCCTGCTGTCAGCAGCCAGCTGCCACAGGGAACTGGAACCCAGGTGCTGATTTTATTCCAAAGGAAATCTGCCTTTATTGTTTTATCCCTGTTTTTCACTTACTGTTAGCACTATCTGCTCTCATTTTAAATACACCTGTTCTGGTACTGTATTAATTTTTAAAAAATCTGTATGAGTTTCTTTGCCACAGACCTGTCTGATGCCATCAGTAAGGAGGACGCCATGGTCTTCCCAAGCATTCCCAAGTGTTTAAAAATGGACACAAATATTTCAAGGTAGGTTGTGCTACCTGTGAAAACAGCTTGTAAATCCAGGTGGCTTTTCCCCTGGAATACACCACCACTAGATAAATCACATCCTTCCAGGGGGAAAAACCAACCCAGGCCACACACAGACACTGGGGCTGGGGAGATGAATTCGTTGCAGACATTCTGTAGTTTGGGGTTGGTTTCTTGGCCTTTTCACAGTGGGGCCTGGGCACCCTCAGTGTGGCAGCACAGTGCCAGTGGCACAAGTGCAGTGCTGGTGTCACGGCAGCACCAGTGGCCTCAGCACAGAGCAGGACACCAGGCCGTGGTGCCTGGGACACAGATACTTGCAGGTTCCACCAGGCAGGTCCTGCTGGGAGGTGTTTGCCAAGCCTGCCTTCCCTGGCTGTGCAAACACTTCCAGGGGCTTCCCCAAAAACAGGACAGGGGCTGCCCAGAGCTGCCTCACCTGTTTCATCACAGCCTGTGGTGAAATTGCAGCAGATGGGACGTGACTCCATCCAAGCAGCTTAAAAAAAGGGATACTGAATGTTTGATGAGCCAGCTGTCCTGCAGCACCATTGTACTTTGAGGTTTGCTCTCGCTGCAGATTTCCAGTTGTCACTTTTCCTTGTCACAGACAGGCAGGAGATACAAAGGTATTGACACCAAGGTGTTAACTGTCATCCAGGCCTTCAGTGCGTGGGAGCATTCAGACTTCAGATAAAGAAATATTGTTAGTTAATCAAGAAAAATACAAATAGAGGCATCCAAACCTCTCTTCTTTGGCACGTCAAGAAGTATAAAAGCTCTAAGTGTTAAAGGTTTGGAATTACAAAAGCACATTAAAAGCTCTAAATGTTAAAAATGCTGTTCCCATTTACCCAGGACATGGATGTGCTGAGTGGGGAGGGGCAACAGAGAACTGAGCTGTGTTTGGACAGGACTACTGTAGGATCTGTAGTTGTGAAGGAGTGTTTAACGGCACTGGGAATAGTCTCCTCTTCCACATCACTGCCCTGTCTGTGCTCTGGTGATTCCATAAACAGTGGGGTGGAAAGAGGCTGGAATGAGGGGATATTTCAATTGGCAGTGCATTCAGCAAAGAGGAAAGTGCTTGATCATCTTCCCTTCACGCTTGGGTGGTGTTTGGTTCTTCAGTCTGAGTCAGAGCCAGAGTCCTCATCTGAGGGGTAAAACAAGGAACAAAAGTGAAAATGCAAACTGGAAATCCCCCCCAGCTGTGGCTCAGGCTGGGAGAGAGAGGCTGCTCTGGCAGGGTGTGCTTCAAAGGACACAGCGGGTTTGGGAATGAACACTTCTGTGAAATGAGTTCTTGCTGAGGTGATGGGACCTGAAACGTCGTTTGAAGGAGTTGGGAGATGCTGCTCGGAGGCCCTGCTGGCATCCGTGCTGCTCTGGGCACTGCAGCTCAACCCCTCTGAGAGCCAGAAGCTCTGAGCTGCTGAGAAATCCCAGCAGGCCCACAGAGCTCCATCCTTCTGGCCTCAGCACTCGAGAGCCCCCGTGTGAACACAAGTTTGTGCTGCAGGGCTGAGCCCTCCTTGCATGGGCACCAACACCAAGCTGTGCGACTGCACGTGAGTTTATGTATTTGTGTCTCCATCTCCAGGGCAATCAGATCTAATCTGTATCCTAATTCTGTACCCTTGCCACCTCATCATCTTCTGAGGGCAGTTCAGATTTCAGCTTTTACAGTCTGTTTCCTGTTCCTTTGATCCTTTTGTTCCTTTGTCTCTCTTTTCAGCCTAAAGCTTGCAAAACACTTAACAGTCTACTAAAATCCCCAGAAGAGACTTTCAGTGCTGCTGTTCACCTCCTAGGATTCTATACACATCTTGTGTGTTTGGTTTTGAGGGGGTTTTAAATGGGATTTTCTGGGGGGGGTTGGGATATTTTTTGTTTGTTTTTAAGTGTGGAGCAGCCTTTTTAATCCACGTGGGTGCAATAAAGAGTCACAGGGACATGACGGGCTCCTGGAAACTGCATAACAGCTACCCCTGTCCTGACTTGAACTGGATTTGAACACCTAAGACCCTCTTTTTATCTTTGTTTAAGTGGATCTGTCTGATCTGGAGTAGACTGTAATAGAAAAAAAATTGATAACAATCTTGTTAAATTTTATGTTTGACCCTTGGATTTCAAGGCCAATTGCCCACAGATGGTCAAAGCTGATCATAAGCGGCAATCATGACAAGGAAATGATCAGAGAAAAGCACTACTTGGACATAAAATGCTGTGGATTAATGGATGTTAATAGCAAGTTACCAAGAAATAAAAGGTAGATATTTGCTTGTTTCTACAGTAAGATATTTTAATGGGGAAAGAAAATCTGTGCTGCATGGCAATTTCTATAATTGGATTTGGGATCTTTCAAAGTTAGAGGTTGTGAAACTCTGAGAAACTTCACATTCCTGGCTTTCAGGTTATCTTTATAAATCACTGGAATTCCATTTGCAGCTTCCTAACCGAGCAGAGCTGTGGTACACAAACCCAAGGTGGCCAAGAACAGAAACTGCTCTTGCTGAGCAAGAGCTCTTGCTCCCTGCAAAGGGCGAAATGGAGAGGGAACTCTCACATTGCAGCTCGTGTAACAGAGCAGGGAATTTTACCCACCTTCTGTCTTGCGCCCCTCAGGGGAATCAGAGCTGCCTTGCTTGAGGAAAGTGACCAGGTCATTGAAGGTTATGTAGAAATCAATGGCAAACACGATGGTGGCTGCAAACCCAAACACCTGAAAGGGCAAAAGAATGCTCTCCTTAACAACAGCTCAACGTTTGTCAGGGACAAACCAAAATGAGCCAAACCGACACAAGAAAAACTCTGTGGTTTTTTTGGCCGGTGCCTTTCCAAAAAGGCAGGGAAGGGAAATGGTTTGTGACACATGGGCATCAACTGAATTACAGCTGATTTGGGAGCCTGAGAAGTGACCAGGTGTGTCCTTATCCCTCCCCCAGGCTGCAGCCCTCTCAGGCTCTGGGCACGTTCTGGGCATCAGCACTGCTGGGAGCTACAGGAGAGCACCTCCTGCACCTCTGCCACCAAGAAATCACCTCCATTTCTCTGGAAATGATTTTCCACTTGTTTGCAAGGAGATGTGTCTATTGCTGAGCAAACCAGACTGAGATTAAAATGATTCTGGAGTCCCCTCTCCAGTGTCAGAGCAGCAGAATTGTGCCAGGCACAGGCGGGGCGCTGGTCTGGGAGCCCGGGCTGAACACGCTCCATTGCTCTGGGTCTCCCTGCAGGGACAAACATTAACACAAGGTTTGGGTTTGTATTGTGGGGTGGTTTGGGAAGGGCTGCTGGCCAACACCACTGGGCATTGTTCTTCCCAAGCTTAAAAAATTGTTATGCAAATTTTATTTATGTTTTTATGTTTTATATTTTATGTTTTTATTATGTTATTTATTTATGTTGCATACATTATTGATGCTTAGAGTCAAGTTGCAGATGCAAGGGCTGTATCGTATTTCTGACCACAAAATGCTGACAGTGAAGGCTCTCTCCTGGCCAGTCCTTGTACTGGAGGGTAAAATGACACTGCTCTTGTTTCCACTCATCCAAGTAAAACTGAGCAGGAGAGGCAGGAGGTTGAAATTACATAATTTAGACTGGCCTTAGCAGTTACGGGTTTGGTTTCTTTTATTATTATTATTATTATAGTTACGGGTTTGGTTTCTTTTATTATTATTATTATTATTATTATTATTATTATTATTATTATTATTATTATTATTATTATTCCCTCCATTCAAGGACCTTGATACTCTTTGCAGGAACAGTTTATCTTCCCTGTACAGCTGGTAAAATTAAAAAGCAGAATAGGTGCCTTCCCTAAGGGTACAGTTAACACTGAGCAGCACTGTTAGGGTGAAAAAACTACTCATTGGTTCAAAACATGTTTTTCTGAAAACCTGACCATTTCTTCTTTGCTTTAAGCAAATTAATTCTCAGTTAATTGAAGAAGCTTCTGTTACTTGCAGTGGGGTCATATTTGAACTGTTTCTTAAGTACATGCATACTCAGTTCACCGCAACACTTAGGTGGAAAGCTCATGCTTACTCACCCCTGCTGCTTTGGATGCTCCATCACTGTACTTTGAGACAGCAGCAATTGAAATGGCAAAGTAAATAATGGCAGCGGTGACGCAGCGCAAGAAATCCTGTGAAAGAAGCAATGGAGCATTCTCAGATTGGTCAAGGATTTCCTCTAAAAACCATTTTGGAAACAAACACTCAACCCCTCTGTTGTTGCATCAGTGGCCTTGCTGGCATGTGACCACAGCCTGGTTTGCTTTAGAGGAGGAATTGCTCATCTGGGAAATATTTCTAAGTGAGAGAAGACCTGAACCTTGGCATAAACTTCTGCTCTTAAAGATGCTGGGATAAATCCTGCTTCTACCCTGCCTGTGTCAGGCAGACCTTCCTTCAGGCTGGGAGGGGCTGTGCTGGAGCTGTGCCTTGGAGCACAGCTAGGGCTTTAATGGAAAAATCATTTAAAATGCCTCAAAACCCTCGTGTTGAAGCAGAACTCCTGGGGCACCAAAGGCTCAGGAGGTCCCAGCTCCCGTGGGAACGGGGTGCCTGTCTCTCTGTGGATGCAGGTCTGCGTGATGATCTCCACGGAGACCTGTCTGTGGAACTCCTCATTCAGGAACCAAACACTTGGTTTAGTGTTGCATGATTTATACTTCCTATGTCCACCGGCAGCTCCACCAGCCCGCCCCAGGAGCACGTGCCTGGTGTGATCCCTGGCACAGTCCTGCTGAGCTGTGCCCGGTCACACCAGCAGGGCTGTCTCTGCAGTGAGTTTTAAACACAGAGCTGTGGTTCCCAGGGCATGTGCCAATCACAGGGGCTGCAATAATGGTACCCTCAGCTCTGTTCACAATTAGCTCTTCTGCCTTTCCAGAACAGATGGAGGAGTAAGATCCTGTCTCAAAGCACAAATCCTACAAGAAACTTGACTCCTCTGAAGTCAGGACAAGGTCACTTATCTACATTCTGTGCCTGCAGTGTGTTATGGTAATGGCCATAATAAACACGCACATGCCTTTTTTGTCTTAGTTCTGGAACCAGATGCATGTAGAAAATGGGAAAATGATGGAACTGAGATTACCAGCTGAAAACTGTGCACAGTTGTAGCCAAAGTCACTGATACTGTTTTATCCACCAGTGGCCTTGCTAAAGTTATTTTTATACACTGAGAACCCTAATTCAAACCTCACTGCAATGAACTATTGATGGTACCAAAAGAGAATCCAGATTGATAAGATCAGTGGGGTTTTTTGAAGTGTTTGTACTGCAAGGCAGCTGCTCCTTTTGCAGTGATATTTGAGGCTGCAGGGACATCCAGTGGCCAGGGCTCTCCTGCAGCCCCAGCACTGCCTCAGCAGCCACTGGGCTCCTGTGTGGGCATGAACTGGCCAGAGCTGCCCCTTCTCAGAGCAGCTCAGTTTGTTTGTGAGTGTAGCTCCACCTGAGAATTCAATCACAGCCTAATAAAGTCTGTCCATTATCAACAACACACATTCCCCCCTTTGTAAGGGTGCCAATAAGGAGCCCCCAGCAGTCAGACTGACTTGGGCTGGTGCTGGCCCTAAGCTATTTGCCTGGAATTGGGCATAATTTCAGTGGTTTGATAAAGCCACGCTTTGTGTCAGCGCCCAAAAAGCTGCAGTGTAGAGCAGAGCATAGCTTAGAGTGATCTGGGACCTTCTGAACCAGAGGCAGCATGGATAAGTTTCTCATAGGGCAGTAAAGTTGTTACAGTCACCCTGAACTCCTGCCCAGCCCCTTTCACTCCCCTCACAGTGCACAATTAAACCTGGGGGTTTCTGTTGCACATCTCACTTACCGCCAAAGGCCAGTGGGCTCCTTTAAACTTCTCATTAAGCTTGGAGGCGTAGGCAAAAAAGAGAAACAGTGCCAGCAGAAACTCTAGGAGTGGTGCCATCATGAAAGAAGCTGCTACAGATGCAATATAGCAGATAAAGATGATAAATGACAGCACCTAAAGTAAAGGGAAAACTCGTAGTTATTCGCATGGAATAGCAGAGCCGCAGGCAGCCGAGCAGCTTTGAAGTGTTATTTTCCCTGTGTATTTCTGTCAGTGCTGCTGCTGATGGCATAGTTTGCTTCCTGCTTTATTTTTCATTGGGCCAAATGATTTTTCTTGTTCAGCATGGAATAAATCTGAAGTAATGGTGTTTACTTCCATGTGTGTGAATCGCTTTTCCAGAGCGCTGGGTGGATTTGCACCTCTTGGAGTCAGTAATTTGCTCTGGATTGTAAACAGCTCTGACAAAATCATTCTGAAAATAGAGTGGGGTGTTGCCAAGCAAGCAGAGCTCTAAGCTTTCAGCCGTGACAGCTCTCATTTGAAACCCAAATCAGTGCTCAGACAGCCTGAAGCAACTCAGCATTTATAATCTTGGAGTTGAAAGAATAAAGTCTGCTGGTGATGGATAGAAAAGGGCCAAGAATTAATTGTTCTGTGATTTCTGGAAGTCTCTGGTTCCAGTTTTCCAGCATGGCAGCTGTCTTAGAGAGTAACAGGACTGATAACTCCCATTGATTTATCTCTGTGATGTTTCCTAACTCTAGTAAAATAATAAAAATGGCATTTGTTTTCCCACTCAATTGAAACACCTTTAGAATATACCTATGGCTCAAAATACAAAGTTTCACAATGGAAAAACTACTGAAGAAAATGCATTTTTAGCTAAACCAGACAGTACCAGACTGCTGTCCTACACTCCTGGGCCTTCAGCTGCTGTGTTTGTAAAAGTGGAAGGGGAGGGAACCATGGAGAAGCTCAACACCATTTTCAATTGCTGTACTGGGGTTGGTCACCCCCACAAAGAGGCTCCAGTCCTGTGTTCTACTGCCTTGCATAGGAACTGCTTGCTGTTTCAATCAAATTAGCTTGGCGTAACAAAAGTAGCCAGAATGCTGAATTACACATTATTATGTGCCAGTTCACACCTGGGCTGCTCTGTCCAGCCCGTCCTCCTGGAGACAAATCTCTGCCTTCCCAAAGCTCAGGGATGCTTTTGGCCAGCACAGCAGGGGGGACTGAGCATTAGATTACAAGGATGTTTTCAACTTCTAATTGCACATTGGGACACTGACATTCCCACTCACACAGCACTGAAAATAAATGTATTCTTTCCCCCCAGATGGCACATCTGAAGGCACATGTAGCTTCCTGCAAAGGTAATCAATGCATTTGCCTTGTTAAATTTCAGCTCTATGGATTTCTTTCTTTGCTGCTACCATGGGTTCCTGGGGACCACCTGTACCTCGGAAAAGATCACCATTACACTTGAATGATAAGGCTCCTATAGTTATTAGTAATTACTCCTATGAGAGGTCAGTCAACCCTCAAATACATGTATCAAAAAACCCTTTTATGTTTAGGGGGCAACTAAGCAGTTCAATCCCACTGAAATAATTTTTTGGTGTAATTAATTAACAAGCCTTTATACTCAGCCTGCTTTGGGGAAAGCAGTCAGTGCCTGACCAGGATGCTAACAACTGGAGTACATTGTTTTCATCCATTAGGACTGGCTGCCGAGACTAGAGAGGATGTGACATTTTTAGTAAGAGACTATATTTATCTTAAAACATCTTTGCATTGTTCTTGTTTCACTGGGTTCTAAGAAACTGAGCTGGGATAGCATATAGACCTCACTTCTGCATGGGCCTGGTAGCTGGTAATACCTGCCCCATTTGTTGGCGTTTACCCCATTTTAATTTGTTTATTGCTCACAGAGCCTCTCTGCAGGTTTTTCTCATTTTCATAAAGCAGAGGGGGCTCATTCCGTGTGTCTCATCCTTAGCATGGTAGTTTCTTTCTGTGAGCTGAAAGTGATAACTCTTTGAAGGGAAGGGGATTTATCAGAGCTTGACAACTCCTAAGAGGAGAGAGAACTTCCTTCTTCCTATCACAGCACCTATTCCCTTTCCACCCCAAAGAACAAAGACTGGACTTGCTTTGTGAATCTGCTTCACTTGCATTTCTGGAACATAATTTAGACACAGTTTGATGTTCTCTTGGATTAAAAAGAAATCACCATCTATACACGACAATTTTTTCTTGCTCTGGTGTTGCAAAAATATCTTCCCTTTTGTGGCTAAAGGCAGGTATGTGACAGCTGAGCTGCAGGGATGACCAGCAGCAGGGAGATGGGTTCAGGGCTGGTCCCACCGACCACAACCCTTCCTATGGCAGATCATTAGACCTGAACTACACCTGGTGATCTCTTAGGAAAGGATTAAATGCAGTGTTAAATAATATGTCCTACTGGAGCAGCAAGGGGAGGTAGAGAGGCAAATTTCAGATATGTAAGGTGACACTGCACAGCAGAGATCCCTTTCATCTTGATTCTGTTTGAGTCAGTAACTCCTGTGCTCTGACTGCATTTGCACTGAGAAAAAAGCTTTCCTGTCAGAAGCGTGAAGTGAAAGGAAGAGCCTTTGTGGTCTGTTATTATCAGCTTTATGGCAATTTGTGCCAGGGAAGGCTCCTGCTGTCTCCCCTCAGCCCTGGGCAGGTGTGAGGTTCAGACATGAGCCAAGCTCAGGGTGAAACAGGAGCTGTTCCGTGGCAGGAACACACCAAGAAGCCCCTGATCCCAGGTGCTGATGTGCCAGGGGATCCCTGCTTCCGTGCCAGGTAAGCTGCTGAAGAGACAGAAAGACCAGTCTGAGCATTTCAACTTTCTGACTGGGTCTGACCCAGAGAAGCTGGGGAAATATCAGTTATTTTAAAATCTGGTCACCAGGCCAGCTACTTGCTCAAATCAAGCCCTGCATCACTGGTAGATGACAGCAGTCTCCTGCTGCCTGTTCCTCAGCCCTGAAGGACAGTCACTGTATTCCCACCTTCCTCACCCTCAGTGGTGGGATTGAGCCCAGCCTGTCCTGCTCTCCACTTGTCAGCATCCCACTGCGAGGAGAACTGCACCTCAAGGCACACTGAAAACAAAGGCACCTTTTGATTCACAAGAAGCCACTTGGTTTCAGTAGATTATTGATGGTATCAGTAAAGGGGAAAGAACCTGAAGTGTGGTAACTGCTCTCCAGTTCAACATCCTTCCTCATTCTGGAGGCACTCTGAGACTGAGAAGGCCCAAGGAAGATTTTATGTGAAATATACACCTATACAAAAAAGGGACCAGATTTTGAGAATGAAGGTTTGAAAGATGGTATTTTTGGATGCTTTCACTGGGGGAAGGCTGGAAGGTCCAGGAAGGGGAGGGAGGCAGACCCTGGAAAGAGCCAGAGGAACAACAGGAAGGAAGTGCCCGAGGGCTCTGTCCGATGATGACCATGGCACTGCACCTTGGCACTGCACCCTGTTCTTTGGTTTTCTTCTTTTCCATCTCCCATTGCAGCCCTGACATGGATTTTAATGCCAAACCTCCTTGGTAGCTCGGGAACAGCTCCGTGTAATACAAGAGCCCACAAATGGTAGGATTTTGATGATGTTTCTCATTTCTCCTTTTGTACAGCTCATTTCCTCTTCTGGCAGGTGGAATGCACGGACTCCTTGAGCAATAGTGGATATTACCTATAACTGTCTTTTCTGAATTGTAAAAGTGAGTAGGTCCTTTTCTGACCACTAAACTGCACTGCCACTATCTTGAGCATTTGATGTTATCTCAAAATTTTAAAAATACACCTCTCCTCCCACAATACAAACACTGCAGTGCCAGTCTGTACCCAGAAATAATGACACCTACCTACGTACTTTTCCAGGATTCAAGTCTTTGCGACAAACACCTCGCAAACTGAAAGTTGCTCTAAAAACTCAAAAGCACCCTTCAGAATATACCCTGACCCCTCCAAGGACTGGCAGTGTTCCACTGCACATCGTACTTGTTCTGCACCTCTGTTCCTGGAGCTGTGTGTTTCAAGGTCACTTCAGAGAAAGGTCAAACTATGGGACCTTGTTGTTTTTCTAACAGCTCTGTAGCTACGCTAAAAAAAAAAAGGCAGCTAGAGAGGAAGTTTGTGAGGCTCCATGCAGTTGCAAGTTCTCTTCTAGCACTTTCAGAAAGCACTGCTGCTTCTGGGAGAAAAAAAAGGCCCAGTGTCGTATCAGTTTTGTCAATTTGTATTTACACAGGGTTTTTCTCTTCCCCTCACTTGGGATTACACCCTCAGCATTGAGAGCAGCTGAGTCTGAGCCCTTCCTGAGCTGCTGATGAAAGGTTAGTGTGACCGCTGCCAGCTTCACTGAGAAGGAATATCTGCATGCAGGAAGCTCTAATGCAGCAAAGAGCAGGACAGGAACCTTTCACAGCTTGGCAATCATAAGGGTATAAAAAATCCTGGCAGAAAAGCAGCCTGACTATTCACTGAGCACCTTTTATGTACACTCCCATTCACACAAAAAGCCTTCTTTGGTATTGTGTTTCCAAAAGTAACTTTCCCATTTAGACCCATGTAATTATTACTTAATATTCCGTTGCTGAGCTTCTTAAACTGGCCAGGCATTACAAAGTTATACTTTATTGTACAACAGGCTTGCAGTTCAAGGCCTAAAACATAATCATGACAGTGGTGAGAGAGCACAGTGTCCCTGAAGGGAGGGAGGCCTGAGCAGTGCTGAGGTCATGGCAGCTCCAGAGGTGTTTGTCTCCTCCGAGCAGGGAGAACAGACCCACCGGAATCCGCTGGGAATATGGGAATGTTGGGAAGCTGCTGGCAGCACTGCACCAGCTCATCTCCTGCTCCTCATCTCCTGCCCTCACCTCCCTCCACAGGAAAGAACAGGTCTGCCTAAGGTTTTACAAGTGGGTAGCAGTGGTATCTTTTGGACAAGAGTGCATGTGGGTCTCGTATTTTTGTCAAACAGACAAAGTGCATCACTCAGTGCTCTCTGCTATTCAGTTACTACTTCTCTGTTGCACTTGTCGTGGAGGTGAAATTCCTGGTTCCTCCAGAACTGGCTGCAGGAGAGGCCTTCGGGCTACAGACCCTGAGAAAGGCACAGGGAGCTTCTTCAAAGGAGACTTTACACCGAGCAGCTGAAGTTTCAGTTGTGAAGGTCAGTTCAGAGAAGACTGAAAAGACAGGAGAAAGACGGGAAAAGAGGAGCGAAACTGGCACAATGATTTCTACATCCTTTTACATCACCACAAAACTGACACAATTGTAAATATTTATACTGCGTCTTTATGAAAAAGAAATAAAATGTAGCACCACTGCATGCTGGCTTCAGGAGATTGAGGAGATGCCAGTTAAAGCAGCCACAAAAGCTCGACTGGAACAGCCGGGTGAGCAGCAGAATCCACAACTGGGGATCTTGTCTGGACAAGCTCTGGTGGCAGTGTGAGAGTGGCTGTCAAATGGTTCCAACACAGAACACAGGGAAATGAAAACTGCATCTCTTAAGGGTGGAAAACAGCATGGATGAGATGATGACCTTCAACACAGCAACTGGAGTATTTAGGAAAAATGAGTATCTTAACAAGAGTGTTAAAATATGTGGAAGAAATCATGGCATGGGGGGGAGAACAGAAAGGAAAAACGATTAACCTGTAAGATTAAAAATGCTGATTAGAAAATGGAGGGAGTAAGGCAGTGAGAGTAAACAGGATTAGGAGAGACAGTGAAGCTTATAAATGTATTTGATGCTACTGCTTCTTTCTGGCTCTACAGCTATTCCACGTGGAATAAAAAATTAATCAGGCAGGTTAGTGGTGGGGTGGACTGGATGTTCTCCAGAGGTCCCTTCCAACCCCAACCATTCTGTGATTTTGTGGAGATCAAAAGTAAAAGGAGCAGGGGATGGGGGGAGGTTAACTTCCTTATCTGAATAAAATTTGAGATTATAATTAAGCCTCTAGCAGTAATCAGCTCCATCACCAGCTTGACTTGCTCTAGGGGAAGCACCAGGATACATGGGTGCTGCACCAGAGCACATTGCACCTGAACATCCTAAAGATTCATCCTCCATGTAGAAATGTGTGGAAATGTTATTTTCAAAAATGGCTGAGAGCTGGAGAAATAAAATGCATTTCTGGGGAATTGCCAAGCTGCTGAATAATGTGACATTTGTAACAGTAATGAGGACCCCACTTTGCTTCTGAACAAAAGGCACTGTTCAAAATGTGTAACCATGAATATTATTTACATACATTTATGCAGAACCCAGCCCCACCCCACATTAGCACCGTGTCAGAGGAAAAATTAAACATTCAAGACAAGAAATACAAAGCTAAAGATGAAACACAGATTTAAACCATGATAGATTTAACTTGGACTCATCTTCAATTATTTGGCACTGCATTTCTCTAACTGTGTACAGGCTGCATTTACTCTGGGGCCTGTGTTGTCTTCAAGGGTTTCTTCTGGCAAAGCTGAGACAACTGGAGAGAAACTACTGCTGCCTCTTGTCTGCCACGAAACCACGTCCTGAGCACGTGGGCTTGGCCTGCAAGGAGCACAAGGAAAGCTCTCGGCAGATGGGATTTTAGAGCTGCTTGCAGCCAGCCAAACCCTTGGGAAGCCCCAAGTGGCCTTACAAAGGATAAAACCCTGTTTTGTGAAGACAGAGCAGATTTTATTACTCCAAGGAGGCATCATCAGTACTTCTCTATGACAACAAAAGGGTGAGTCTGATCCCATGACCAGAACAGTATTCCTCCAATATGTCATCATTCTGAGATGTTAAAAAGCCAGGCTGTCTGAAAGCCATCATTTAGTGGCTGTAAGCTTGTAAAGGAAATTCCAGTGTGTGACATAGTATGTAACAAAAATACGTGCCAATGCAGCCAGGTTAGCTGGGCTTGGTATTTTCTACATGTGTGGTTTCGTAAACTACAGATGCTGTGTGAGTGATGGGGGTACCTGGAGGAGGGATGGGGTAGCTGGAATCTTTTTGGTGAACATGATAAAGCCTGTGGCCTGCTGCTACTCAGCCCAAGGCTTTCCCCACCACAGAAGTCATCCTGACCCCCTGAGTGAATGCTTTTCCTCTCAAAGCCAGCCTCACATCTGGCTGTTCCCTGTCTCTCTGCCACAGGGCAGTGCCTGCAGCCTCACAAACTCTTGAGCTGGTCCCCACCAGCTGACCACAGACAATTCTGCCTCCTCCTACCTGCTCCTTACCTTTCTTTTGCTGGAATATCCTTGTTACCTTCCCTGAGCTAGCACAGTGGATAGCCAGAGACACCTTGCACATCTGAACAGTGCTCCATGGACTTGACTGCTAGTTTGGGCTGTCCTGATATTTGACTATCTGCTGCCAAAACTCCAGCTAAAACTCCAGCAAACATAGTGTTTGAATTTATCATTATTTCTAGCAAAAATGATGTTGAACCTCTAATTTCAATCAATAAGCTTCCTGTTCAGAAGCTAAATTTTGGTGTGAAATACCCACTCCCCATGGGGTGAGTGATCTTCCTTATCAGGTGGGTACTGTTTCAGCTGTCAGGTTTTAAGCCTTTACACGTAAAATTCCAGAAAGTCCCACACCACAGTCACTGCCCTGGTCCTGCTGCCACACTATTGCTGATCCAGGCCAGGTGCCCAAGGCCTTGTGCCCACCTGGGCTGGTGTCCAGCCGCTGTCACAGTACCCCAGGGCCTTTGCCTCTGGGCAGCTCTCCAGCCCAAAGGCTCCAGAGCAGCGAGCAAGCCCATCCCTTTGAGGGTCAGGGACAAACACAGCTTTGGAGGGCTCGGGACAGCAGCTGAGTGACCGTGATGCACACAAAGCCCGACGCCACACATCATAAATTCATGAGTAAAGTCTTTCCTGACACACTCAGGACAGGCTGCCTCCTAACCCGGCACCACGCGATAATGCAAACCGCAGCCGTGGTGGTTACTGGATTCATACTGCAGATAGCTTAAAACGAAATCCAAGCGCCTTTTTGCTGAGAAGGGGTCTCCGACAGCGAAACACACTTAAGGCAGTGGAAGTATAACGCGACAAGTTTTGGTTTCTAACGTGCTCTGCCTGAATTACGCTCTCAGCCCTGCAGTTCCCCCACTCCGGTACGGCTGTTTCCCCATTTTTCCCTCGGTTGTTGTCCCCCGTCTCCGCTCTGCTGTTTCCTCCCAGTTTTCCCCTCGGTTGCTGTCCCCCAGTTTCTCCCTCCGTTATTGTTCCCCCGTCTCCCCTCGGCTGTTTTCCCCCAGTTTCCCCTTCGGTTGCCGTTCCCCAGTTTTCCCCTCAGTCGTTGTCCCGCCTCTCCCTGTTTCCCCCACGTTTCCCCCTCAGTCGTTGTCCCGCCTCTCCCCTCAGTTGTTTTCCCCTCATTTGGTGTCCCCC
This sequence comes from Corvus brachyrhynchos, assembly GCF_000691975.1. NCBI lineage: Eukaryota > Metazoa > Chordata > Aves > Passeriformes > Corvidae > Corvus > Corvus brachyrhynchos. The sequence continues at coordinate 3,337,566 of NW_008238440.1, read as the reverse complement.
TCTCCCCTCAGCCGCACAGCTGAGCGGCCCGGGGCAGGTCGGTCCGGCGGAGCCCGCTCGGGTCCCGGCTGCTCCAGGGATGGCCCCGCAGCCCCCCGGCCCCGGTGTCCCGTCCTTACCGACTCC
>NW_008238440.1:3334199-3337374 GCF_000691975.1 Corvus brachyrhynchos | reverse complement strand
CTATTAGTACTAAAAAACCTGTTTCCTAGGTTTTTTCTTACCCAGAAGACAGTTTCCATGCACATTAATGTGGCCGTGGAATATTTTTTTTTTTTTTTTTTCCCTCTCTGAAGGAGGGAAGCGGAAATCGTGACACTGCGGAAACGTGAAAAAAAGTTTCAGCATCCCCAGCTGTGGGGGGCGGCCCCAGCGCCCGCCCCCAGCCCCGGGGCAATGGAGCTGGGCTGCCACCTTCGCCCTGTGCTGCTGGACGGACACCAGGGAGCCAGGGGGCTTCTCGTCCCTGCCCTTCTGAACGCACAAGGCACAGAATCACCGGGTGGCTGGGGCTGGAAGGGGCCTCTGGAGGTCACCCAGGCCAAACCCCGCTCAAGGATGAAATTTCAGGATCCAAATGCGTCGGCGAATGCTTTACCATGCAATTCACATGGCACAAGAAAATCTTTCCGAAGGGTGGTTACTGGGACATTACATTTTTACTTTAAAATGTACATTTTTCACTTAGTAAATAAATAAGATTAAATAATGCACTTAAGCCTGTTTGTGTTTTCTTTTTATTAGAGAAAGAAGACAACCATGAAAATAATTTTTAAAAAAGGTAAAAACGTAACTTTGGAAAAACAGGACAATTTCCTCTGAAGCTTTAACTGGTGAAATTGCAACGCTGAAACTGCATTTGGAAAAGTACGAACCTTATGAATGATACTTGCAAAAACATCACTGCACAGGAAATTCAAAAGTGAGCACGTAAAAATACAAATTCTTTAAAAGACAGTGGGGAAACAGAATGGAGAAACCATTCTTTCACTAACATGTCAATCTTATTTGGCAGGAGCACTCCTTCCTCTTGCTTTATCAAGGCTAATCTTCTTGCAAAGAAGAACCGCGTCGACAAGGCAGAGAGCAAGCAATATAAGACCCAACACCTATAAAAATAACCATAAAATTAGTTCCCCCAATCAATCTCGAGCTTTTACTGTAGTGACTCATCAAGGTAGCAGTAAACACATGTTCCTAACTTGGTTCTGGCCTTGAAAAGACAGCTGATAAATTAAATAACACCCACATTTACATCCCGTCAACCTTTCACAGAGCTGTCTACAGCTTGCTCTGTTTGATGTTTGTGTGAGGCCTTGGGGATGGTGTGGTGCTCTCCTTGAAAGCTAAGCTAATGCTGCATTATGCCAGACAATGCTTTTATCTTAAATGAAAGCCCTTCTGTCCCTTTAAGGGTTGTTTAATTAATGGGACTAGCCCTGAGAAAAGTCAAGGGGAAAAGTCAGCATTCGTAGAAACAAGCTCAGCAGGAGCCTGTTCTTCTCCTCTGGAGCTCTGAATGGGAAACATATTCCAAATTGAAGAAAATATACAGAAGTATTTAAAAAATAGTCAACCTCAGGCAGGTAACTGGAAAAATGTGTTTGCAGAAGAGCCACTGAGATAACTCACTCAGCTCCTGCCCTTCAGCCCCATCCCACATGCACACAAGGGTTTTTTATGCAAGCACTGAATTACCTGATCAGGGGAGTTATTTTCAGGAGAGCTCTAGGGAGAGCACAGCTCAAGGCAGTTTGTGCCTCAGAACAGGCTGGGGGTGATTCTGTCCCTCCCGGCACTGAAGATGTTGCATGTTCCACCCAAACTCGTGTTCCCAGCTACCTGCTTGGTCTCCTGTACCCACCCTTAATTTCTGTGAACTTCACAACAGAGAATATAAATTCTGTTCCAGCACAGTCACTCAATGAAAAAGTCTCCTTTTTGCTTAGGATGCAATTGCCAGTGAAGCCATCAGCTTTCCACCTCACAGCCTAAGCTGAGTTTGAAAGACCCCAGTGGCAAGTTTTAGGTTTCTTTTGGTTGCCTGTCACATTTCAGCTTATCTTGTACTTCTAGAGACTTTCAAAACTGAGGGTTTTTTTCCCCTCCTTATTGTTTATTAAGGTTAGTTACATTAGTTGCCATTTGAATTAAAAATACCAGTTGCTTAAACTATTAAACTGCTTTGATCTTAAGAACGCAAAATTCTTACAATCACAGTATGAACAAAACCCCTTTTTGAGTGACATAGTTCCTCAGCTTGTGTCAGAAAAAACAATGTACACATCAGGAGGGAGGTACCAGCAAGCCTGTTTAAAAAGTTTCAACTTTTTTTAGCAGAACTGTTGGCATTTCTTCTCACTGGATAGTCCTAAAAGAGCTATGGATTCTCCCACCTAGGATTTCAAGCTATGGAAGCAAATGTAGGTTACTTAAAAACTCTACAAATTTTCAGTGTTTCAGTACTTCTCTGTAGTAATTCCTAAGTCTTGTAATATCTTTAAATTATTAGTGGTGTGAGGATTATCTTCTTTTAGTGAGATACCCTGAATGTATCTTGTTTGCTACTGCTGAGGGTGTTCTTCCAAAACCGTTGTTTGCATGGTCCTACCACAATGTGAGTGTACCAAGAGGATCAAATCATGTGCACTTTAAGAACTGAAATTCATTAACAATGTTCCTACTTACTCCTCCAGCCAGTGTCCCCTTGTTGGTCCTGATTATTATTGCAAACAAGCACACAACGAGGAGGAACAACGCTGCAATCACCGAGTTGAAAATATCCTGAAACAGCCAGTGGAAGCAAAATATTTATTCTGAAATACAGGCCTGAAGGAGAACGTGGAGAGCTCCCAACACAGAAGTGATGGTTAAAAACGGCTGGATTGCCATGAAAACAGAATTACAGCAACATTTGTGTGAGAGAACACTGACACCCAGTGGTTTGATGGTAAAAAGAGCCTTTGTGGTAAAACTTCCTCATTTTACCTTTCTTCTGTTGTTTTTGCAGTCAAATTTATTCAACTTGGCTACACTTGATAGACTGACACAGCAAATACACGTACAAAAGGGAGGTAAGAGGAGAACTCGTCCGTATTTGAGTGAAAGTGTGTGACTAATTTGTGATGTGCAGGTGTTACACAGCCAGGCAAACAATGCCCGTGCCGGGAGGGGCTGTTATTGGATCTAGCTGCCATCCAGGAACTGATAGAACAGAACACTCCGTTAGGAAAAACTGCCTCAACCTCCCCGGGACACTGGGGCTTGCCCTGAGTGTACGGAAACAATCACCGAGCCGACTGACAATGTCCCCTGGGACAGGTTCCTGTTCACGGGCCTGCCGGTGCTCCACGCCAGC
>NW_008238440.1:3320248-3332719 GCF_000691975.1 Corvus brachyrhynchos | reverse complement strand
GAGCACTGACCGGGGGTGACCCCCCAGCCTCTCCCTGCCTTCCTCCCGTACTTGGCTGGGTGAAGGGTCTCGTAAGATCAGCGTGGTTTTATACCGCAGTTTTAGGTGTAAGGCGTCTGAACTGCTTGTTTTGGAGCTGCTCTGTAATCCACACCCTTACCCTGCCGGGCTTGTGAGGCCACTGGGTGCTGCTCCAACTGGTCTTTCCAAAATTCCCTTTTCCCCTGCGCAAACCCACTGAGGAGCAGCAGGTGTAGCAAAAATCTGGTGAAAGTGTGAATCCGACCCATCGTTGGATTCTTGGTAGTGTCAAGGACAGTGGTGAACTTCAGCTAAATCTGTGTCAGTCTGTGCCACAATGTGTCTGTTACATGACTCAATAATTACCCCAAACCTTGAAAGCTGATAATTTAGCAAATAGTCATATTAAGGCATAGGGAACCTAAAAATGTCATAGAGGGTCTCACATTAAGAGGCCCAGTATAACTAAGTTGTGAAGACTGCCGTGATTTTAACTGTTGTTTATTTCCATTCTAGATAAGCATCTGATAAAGAAAGATGCTAGAAAGAGAATTGTAAGTATTTGCATTTAGTTCAGAAAACAGTGCAGCCTCTTTCATTATAATTCCATTATAATTTGAGTGTGTGTGTAGTTGGCAGCTGCAGGCTGTGGCTGTGTCAGTGTGTGGTGATGGATCTATCACTGGGTTATACTCTGTGCAAGGCTATGCTGGTCTAGTTCTGCAAATTGTAATAAAATTGTGAGATATTTGTGCAAAAATTGTGAGGGCTTGTGTCAGGACAGGTGTCGGTTTGGGGGTCAGTGTTCCATGTGTAGCCTTGCCATTTCCCTATATAACCCCCCTGGGCTATAAATTACTTTAAGACAGTTGAAAAAAAATTCTCTTAGTTTATTTTAGTTGTTTAGGTTTCTGAAAATAAAAATGAGATGCCTCTTAAGATTTAATCTACCTATATAATGGATGCTGAAATTATTACTTCAGCTGGCATTTATTTTAAGTTGGAAGTTAAGTCTCTGAGGTTGTGGCAGAGTGAAGAGCAGCAGGTGGCCGTCTGGAGCTCCTGGGGCCCTGGGAAGGGGAAGGAAGCTGGAAGGGGAGGGGGCTGGCTGTGGGAGCACCAGGAGGGAAGGCTGCCCCTTGCCCACCAGAGACAGTTGGTTTATGTTTGCCAGGGAGGGAAAAAGTGGTGGTCTGAGGGAGTCACAACATCCAAATGAATCCCCGCTGCCTTCCCATGAAATAATCTCTTCCCAGTGTAGGGAGCTGGCATGCTGGAATGGGCAGGGTGCGTTTTTGAGACACTGTTCACTGCTCTGCCACTGTGTGGGTCTCAAAGTGATTCTGTTTTTAATCAGATCTGTATCGAGGGCAACATTGCGAGTGGAAAAACAACATGCCTGGATTATTTTGCACAAACTACCAGCATTGAGGTACTGGATGCACATTTCTTTGTCCTTATTTTCCTCATTGAGCAGCTGCTTGTCTTGACAGAGCCAACAGTTTAGAAGTGCTGTCCTTGGGTGCATGAGGAGGGAGCAGCAGGGTCTGAGCCAGGGGCTTGCTGGGGCACCACCCCAACTTTTACAGTTAAATCACAGCAGAGAAATGTAGATCACATGTAGTATATACTGGATGCCAAAATACCAGTAAAACCTGTGAATCAGAGTTTGTACCTTTATGAAGTAACAGCAACCCACAGAGCATGGGCATGTTTGGACTTGCCTGTTTGCCATTTCATGTCACTGAAATCTTAGATGGGTCTGGTAAAAGCAAAGTAAAGAATAATGATGTAAAAATAGGGGTGTCATGTAACTGGGATCCCAGTGAATAGATGGCTTTTTTGAAACAAGGAAAATCTGTTAGAATTGTTTCAGGAGATTCCTTACTGATCTGGTATTTGATTTTGTGTTGCTTAGAACCAGGTTAGGGGAAGGGCAGGCTTGTTGTATTTTAAACAAAATCAAGATCAAACCTCAGTGAACAGTTGCTTTTGTGTACAACAGATATTAATGCTTTCCCTGACAGACCTGGCAACACATTTGGTAATAAGTTCTAGGAATCCTCATAGAAATGCTGGATTTCCAGATGTTATTTGTTAATTTAACAGGAATTGTCCTTATGAAGTAATTAACTCTTAATCCAAAGGATAACAAACTTTAATTTGCATACAGTGTAGCATTTTTTAACTAGCTACTTAAGTTCCCAGGCTGATGAGATTCTCTTAGGCCTGACTCTACAGTATCGTTGCAGATTTAGACTCTGTTTGAACCAGGCAGGTCTGATTGTACCTATTCAGGGCAGAAGCTTTTCTGATTCATTTTGTAAAAGATTTGAATACATTTGGTTTGTTAGAACACAAAAATAAAATGAAAATGAATGTGGTAGCAGTCTGATCCTCTACCTTTGCTGGCAAGTGTTACTTTCTGAGAAATTAATTTGTGAGGGGATGGGCTTGTCATTGAAATGCTAAGTGCTCTGCTAAGCTGTTCTTTCCCTTACATGGCACTGATTTTGACTCAAAAAAAAAAAATTCTCTCCAGGCATATGAGGTAATCTAATAGCATTTAAAAATGCTAAGAAGACGCTGTATATTGACATTTCTCTATTTTTAGCAGTGTTCATTATTACCTTTTGTGTTACGAATTCAGTGCTGTTTTTTTAAGAGTGATGAGCTTTCCAATACAAATCCTGAATGCTCTGATTTACTACACAAGTATTCCTTAAAAATAGTTGTAGACTTGTAGGGTCACATTAAGTATTTTGAATCTAAGATGTGTTTAACATGGAGTAATGATTTTTAACCAGGTTTTGAAGGAACCCTTGACCAAGTGGAGGAATGTTCGAGGTCATAATATCCTGGTAAGTGGCAGAGATTTCTACAGTTACAGTGACTGTTCTTGTAGGAAGACATGTGTGATGGCTTTTTATCAGCCAGCAAAACTGATATGAAGGGTGTGACCTAAATCTCACACGGCAAAAATGAAAGCTCCATGAAGCAAAAGAGCTTCTACTGCGATTAAGACATGCATGTAATAGAAAGACTGCATATAAAATGTGTTTTTGGCAAGGACTGGGTCTCCAGTGGGGTGTGAGTTAAAGCAATTCCCAGGAAGATAAGCCTTGAGTGTGGCAGTTGTTTCTAAATGTACTTGTGCCTGTTTCATAGAAGGGAAGGATGTAACTTGAGGTGATGGTTGGATCTGATCAGTTAATGTTGTTTGACTGGAGTTCTGTGAACAGCTCTGGTGCCCCCAACATAAGAAGGACATGGAACTGTTGGAGAGAGGCCAGAGGAGGCCACGGAGGTGCTGAGGGGACTGGAGCCCCTCCCCTGTGGAGCCAGGCTGGGAGAGCTGGGGCTGCTCAGCCTGGAGAGGAGAAGGTTGTGTGGAGACCTCACAGCACCTCCCAGGTCTGCAGGGGCTGCAGGGAAACCAGAGAGGGACAATTCCTCAGGGACTGCAGGGACAGGACAAGGGGGAAAGGGGACATATTGAAAGAGAGGCAGTTTAGGTTCGATGTACAGATGAAACTCTCCCCTGGGAGGGTGGGCAGGCCCTGGCACAGGGTGCCCAGAGAAGCTGGGGCTGCCCCAGCATCCCTGGAAGTGTCCAAGGCCAGGTGGGGCATTGGGGCTTGGAGCAGCCTGGGATAGTGGGGAGCAAATGATCACTTAATTCTTGTCAAACCTGGTGTCAGCTGTTTTAGTGCACTTCTTTTAGCAATGCTCTTGTACTGCAGAAACTTCCTAAATACCCAGCTTCCTGTTGTGCTGTTTGTCCTAACAAATGTCCATCTGTCTTGCTTCTGTCTCTGACCCCAGGGCTTAATGTACCAGGATGCATCAAGGTGGGGGATAACTCTGCAGACCTACGTCCAGCTGACCATGCTGGAGCAGCATACCAGGCCCATGGTAAGGAAACTTTTGGTTTTAGTTTTAAAAGTAATTAGGTGTGGTTATGAGTGCTAAATCCTTTTAACCTTGTATTCGAAAGTTAAGATGCTGTGTGTGTTCATTCTTTGTTCCTGCAGTGAGTAGGAATTTCTGTGGTGCAGACATTGATCTGCTCTGTGTGTGCTCTGGGGGTAAAACCTCTGCCTCCTGCCTGCTCACAACTCCCCAAACTGATCCTGCTGTTTGGGCACACCCTCAGGAGCTAGGCTTGCACAAATCTCTTCCTTATTACATGTCAGTGGCTTGTCTGTAATTTCATTATTTCAAATCTTTGGCAAACACTAAGTAATCTCATGTTAGAATTCATAGTACTGCTTCATGCTGTCTAGTACAAATTCAGCCATTGCTTCTTCTGTTTGTGCAAAATACTTCCACTACCATTTTCTATTTCTTTTTTCAGATGGTTTACATCCTTTTTTTTCTTGTACTTTTTTTCTATCAATTTTCACATTCTACCTTTTTATTAAGATTTGTTCATTCTTTCCTTCCTACACCTTTTGTTACATTCTATGCTATCTTCCATTCCCTGATTACAAGACCTGGTGTTAGATGCCATGCTTATATCTTACTGATGTTCTTATGTTCTGTTTTGTGAGTTTGTGTCAGGGCAAACTTTCAGCAGTGCCACATAGGAGAGTGGTACTGCACATACAATCACTAGGTTTTTGGAAGAGGTGTTTTTCCAAGACAGTAGAAATCCTGTTCTGTTGGAGAAGAAGTTCATTCAAGATTTCCTGAGGATTTCCCTGCATTTCAATCTGAGCTTTTTTGTCATTTGAGCCTTGCAGCCATTTTTGCTTCATTAATGTGCAGAAACCTGGGTTAGAGGTTGCTCTGCCAGGCCCAAGAGTGTCAGAGAATCTCTCTGCTCCAACATGAAGTGCTGCTGGAGCACATGCAGGGCTGGTTAAGGCCAGCGCTCTGGCAGCTGTAGTTACTTCTTTTAAAAGTCCTGTTTCCTTGCTTGAGTGTGTCTGATGTCAGCTCTGTGCAGTGACCCAGCAACACATGGGATGGGGCAGCAATTTGGGGAGCAATAGTTCCCATTGTCCTGCAGACCCCAAGTGGATTGCTGCTTTTTCTACCCTGAGTTACCTTCCGCTGCTCAGCTGAATGCTGAGCACTTACCTTTGAACTGGTGTATGAGTAACAAATCAGAGTAAGATCAGGAGTCCTTGTTTGTTTTGTGGTTCCCACCCTCCCAGTCAGTTTATCACAAGATCTGAAAATGGTGTTTCATGTGATGTGCCATGAGTGTGAAAAGAAAGAAGTGTGAAAATGTAGAGAGTCAAGTTTTATGTTGCAGATTTCCCCCATAAGGATGATGGAGCGATCGATTCACAGTGCAAAACACATTTTTGTGGAGAATCTGTATCGAAGGTATGGGATGTGGTTTTCTACTTTACTTTCTTGGATTAATTATTTTAAATGTGTATATATATTCAACTGATAATTTCTTTGGTAATGTGCATTTAAGTGGCCTGTGAAATCTGCCAGTTCTATGTTGGAGTGGCATTGTGTTTGGTATGGGATGTGCTGCCCACTTCCTGTAGGATTCTGGAAAACCTTTTCCGGCAGTGCTCCTGAATATTTAGAACTCAGTATTATTTAGACACCACCTATTAAAGTTATCTGCTCTCCAGCTGAATACCCAAATCTTGCTTGGATCAAAAGAAACACATGCTGGACATGTAAAAAATCATGAGGATATAAAGAATAACACTGTAGGAGTGAGACACCTGGGCAGTGTTATCCAGCCTGGCATCCAGGATTGGCATTCCTTGCAAACAGGGACTCGAGTCCTGTGCTCTTGCTCAGAATCAGGATTGACAGGATCAAAACAGACTTGGTAGGCTGTGAGGGAAGAAAGAACAATCACCTATTACCTGCCCCAGGTATAACTCACCCATCCCAAACTAACTGAAATAGTGCAGGAATCAGGTTTTATTTGGTTTGTTTGTTTGGAATGCTGACCTTCTCTTGAGGAGTGTATGTGACAGATGGGTTTTAGTGGGTTTTTCAGTGGCCTTGAGGGACAAACCCAGTTTGTTGCCACAAGGTGTCATCCATGCTGCACGAGCACCTCTCGGCCACGGGAATGGCTTTGGAAGTGGGAAGAGACACATTATTTATCTCAGTCCACACACAGTGGAAGCAGCCTGGAGTATCCTCATTTTTAATTACTGACTTCTTTTTTCATTGTAGACAAAGTGCTTTTTTCCCCAGATGTAGTTGCTATGAGGCCAAATCTGCTTGTGTCAACTCTGAATTAATTTAATAATAACAATTTTAAGGGCATCTAAGATATTTTGTGGCTTCAGCACTTTTTAAATGTTGGACAAAAGGCATTTGCTTTGTTTTGTTACAGCAAGCTAGAAGGCAGTGATAGTACCAACAGCAAACCAAAAGAAAAGGATGTGTAAAAGGATTATAAATAAAACAAGGAATAATTGAGGACTGTATGAAAGTAGCTATTTTGTGACACATTAAAAAATGAATAAATGTGGCCATGTTAGGTGAATTTTAAATGTGTGCACATGAGTGTGCAAGGTGTGCTGTAGGTGAGCACTGCAGTTCACTGTCCCTGTGAATCTGTCATTAGTTATGACAGAAAACTCGCTCTGTTCATGTTGAACTTAGGCAGTGAAAACTTTACTTGGTAGGAGTCAAATGTCAGCAAATTTTGGAAATGAAAACACCATTTTGTGCCTTTTATATTCCCTGTATCTTTGTGGATCTCAAGGCAGAGTCCTCACAGGATTACCCAGGGAGAGCAAAGGCATGTTGTCTGCAGGGCAGGTCGATGCAGAATTGACTTGGATGTGTCTGTCTTTTAGGGTAAGAACAGTGGAGCTTTTTTGTATTTCCAATTCCTTTTAACCTTCCTGTTTCCTGCATCTATCCCAGAGAAAAGTAGCAGAGTCAGTGTTTGGCTGATGTGGACCCCTGCTACCCAGAACTGAAGTATTAGAAGAGTAGCAGTGACCAGTGTTACCCCAGTTCTGGCTGGCAGATCAAGAGGGGAGGTGGCACAGATAGGGATTTTGCATTTTTCCATACTTAGGGAAATATCTTTATTGCTTTTGCCAGTGATCAAAGCAAGTTGCCAGGGGAATAGTTTAGAAATCTGTGGAATATTTTTCTTCAGTCCTATTTAAAATGGCACAACTGGTCTTAATCATTCAGCTGGAGAGTACAGGAGCCTCCCAGCTCCATCCTTTTTTATGGAATATGTCTTTTGTCACCAGTTTCAAAGACAGGATACTGTAAAATTAGTAATATTTGACAATCAGGACTATGGTAATAAGTGAAAATTGATGTACTGATAAAAACATAGGATGTGAGTCTTAACATGTCCTCAATAACTCCCTTTTACTTGAGTTGTCTGATATTTTATTATTGTTGCTGAGATAACTTTGGGACATCTGTCTCCAGCATTCTGTGCTCTCCAAGTTCAGAGTTCCAGTTAAGCATGTCGAATATTTCAACAAATACTTTTATACTCTTTCAACAAATATTTCTTACAGTGGGAGTAAATTTATTGACACATTGACATTGTATTTTTGCTGCCTTTTACTGTGGCTTCTGTAAGGAATTGTTGGTGCTGCTCAGTAAATCCAGCCCTTCTGGTGACATGCCCTGGGACAGATTTGAACTGATGCTGATAAAAAGAACCTGAGCAATAAATACCATTGACACTAATTTACTGTTATTGTGGGAATGTCACTGAGGTAATGCTTTTCTTCCTGGTCACCAAGTAATTATTGCTTAACTGTAATGGAAAAATAATGTTTGTAACTGCTAATAATGTAAACTTTAGGCTAATAAGCACTTTTTTTTAAAAAAAAGAAAAATATTTGGTCTATTTTATAAACAATGGTTTATGTGGCCTTCAATTTGGGTGGGCATAATGTTGGTCTTTTCACAAATGTTGGAGTATATGGGGAGTGATTCTGGTCAGGTGAGCAAAATGAGAGTTTGGAATTGATCTCTGCATGCTGCTCAGTGAGTGATGCCTCTTGTGTTTGTTCAGTGGGAAAATGCCAGAGGTGGATTATGCTGTCCTAAGTGAATGGTTTGACTGGATCCAGAACAACATTGATGTTTCAGTTGATCTGATAGGTAACATTTTGATGGGTCTGGAGGGATGTGTTTGTGGGTGGGTTTCCTTTTGGGGAGAAAAAATAATTCTTGTTTCTTGGCTCATAAATAATCACATTATTCAGTATAAAAGTGGTAGCATCAGACAGCTTGGGTTTGTGGGTGGTTCATGGATTGATTCATGGCAGTGCCAAAGGAGAGGTCCAGTGGTGGTACCCAAGTCAGGATTCTTCCCTTCTATAGTTTGTGAAGTGAGTTTCTTCTTTGCTTTTAAAGCTGATCCTTGAGCATAACTATAACAATTTTTGTTCCTGCAGTTTATTTGCAGACATCTCCTAAAGTTTGTTATGAGAGGCTAAAGACACGATGTAGGGAAGAGGAAAAAGTCATTCCTCTGGTAAGGAGTTTCTCTGATATATATGGTTACAAGGAGCTTTGAAAACATAATGATTCCAATCTAAATACTAAAATTGTATCCTGTGTGTATTGCCAAAATGTGGTGCAGCTGTTTCCACTGCAAACTAAACCCTGAGTATTTAATTTTGATTTATTTTTAAAAAATGATCTGTCATGCACGCTGACTCTCCCAGGTGTTCTGTTCTAGTAGTCCGTGCACTATAGCTGACTTTAGGTGCAGTATTAATCAACTGGTACTCTTCTCTAAGATGTAGAAGTCAATTGCTTTTGTACCATTAAATGGCATAAAAGCACCCAGGTGAAGCACAGATACCTGGGCTTGCAGGTGCTAAGATATCTGTGGGCACTTTGTTGTCTGGTATCACCAGGATGTTTGTGCATGAAAAGTGTCTCTGCTGTGGCTGACAAGAAGCAACTCCTTGAAAATCTGGGAATTTGGGAGCTTGGGAATCTGCTTTAGAACAAACTGTGGTAATGGAACAGTGACTTTCTGTGCCAGTTTACAGAACTGCCCCTCATGCCACAAGGCTTCTGAAAAAGCCTGACCAGACATAAATGCAGTTCCCTCTGCATGTCCTCTGCAGCTCTGGTGGTGGGTGGCTCAGGAGAAGCAATTGTCAGTTGAAGATCTGTGCAAAGAGCTAAATTTTGGGCCAAATGGGTGAAATTCTGCCTTGACAATAAATCCTCCTGTAATGGATTTGAAGAGCCCTTGTGTTATTTTGCAGCTCTGCTGAAGAGGAGGGGAGCAGTTATGAATGAGCAATGTGAAGTGGTCTCCATGAAGAAAAAAACCACTTGATGACAGGCAGAAGAGCTTTTAGGGGAAATTGAGTTACAAGAAAGTGAACTGGGAATTTTAGGGAAATGTATTGACACAGAAAGTTCCTCCCATACATATTCTTCGCAGCCTTTCCCTTTTTGTCCTTACGTTGTTGTATTTTTCTCTGTAAAACCTTGAACCACATTTTACCTGTGAAAGAGAATCATGGTTGCTTCATCTTAAAAGGAGCTGAGAGCGCTGTGCTCCTGTAAGCTGTGTCTTTGAGGTCTTCGTGGAGTTAAACTTTGTACTGGGAATTAATTTTTCTCAAAAATCTTCTGATGCTTTTCATTTTTTGTTAGTGGAAGATATGTGTTGCAGGCTTTTGTATGTGTCTCTTAACTACTTCCCAAATGGTTAAAGATTGCAATGTGTGTGCCATCCCTGGGCACATGTGTTATTCCAGTGCCTCTTTTCTAGGAATATTTAGAAGCTATTCATGAGCTCTACGAAGAGTGGCTCATTAAACGTGCACTGTTTGAAATTTCCTGCCCAATACTTGTGAGTATTATTTTAATTATAACCAATTAGGCATGTGGGGAATTGTGCTTTCCAAATAAGAAGAGCATTGTTTAGTGGTAAAAGTAAATAAATCTGCTTTTCTGACAATCTTTGGAGAAGGACAACCTCAGAAAAACATGATAGGTGTTGGTGTATAGCATAAAAGTGGGGTCTGCCATATCTCCAGTGGAATTTGAGGGGCTGTTCACTGGGATTGCTTGTGGGATCAGCTGTGTAGCTTTTCAGGGAATGCCAAATTCCCAACAGAAAGCAGCTTGGACAGATCCCTAGGAGTATCCCAGTTTGGCTGTACTGGTAGTCCTGTTCTGTTTAGCTCAAAAGAAACCAAGTTTTATGGTGTCATTTATTTCCAGTGTTCATTTTCTTCTTTCCAAGGTAATTGGAGCTGACCATGACATGCAGAAGATGGTAGAGAAGTATGAAGAAAACCGGGACCAAATACTGAACCCACCTAATAGACAACACCATTTATAGAAGTCTGTGACTGTTGTATCAAAAATCATCTATGAAGTCTGATTTGCTATTTTGAATATTTAAATATAATGGGTATTGGTTTTGTACTATGCTTTGTAGAATGTTGTGGACTTAGTGCTCTGGAATGATCAGATACCAATCAGAAACAGCATATGAGCCAATTCCCTTTGTGTTTTTAGGTTCTCCACCAGCTGTACTGTGTCAGTTCACTTCAGCTCAAATATGGCTGTTTCTCTCATTTCCCACTTCACTGCTGCTTCCTAGAAGTAACTTCAGTTTCTTTTTTTTTTTCCCAAGACAACCCTGTTTTTGTAATTTGAAATAAATGGTTTGTTACAACGCCCCTCTGAGGGAGGGTAACTGAGGTTCCTCTTTAATAGCCCCCTTGGGGTGAACAGGGTGAAACAACAGCAAACGAGCAGTGTGTGTACGAGGGAGGTTTATTTATTACAGACCTGTCAGCCTGTCCCTGGTGCCCAGCAGATCATCCTGAGTGTCATGTCATGGCATGTATGGGATAACCACGGGATCAGACCCAGCCAGTCTGCGTTTAGGAGGGGCAGGTCCTGCCTGGCCCACCTGATCTCCGTCCATGACCAGGTGCCCCTCCTGGTGGATGAGGGAAAGGCTGTGGATGTGTCTCCCTGGACTTCAGCAAAGCCTTTGACACCCTCTCCCATGGCATCTCCTGGAGAAGCTGCAGCCCACAACTGGCCAGGGGCATTTTTGGCTGGGATAAGAACTGGCTGATGGCCAGGCCCAGAGAGTGCAGGGAAATGGGATCCCCCTGGGCTCAGTGTTGGGAGCAGTCCTGTTTAACACCTTTATTGATGATCTGGAGGATCAGTTTACCATCAGCAGAAGGGGGTGATACCCAGTTGGGTGGGAATGGGATCTGCTGAGGGACCAGACCAGGCTGGATGGATGTGCTGAGACCACTGCCATGAGGTTCAGCAGCCGAGTCCTGCTCTTTGGCCACCCCCAAGCCCTGCAGCTCCAGGCTGGGGCAGAGAGGCTGGAAATCTGGACGTGGCACTCAGTGCTCTGGTGGGTGACAAAGTGGTTGGTTACAGGCTGGACTCAATGACCTCAGAGGTATTTTCCAACCTCAGTGATTCTGAGATTTTAAAACAATTGAATTGCAGCAGAAAGGAGGGATGCAGCTCTTTGGGTTCTTTTCTGTACAAGTACAAAAAATACCACAAGGTATAGAAGGCAAGGGTAAGAGCAGATAGTGGGAAGATCTCACAACCTGTGGATCCAGTGATGAGGCTGGACTGTTGTAATGCTGATACGGTTGGAACAATGTTCAGTCTTGGTCCCTTGGAGGTGGGGTCCACAGAACAAAAGGTTCAGAGGGTTACAGACATTCCAGTGCCCAGACCCCTCCCCAGGGAGGGGATTCCTTGCGTCTTGATGTGGTTGTGAGATCCCAGCCCTGCTGTGGCTGAGCTGAGGAACAGTGAAACTACAGGGTCGACGGTGTATTTGTTTTTCCTTTCAAATAGTTATTAAAAAGTTCCTAGAATTAATTGATTTTTACAATGTTTTGCGTTCTTTGCTTTTACTGTTTTTTTTATAAAGAAAAACACAGATGGTTCTTTGGGTTTATATCATGATCTGTTTATTATGACCTGCAAGTACTTGGAGAGTGGAGAAAACCAGTGGGGGTTTAATTCTTGGACTTGTTACATGAAGTGCTGAGTTGCCCTTCACTTGTGCTTTACTTTCTGGATGTTTTCTTCAATGGAATCCTTTCAATGCAGCACTCAGACTGTTCTCACATTACTTTTTCTGGGTAATTTTAGGGGAATGATCCCAGAAGTACAGAGTATCTTATTTCCCCTACTGGTTTTGGTAGGCTTAGCTGGAGCAAGCAAGGCTTCATCAGCACTTTGATCACTTTTCACAGACATTTGTCTGGCACTTATTGCAGGACAGAAACATTCAGTTGCGTGGCTTTTCAACAATATCTGATGGTGCTGCTTTTGGAGATCACTGCTTTTGTAGGATTGTGGTTTGCCTAAAAACCATTGCACTGAAGGAACCACACCAAGTCAGGAATTGCAGCTCCTGTCCTTATTCCCATCTGGTGGTGCATTTGTTTTTTCTAAATCACTGCAACTTAATAATGATGAGTGCTCTGAGAGGGCATT
>NW_008238440.1:3314061-3320192 GCF_000691975.1 Corvus brachyrhynchos | reverse complement strand
GTTGTCAACCTTTAGAATTCTAGCTTAAAAGATTTTGTGTGCTAAGTAATTATCTTACTTATTGCAGCTTCTTTATAGGGGGATAGTAGATATTCTTGATACCTTCTGCTAAACTTTCAAAATTTTTTCTCCTCTAAGAGTCCAAAAGAACAATTTCTGTGAAAGTGGTTCTATACATTTGAAGTTCAGTTGTCTGGACTTTGTTCTTAATTATAATTTCCCTATGGATATACATTTTGCACAGTACAGAAAATGTCACTTAATGGTTTAGTACAGAGAATCTTACAGCCCAGAGGATGCCACTGTGACTTGTCAGAACACTTTTTGTTCCTAACACCCATTTCTCACAACCCAGAGCTGAAGGCAGTCCTGTCACCTGGTGTTACCTTGGGCAAAGGTCTGTTTCTCCAACACTGCGGGAATCAAGGGATGACAGAATTTCAACCATTAGTTGCTCAAAAAGCAAATCTTTGTATTTCAGTTCCTGAGGTTTTTCTAGTCTAATCCACACACGCTCCTCTGAATTTTTTCGGGGATGAAAATCTGTTATAAACAACTCACACTAAATTAATTTCAGCTATTTTAACTATACATGAAAGGCATTTTTTAACATTCAAATCTGAGCTCCGTATTAGCCACAGTGAAGAAAATTAACTCTACCCCAGCCCAAACCAGCACACATTTCAGTGCTACTGTAAATGCTACTTGAAGCAGTATTAAAGTGTCTTTCTAGGAAACAAGTGTAGCACAGAATCACAGAATTTTTAGGGTTGGAAGGGACCTCTGGAGGTCACCAACTCCAAGCCCTGCTCAGGCAGGGTCACCTGGAGCAGGTGACACAGGTATGTGTCCAGGTAGGTTTGGAATCTCCCAGAGAGGGAGACTCCACACCCTCCCTGGGCAGCTATTCCAGGGCTCTGCCCCCTCCAGGGAAACAAGTTCTTCCTCATGTTGAGGTGACACTTTTTGTGTTTTAGTTTGTGGCCATTGCTCCTTGTCCTGCTGCTGGGCACCACCCAAAAGAGTCTGGCACCATCCTCTGACACCCCTTGGAGATATCTGTATAAAGAAGCACTGGAGACTCTGCTGAAGTACAGCAGCAGTGTGCTTTCCCAAATTAATTCAGTGTTGTGTGTGACACAGGCTCTCAGTGCTGGGATCCCAGCTTCCAGTTGATCCAACACTCCTGAGCTTTTCACACAGCACTCCCACCTGCAGGATATCCTTGATCCTGCCTCTGCTGCTCACTGGGATCCTTCTCTGAGCAGATTTTTTTTCCTGCTACTAAAATGGCAAAGAAAGATTTTTTTCCCCTTCATTTTAGTGAGATGAAGTGGCTTGCAGAAGAATTCTGTGTACTCCTAGTGCAGAACTAAGTGTCAGGAGCAGGGGCAAGGGAAATGGCAGCAGTAGCCGGACCTCTCTCTCCTGGTGGCAGTGAACAGTTAAAATGCTCAAGGCTTCTCTTGAAAATTGTGGTGGTGGCCACAAAATACTTTGGTAACAAATGGAGGCAGATATAAAACCTGTAACACAGGTTAATGCCTCTACAAAACCAAGTGTCCACAGGGCTGTTTCCCTCTTTAAAGCTAAAGGAATGTTATCAAACTTTCTAAACCTGTTTTTGAAGTCAGGAGGAAAATTAGCTCAGACACAGCTTCAAAGGAATGCAGAGAGTTAACAGGAGTATTTAACAGGAGTATAATCCAGTATGGCATTTGTAAAGCTGGGTCTTCCAGTTGAGAAGAATTTACCTTGTACTGGAAGAGTATTTCAGGAATAGGTCTGTGAGGGGAATAAAGAAAAGTAGGATGCCCAGCTGGCATTAAGAACAGTCAGAAGGAATCTGACTGATGAATTAAATGGATTTAAACTTATGGAAGTTGCCTACCCTTTACAAAGGTGACCATTCAGGTTTCCTTGCCAAAGGGATCATTAAGAATTTGTGTAACTCCTTCTGGTTTTTACTGTCCCAAAGCGGTGATGTGGTTGTGGGTTTTTTGAAAACTGTTTTGACAAAGAGAATCACCTCCTTGAAAACAGGATCAAGGCCACAGGTGAGAGGACAATCCCCCAAGCAGATTACAAAAAAAGCACTACAGACTCAAGTGTGATGGCACAGCATGGCTTGCTCGGTTCTGTCGATGATGACATAAGGCTCCTGGGTGTCACTCACCGGTGAGTTACAGTTCTGCAGCTTCCCTTCACTGCCTCCAGCAGAGTCACGTCCAGGCTGCACCAGGCTCCTGCCCCGTGTGCTGGTCCTGCCCCCGTGTGAGGGCTGCACATCAATGCTTTGGGGGGGGATGTAGGTGAGGTTGGGGGGCTCTCTAACATGCCTGAAGCACTCGGAAGCTGGGTGTGCCTTAGCAGGATCCACGAACAGTCTCTTGCTGTCAGAACCAGTAGTGGAATCCTCCGTGTGCCCAGCAGTGCAGCACAGACCTGAAGATGGCTCAGTGTGTGAAGCTGCTCTCTTGTGCAGCTCAGCATCAGTCAGGTATGTATGCTTTATTTGGGAGTGATTAAATTCTCTAAGGTGCCTCTCACTTGTTCCTGCATATGCCACTGCCTCAGGCTGGCCAGTTTCCTCTACTGGATACATAAGTTCTTCCTGAGCATCCTTGATTTGTAGTTTTGTGAAGGTTAAAGACAGCTCACACACATCCTCTTCCCTGGGGATGCTGCAGTTTTGGGCAAAGTCCTTATAGGGCAGAGACTTCAGCTCAGTGGGTTCATCACGAGGGGCTGGGTCTATGCAATTTATGGCATCATTAATTTCTGCTTCAATTGATTCTTCTGGGATTTCTGGAGCTTCGAACTCCAAGGTGGTTTTGTTGTCACAGCAGCTGTCAGCAAACATGGCGAAGGCTGGGGGGCCGCTGGCTCCTGGGGACAGAGGTGCAGGCCCCAGCGCTCGTGCAGCTGACTCTGCAGCCACTGCCAAGGCACACTCCTCACTCAGACTGGCTCTTGGCTCCTTTTCCAAAGCCTTTGGAGAGAGATTCTCACCGAAAATCGGTGTTTGTCCTATGACAATGTCACTGTATTTGATCAGGAAGTCCTCGCTGTCGGAGCACTTGCCTGGGAGATGCATGGCGTTGATGCCTTTCCTTTGGTGCTCCTGGAGGCTGGTGGGAGATGCAGCAGCTGCTGACTGAGCCACGTCCCCTTTGATCCTCAGATTCCCAGCAGCTTCAAAGGATACAGCACAGGTAGCTGAACACTTCTGCTGGGGAGCAAGGCACAAAGGTGTCTCACTGTTCCCTTCATTTTCCAGACTTTTGGTGTCTCCTCTCTGGGGCGTCTGATCTTCCTCATCCTCCTCTCCTTGATGCTGATGTGTTTGTGTTCCCTGCTGCTGCAGGCTCTTCTCCAAATTGCCATGTTTTTCTTCATTTGTCACTTCGAGGATGGCTTCACACTCGAGTCTTGCCAGGAATATTTCAAATGCAGTCTGCTTCATTTCCTCATTGTTTCTCTTTTCGACAAGTGAAAACTCTGTCGCTGTAGTTGCAACATAACCTATTTTCTCCAGGACTGCTTTCACAATGTCCTCTGGGAGCACTGGCTGGATGTAGTAGACAAAATTCCCAGTGAAGGTCTGGAACAGAACGCAACATGGAAAAGCCGGTGAACACTGGGGGAGTGGGGTGCAGGGAAATGTGAAATAGTTGATTTCCTAAAGATCAAAAATACTTCAAAACTTGCTTCAAAACATACTTCAAAACTGTGTTCCTAGAAGTCTGAATTTTGAATTGCAGTGACTGAGGCTTTTCCAACAGCACTATTTTGGCAGCCTCTCGAGCATTGTAGCTTTGCTACAGCACATCACTTTCAGTGTAGTTTTTTTTTTCCTCACCTTCCCAAGGCATCTTCTGAACCTCAGGAATTAGAGATCCTTGGTTCTACATAGATGACCTTTTGTATCAAATTTAATTATACAAACAAGGGTCAATCTTTAATTAAGGATGTTACTCCTTATCACAATTTATATAAAAATCAGACCTCATAGTGCAATTATACTTCTCTAATTCATTCTGTATATGATACTCCCTTTCAATTACCACGTGGAATATTTTTCATTTGTAGAGATCGAGATTGGCCTGCTATCCCAGCATACATCACTGGTGGACCATGTAGCGTGGGAAGACTTACTTTGCTAACACCCAGTGCAAAACTGCTTGCTTTTATGAGACATAAAAGTAAAAGGTCTATTCTTCCAAATAAGTCAGATTGTAATGATAATTTTGTACCCTTCCAGTTTAAACCTGCTGGGGTCTTGGCTAGGAGTACCCATATTCAGAAAGGAAGAGAGTAAGAAAATAATTTTAATCAAACTAGAGAAACTCAGAAATAAACCTTATGTGTTCTGCTAAACCTAAGCTTTTTAAACAAACAGAGGTTCATTGAATGAATCACTGAGTCTTTTCCTAAAGAAACAGATATGATGCACTCACTGTTAATCACATTTCTTGCAGAAGCTGCTGAGAAGTCTGTAACATTTTCCTACAGACTCCTGCTGTGAACTTTACTACCCTTGAATTAAACTGCCATTGTTTGAAAGCACCTTTCTGCAGGGAGACTATTCTAAAAGAAATATTGCCCAAACACCTCTCTTTGCACAAGCTGTCTGCAAAACAGCAATAAAATGCTGCTGCTGTGCAAAAACTTAAAAAAATTGTTCAACATGTGCTTGGTTTTAGAGCTACTCCAGGCACGAGGCCTAGTTTGTAACCTGGAAGTGGTTTTTGGTTTTGTCTGAAACCCTGTGACAGGAGAGACTATTCTGAGCTAGGCATGACCAACTCCTGGCAAGTCATAACAGAACAGAGGTAGGAATGCAAAGTCACAATTTCCAGGAGTGGGGTACCTTGTTTTCAGGCTGCCCAGCTTGGGACAGACCAAGGCCGAACCCTGGGCATTAGTGTCACAAGCAGGAGGTTCAGGAAAACAAAACTGACCCCCAAAAATGCCACAGTAAAATTCTCACATAAATTTGTCAAGAGTGTCCTGCACTCCCCTCCTTTTGTTTCTTCTGAAGTGGGGGCAGCTGCAGGCACTGCAGGGACATCAGAGGAGGTGAGAGGCAGGACATGGGAAATACTATTCCATGTATAGCCAGTAGCTTTTTATCAAATCTGTATGTACACAAGGTACTGGTTGTTCTCCAACTTGTGCCTTGCAGCAGAATTACTTCAGGCCTGCAGCAGGCTTTCTTGCCCTTTGGGTTATCCACAGTGCAGCCTAGGATTCTCATGTTAGGAAAAGCTGAACCCATGAAGTGTACACCTGACTATCTTATGCTTTGCCCTGTTTTAGGGAGATGAATGAGAAGAACAGGCATCTACAGCTGACTGAGAATCCATATGCGAGACCTAAGTGCAGGAAGAAGCAAAGAAATGGCTTTTCCTCACTAGTACCTGTTGCCAAAGCAAAGGAAGTAAGTTTGCATTTGGGTGTTTGGGGATTCTGTTTAAATTTGGGATGTGTGAAGATGGCTGTTGTCTTCTGGGCAATGGGACGGGTTCAGTGTGCTGGGGAAGTGTGGTAACTGTGACCACCCTGCTGCAAAAAGCAACAGCAGTTCCTCTTTCCAAGGGGCTTTCCCTGCCCACTCCAGCAGCTGCAGGCTCTGAGCCGGCATGAGGGACCAGAGAAGCACTGGCTCACCTGGCTTTTGGCACGAAGCCACTGGAGATGGCCACTGCTAAAAACATCCCTACTTACAGGCAGATTTCGGTTAAAGATTAGTATGATGACAGGCAAAGCCTTTCAGAGTAGCTTTTACCTTCTCTGCTGTCTCACCACAGCCGAGAGGTTCCGTTCCCAACCCCCGGAGCTGCTCAGCACTCCCGGCCTCAGCGAGGACAAGGCCTGTGAAGGCCAGTGAACGTCTCTGAGCACACCCGCTTTGCACTGGGCACCCCGTCCCGAGCAGGATGTGCCCCGGCCCCGCTCCCAGCACCCTGTCCCGAGCAGGATGTGCCCCTGATCCCGCTCCACCTCCCGGTGCCGCTGCCGAGCCCCGGCCCGGGGAAGCGGCCTCGTAGCCCCGGGGCGGGCTGCAGTGCCGTACCTTCAGGGAGCGGATCTCCCGGCGCCAGGGGCACAGCAGGAGGTTGACGCAG
>NW_008238440.1:3259511-3313425 GCF_000691975.1 Corvus brachyrhynchos | reverse complement strand
AGGTGAGGTGAGGTGAGGTGAGGTGAGGTGAGGTGAGGTGAGGTGAGGTGAGGTGAGGTGAGGTGGTCTCGGGGTGCGCAGCGCCAATTCTCACACCGCACGAAGGTGTTTCTGTATTCTAACCTGATTTGTACAGGCGGGGAGCTGGTGGTAACTCAACAAAGGCTTGCTGATTATAAAAACTTTACGCTCTGTACATTTTAGCAGAGGCATTAGCATTCATTGGTCACAAATTGTGTAACTTTTGTGTTGATTAGTACTCAGACCTCTCTGCTGGTTATGTCTCTCTCATGCTGATGGGCCCTCAGGGGTGATTTGCCCTGCATTGGGCTCTGGGTCCATTCATTTTCAGTAGGTGGTCACTGAATTGGTCGTAATCTCCCACTGCTGGAATTGTCATTCCCTGGATACTGCTCAATCCTGCTGATGCCACTCCTGGTGGCTCTTAGCCGAACAGCCCATTCTCCCTGGAATTATCTTCCCTTCTCCTACAAAAGATCAGCCAAGCATGCAGAGTTTACAGTACAATTGCTGCCTGCTCTGCTGGAGACCACCTGAGACACGTGTGATCCTGGGGCCTGTTCTGTTCCTCCTGCTGGAAGCTGCCTCTGGATCCCTGCACTAGGTCTGGGTAACAGCTGAAAGAGTTTGTGTCTGCTGTGGGGACTGACAAGTGTCCTGCAATGGGGTTAAATGAGATCTGTGTCTGCTGTGGGGGCTGACAAATATCCTGCAATGGGGTTAAATGAGATCAGTGTCTGCTGTGGGGGCTGACAAATATCCTGCAATGGGTTAAATGGAGGTTGGATCCAGCATTTAGGAAACACACCTGTGATCCAGGTGCTTTTCCCATCTTGACTTTTGGAATCTGAATTTTCAAGTCACTACCTGTAGCCACCATGATGTGGTGCACCTGTGTGACTTCACAAATTGCTAAATACTCTCTCATATGATGATTATTATTTTAATTCACAGAAGTCTATGGTTATAATTTTATGCAGAAATTATTTCTCTAGTTTAAGGAGGGGAATAATTTGTCAGACTGTACCAAGACCACTTAGATCAGTTTGATGTGGTTTTCCTTCAGGAAATATATCTTTACTCACCTTGCTGTGCTAAAAAATGATCTGTTTGAATATTTCTGGGATGATTGGCCTATTATTTCCTGGCTTTTCATCTTTCCCCTTGGTGATACATTGCCATTTTCAGTGTCCTGACTTAAGTAATTTGACTTTGCCCTTCTTGAGCTTGGAGACTGATTTGTCCCCCAGAGTAGGAGGGACCTGACTGCTCCAGGGCTTGTTCCTGTGGTCTCTGACAAAGGTAAAATCCACATGTAAGAGACTGAAGCACAGTGTTGCTTCCTCAGCAGTTGCTCAGTTTTGAGTGGTCCCAGATTGGTGACATAAAAAGCACAGAAGCAAACCCAAATATGTGTATGTTCTTTACTAAAAGTTCTGTATAAGATCAGTATACTAAAAATTGAAGCAGAAAAGCTGACTACAGAAATACAGGGTAGTTATCATGTAGCAAGAAATAGCATGTCCCGTTTTCTTTCTGATTTTACTCATGCAATAAAGGAAAGGCCTGTGTTAAGCCTGGGTTTTAGCACTGGTATTAGAATTATGCAAGGGTTTAGGATAATATCTGATAGCTGGACATGAATTTCTCAAGAGCAACGTAACTCTGCCAACTTTGCTGAGATTTATCCAAGATCTGCAATATTTTCAAGAAATGAAAGCATGTTCTTATCGCACTGAAATTTCCACACTTGCAGTAGTAGCGTTGGAAGCTGTTGGAGCAGCTCCACAGCTGCAAACTTCTCTCTGTAGTGTTTTACAGCTAAATTTTTTCTTTCTAGTGCTACCTGTTTGGGTTGGATTTATAGGCTTTCCCACCCCCTGCCCCCCCAGCTTTGTTGGGTATCACTCAGTTAAAAAGATTAACAAGAGTAGAAAATGCTAAACCACTCCTGCAAGTGATCGTGGTAAGATGTTACAGAAGGCAGCACACTCTGCCTTTAATTCACAGTTCGTTTTTTAGTTACATATGTTTGTAATGGATGACATAACCCAGGTATTCAGTGGTAACTTAGAAAAATGCTACAGTGTGGACATACATATTTTGGTTGGCTCCCATATCCGTGTGACAGAGCAACTGGGATTATTTGGATTATTCTGTGATAACAGGACAACAGGATTTTGTGGAGTGGTCCATGCCACAAGAGGGAGCAGACAGATGTGTGTAAGAAATGCTGCCAAACCCAGATCACAGTGCCAGGGACACTTAACTGATACCGAAGGAAGGAAGAAAGAAAGACTTTGATTTGTTTTCTATAATCTTACCAATGCATTGCTAACATGAGGTGAAATGCAAATCTCCCATTTTCTTCAGAAGTCTACTTAACGTCAGCTTGTTTTGTAAACCACAGATACAGAGTTGATGAAACAGGAAATCCCTGTTAAAAAGGTTAAAAGCCAAACACGTCGAAAGGGTTTCCCACCGTGCACAGAAACTGAGCATCAGTGATGGAGCAGGGACTTGTCTGCCACGTGTGAAAAGCCCTCTGTGCCTGTCTTCAGAAAAGCCTTTGGCTTGGTCATGTTACTTGGAAGAGCCTCACTTTCCGGAAAATAAAATCCCATTTCCCTTCTGATTTGGGTTCATTAGATTTCCCCTGCAGCTCCCCCTGCAGCAGCAGCCTGAAGGAAGCCGGTCCTGGTGCCTTTCCCTGTTCCAGGCAGGTCTGCAGGAGCTGCAGGCAGGTGCAGCCATGAAAGCAAATCCGATTCTGCACAAAGCACCCCTGTACTTTCTCTCTCTACTGATTCTCCTGCCAACAAATCCGACTGGGGCATTTCTCTGCTGCTTTGCATCTCTGGCCCCTCATAGGTGCTGGAGAGTTTTGTTTCTCTTATTGCAGGGTACTTTGCACACACAAAACTGTTTAAACTAATCCTTTATGGAGAGGAGCAGTTCTCTCTGTTAAAAACACAAGTGTGAAATAGAGCCTACCTTCCAGCAATGCCTGCCAGCAGTTTTGCAATGCTAAATAGTGAATTTTTGTTCTTTTGGGTATAGTATACTGAGAATATTGAAAATCTTGCTGAACTGCAAAAGAATTCTTTCATTTTAGCAAAATACATATTTACTGTCATCTACTTAGCAAAAAATGCATGCTTACCTTATATCTCATCATGTGCATATGACTCAGTAATGGTACAATTTATATAGCAGTAAGAACCATGTAATTACTTCCCATCTAAGTATTAATTATAATTGTGTCAATCTTTGGAGTGTTGAATGATGATTACAGTTGAAAATGATTCAGTATTTACAGAAAATCCAAGTGCAATTTTAATAATTTGCATGATGCTTCCTTTTAAACACCATTATATATTTACTATACCCAGCTTTACATGTCCTTTAGTGGGGATAGAAAACGACATTTTCTCAGTGTAAAAAACTTTTTTTTTTGTATTTTAGTGAAAATGCTTCTAAGAGATTTCCTGGAGATGAGCCTGTGATAACTCTGGTGCCCTGACACAGCTCCTTGGCTCCTGTCCCTGGTCCCAGAGGGAGCCCAGGCTTTGTGAATGCCCCAAGGACTGGCTGGAGCTCCATCCCTGTGTGTTGATGTGCTGACAGTCACTTCTGCTTCCTGCTAGCACCCAGACTTACCCAGGGGTTTTCCATTAGACACAGAACTTAAAAACGACTTAAAAATGTAGAGTGCAAACTAAGAGCTCGACTTTCTTGCAGCAACATGCTTCAAAACAAGACAGCAAAGAAGTTTTCCAAGAGTACTGTCCCAAGGAAAGCTCAGGGCTGAGCTCTCCTTGCTCTCCTGTGGGTTGTGTGTCCTCAGCCAGACACACAGAAGCTTTCAGATGAGGAATGGGACTATTTCAGATGAGGAATGGAACTTTCCAGGTAGAAGTGAACAGTAGGATCCAAACTTTGTTTTGTTCAAGGCAACAGATGAAACCTCCTTGGCCGCCTACTGCTGGATTTCAGGGCTGGCCTTTAGCCTGAATCTTGCAACTTTTTTTTTTTTTTCTGGGCCATAAAAAGGAAGTGGGGGAAGCAGATCTTCCTGTCCCACACCTGGATCTTCCCCAGCTCAGGGTGAACAGGCCCAGCCTCAGGGGATGTGCTGTCTTTTAAACGTGTATCCAGCCCTGGGAGCTGTGCCCAGCAGGTGCCTGGGGCTTGGCCAGTGGCTCCCGGGAGGGGAGAAGGAGCAAGGGGTGCCCATGTGTGTCTGGGTCCCTGCTGCCCTGCCCACCCCAGAGCCAGTGCCCGTTCTGGGAGCCCCTCTGTGCCACACTCGGTCCCCTTGGGCTGGGCTGGGGCAGGGGAGGCTCAGTGGGAGCAGTGAGTGCAGCCCCAGCCATCCCTGGGGACAAAGTGCTGCTGTGCCCTGACCCTGCTGTGCCTGTGCTGAACTCCCAGCCCCTGCACCCACTGCCCTGGCACACCAGCTGGGAACCCACGGACTCCCATCTGAGTGTCCTGGGCTCACTCGTTGGGTTCCTTTTCCTCTTCCATCTCTCAAAGCTGGGCACGCTCCGGGGTTCAGAACTGAGGTTCTGTTACTGTGCCTAGCCCAGCATCTCTTGTTTGCACCACACTCACATAGTTCCCAGAGGTCACTGTGGTCACACTGTAACACACAGGCTCCTTATGGAAGGAGGGACTGGTTTATGCCTGGAAATGCAGCTGTGTGTGGGAACTGGCTTGAAGCATCCCCTGGGACTCCTGTGCCCTTCCCTTGGCTACAGCAAGGCCCATGAACGACATGCAGCGCCAGCCTGCACAGCTGTGCTGCAGCTCCTGCTGGTAAAGCCAGCTGGAGTTTGGGGACCCACTGCCATCTCTTCACCACTTGTGGGTGGTTTCTCTTGAGGGAGACTTGCAGCAGGCTTTGCAATGGCCTGGAAAGCCTGGTACCAAAGGAATAATGTGAATATTAAAATATTATTCTTTTTTCTTTTGCTTCTACATGATACTGATAATAATCTTTTTTTAGGCAGTGCTTTGCCTACTGAAACACATAGTTAGACAAAGAATTATTTAAAAATGCTTTGTTGTCAAGACACTGAATGAGATGTACTAGTGGCACCTACAATGACAACAAAATGCTCTTCTTTTTCCTTCTGCTCTAAAACATGCAAAGTATCATAAAATCAACAAGTAGGCTTGACTGGATAACACTGATCTTCATTATGAGTGGCTGATTTCAATGGGTTTTGCAATGCTTCCAAAAGGTCAGATGCACTGCTTGTCTCTGCTGCTCTTTTATGCTGTGTGATGCCATGGAACACCTTGAAGCACAAACAGGGAAGTTTAGGTAAACTTGCAAAATTCACTGTAAAAAAATCCCATTGTATCCCTGTTTAAAGATATAAAATTGGTAAAACTTCCAGAGGGTTTTATTCTTCCATTGGTCTGAGTTCTTCAGAAGAATTGAAGGAAAGAGCCACTTTCATTCCCATGATTTGGGGTCTGATGGCCAGTGGGAGAATGTTCCATATTTCTGCTGGAGCAGGTGTGCCAGGGCTGCTGTGCTCACACGCCGCTGTCCCGGGCAGGGGAGCAGCCTCCGCACTGGGAGATGACCGAGATGGCTGAGCTGGGCTGCTGCAAGTCCTGCAGCCTCACTGCATAATTTGTAGCCCATCCTGTAGTCCCAGATGCTGCTTCCTCTTCCTGGCTGATATAGATATTTATAGATATTTCATTTCTTTGGCAAGGGTCCATAAGGGAATATGGGGGGGGATCATCTGTGGGAATATATATTTGTGTTGCTCCTGGCCCCACACATTCGTCATAGCTGAAAGAAAAAAGAAATATTCATTAGATTCCTGGGAAAAATCCCATGGTACATTATTTCAGCATAACAGAGGCAGGTAAAGTGAGAAGAAAAGGAGTGTCTGGTGTTTTGGTCCTCAGCCCATATCCTTGCTGACCCTGCCATGTGAGACACTCAAGAATATAACACTTAAAACCACCCAGAGATAATCCCAGAGGGGCACAGTCACCATAAGGAGAGAAAAATCTGGGGGAAAAGGAAGTGGCGTTGCTGTTTCAGTTGTGAAATTAGGTATGGAGAGCTCTTGATGGAGTCTCTAGCACATATCACTGTGTGCTGTCCTGACTCCAGGTCTCTGGAGCTCAGCCAGCACCGCCTGGGTGGGCTGCCTGGGTGGAAGGTGCGTGCTGCCAGGGGCAGCAGGATTCCTTGTTGAGCTGCAGAGTTGTGCTGGATAATCTGGACAGACTCATGCTGGTCACTCTGGGACTGGGCACAGTGCCCATCACATTCCTCCCAAAGAGCAGCACTGCGAGGCAGGTGGATTGGTGGAGTTTCCATGAGGAGCCAGCTCAGGTGTACCGAGGCTTTGTAGCTCTGTCTGTGCCACCAGGCTGGTCCCAGGGAGACTGTTCCCTCCTCACTCTGCTCTGTTCTCTGCACTCCATGTCCCACTGGCAATGCAAACAGGCTCCTTAGGTGGAGCTTGGGCTGCACAGCCCGGGGAGGGCACTGAGGGGTACCTGATGAGCCTGGACAGACCCGTGAGGCTGTGCTGGGGTGCTCAAGATGTGTGTTGCAGGAAGGGGATGGGAACAGAGGGAGTGGACACGAGCAGGCTCCGTGCATTGGCACTGCCAGCCCTGGAGCCCAAGGCTCTGCAGGGAGAGCACTGCGGCCCCATGAGGGCTGGGCACACCTGGTGATCCTGCCCTGCTCCCTGGGTGGTTCCCTGGCTGTCCTGGCAGCGCCTGTTTGCCCGCACACTGAACCTGACCTACTTTTGCTTTCAAACCAGCCCAGCTCCAGGGGACCAAAGGAAGCCCTGTTTTCCTGGCTCCCTGGCTACAAGCAAGAGTGATAAAGAGTCATAACATCATGATCTTAAATGTTAGACCTGCTTTGTGTCTGCTGTTTAACCATTCCAGGATCATTTTAAATCCAATCATGAAGAAGGGAATATTTCCTGTTAAAAAAACTTTGCCTACTGAGTTAACCTGAAAAACATTTCTGCTGGAGCCAGACAAATTAAGAACCTATTTCCTCAGCCACGCTAACTGCAGGGCAATTAAGATCTAGGATATTTCCTGAAAACTGGGATATTTAGCATGTGTCTTCTCAGCAGACTGCAGGCACACACTCTGCCCCTGTACCTGTGTTACTGCCAGGCTAAACCAAGCTCCCAAACCTCAGTCTGGGTGACAGAAATGGTTCTGGGGGAAGGGAGAGGTAAGAAAGTGAAATCATAGTGCTACATAACTAAACTCAAATAGCCATGGGTGTTTTTATTTTTACCTCCCTTCATCTTACTTTTATATTCATCAGGACAATGGCTTTAAATTCAGACTAGAAAATTGCAATTTCCCCATCAGAAAATAGTGTTGAAGAACCTAAGTCTGTTCTGAAAACCCTGAATAGGGCTGCTAGGTACTTCAGAAAAGTCCCAGCCTCTAGGAAGTAGAATTGGTTTTTTTTTACAGCATGTGGAAAAGATTTCACTCCAGCCTCTATTGAACACACTGAAGCTTTCAAACATACCTGGTAGTCTTTTAAAAGTTTTTAGACCTCAGTTAGACATTGAGGACCTGATGTCCTCAACGCTCCTTGAGCTCAGTGAGGGTAAAGGAACAGCCACTCTTTGCAGGATTCCTATGAGCTGCATCTTTACTTAATTTACATTTTGCTGACCTGAAGCCCAGGGAATTTATTTAAAATCTCTCCACAGGTTTTGACAGACTTAATCAGGCTAACAGAGAGCACTTACTGGGTCTGATAGCACAGGGGAAAAGTTTCCATTCAGAAAAGCCCATGGTAATGTGAGTTTCAAGGTGGAAAATTTGGAAACCTTTTGCAAAGACACCAAAGGGAAGATGTTTCTCTGTGTCCTGATTCTGGGAAACCTGCCACTGACCTAAAGGAGAAATGGGCACAGTGTGAACTGTTTGTTGCTGCTGTTACCTGATCATCTGCATTCCTCTGCCTTGGATTTAATTTAATGTCTTTCTTGGACCACAGCTCAGCTTTGTAGAACTGAACTGCTGGCTGGAATAAACAGGGAAATGATCCCTTGGGAAGGAGACTTTTAAGGGTCAAGTCATGTGGGTGCAAATTATGGGAGTGAAGAGTTGGCATTTTAGTGTTTTGTTCCAAATATCAGTATATTTGTGTTAGGGCATTTTTTCCCTTCATACATATGACGGATAAAAATAATGATCTCTTTTTCTCCAAAAGCAAGTAATGTTCTTCCCCCTCATTTTTGGCAATTCGGATCACATTTTAAAAATTGAATAAGGTAGTAAAAAACACATGCCAGACTTTCAATTAAACAGCTTTCTGGCAGCTTCACAGCTGTACCTATATATTGTTGTGGCCATGGAGAGAATTACAAATAATTCAAATAGTTGTGGGGTTTTTTTAAATAAGTTTTTGTATTTCGTTATCAGTTTATGATCTTGATGTTCATTTCCTGTGTTCTTTTCTATGCATGGGATCTTTGCTTGTAGAGCTGACATTGCAAACAGCTCCTGCTCTGTTTCTGCAGATAAGGTTCCTAGCACTGTCTGGTGAGGATAAAATGGAGATGAATTAAGGTCATAAAAGAGACTTCAACTTTGAATTTTTTCCTTACTTTCCAAGCATTTTGTGGGTTTTTTAATGTATTATTGGGTTTTTGTTTTGTGAGTTTTGTTTTTCTTTGCTTGTTTGTTTTGTGGTGTGATTTTTTCCTCTCTAACAGCTTAAGTACTTTGGTTGTGCTTTCAGACTGCTGTTATAGAGGTTCCTGTAGGATAAATAATGTATTATCAACTCTACAAGCATGAATTTTATTTTGCAGTCTCTCCTTCAAGGAGACCTTAATATGTAAACTTCTATGACTTTACAAGATCTTTTTTATTAGAGAATCTATGCAAGTATTGTAAGAAATAATATCCAGTTGGACAGGCATCCACTGTCCATGTATGGTGGTGGTTGGAAAACCGTTCCTCAAAAGATCTGAAGGATTAAAAATTATAAAAAATCGCAATAGCAATAATAGCAATATTAGCAATAATTTCTTGCAGTTGATTACCAAGTGTTGGTGTGAGTGATGCTGGATTGAAGCCTTACTGTCATTTTAAAATAAAGCCAAACCCTGATCCCCAATATGGAGCTAAATAGGCAAAAAGATTGGGGGTGGGGGTGGGAGGCTTGGGGTTTTTTTTTTTAAATTTTGTATTTTATGTGTGAGTTTTTTCTGGGCCAGATTTCTCCTGGTTTAGCTGCCTCAGTGAGAAGCTCCCAGTTTAGTCAGGGGGGCACCAGGAACACCAGGGAAGTGGAAAGGGCAGAGATGGAGGATGGGGAAGGTCTGAGACTGCAGCTCACAGGCAGAAATCATCACATTGCAACCTCAGGAACTGCTAAGGAGTGATACCTACACAGAGATGTGTAGTGTGTGTGTGTACATATATATATATTTATATGTTTATCTATCTATATATTTACATATCTATATGTTTTGCAACTGAAAATGCAGGACCATGAAGTGGAAAAACAAAAATACTTGTTCATCATTTACAACACCCACAACAATAGTTATATTTTACCTGTCAGATTCACTTCTGTGAAGATATTGGACATGTAAAAAGTAGCTCAGGCTTGAAGTTCACTACAGCACTCCCAGGAAAATCCTTTTAGACAGGAAAGCAAATGCTTTTGGAAAGTGTTGTGTTACCACAACATAAATAATGGAGCACAGGAACTCATTACACTGCATCTTGTGGATACCAGCCCTGAAAAAATCCTTGGCTGCAGTACTCATGGTGAATCCACTTTAATGCATTGCTTTTTAAAACTTGTGTTATCTGGAGGTTCAGTGTCTTGCAGGCAGTGATGAGAAGGAAGAGGTTTCTGACCATGAAATGTGCAGCTGTCTGCCTGGTTTTGGGCCTTGTTTTTTGTTATAATACCTGCACTGTTGTTGTAGACACACTATTGAGATTTTAAGGGATAATTTCCCTGGGAAAAGCAAGGAAGGGTGATGTCAGTTAATATCCTACTGCAGGTAAATGTGATCTGCAGAGAGGGGAATGTTGTCCAAAAATTACAGCAGCTCTCCAGGATGACCTTGTTGACTCAGAGCGTGGTGGGGGGGCAATAACTTTGTGAGTTTGTCAGCTCTCGTTGCAGTATTAGGATGGGTTTGTTGCCAAGGAAACCCCAAAGAGCTTATTTAACTGGCTGTCTTTCAGAAATTAGGAGCCACTCTCTGGGGCAGGAAGAAGGTTCTGCTGACAGAATTTTTTAAGATGCAGACAACAAGAAGTGAAAAACGGCAGAGCTGGGAATGAAAAATTCTTTGTGCAATAGATGTCTTGTGGTTCACTTTGTTCATTTGTTGTATATTCTGACTCTGCTAAAATTGCTCCTCTTGCATTGTTTCCATTTTGGTGATGACCTCTGTGTTCTTTTGATAATGGCAAACAGACCCCCCAAATCTGGAACATCCGCGTGCTCACAGGTTTGAGCTGTGATGAAACAGCACAAAGGATGTTTGTATGATGTTGTTACCTAACAGAAAGGCTGAAATTAGAACAATTATGCTGTAACTCTCTACAAGAAGGTTCAAATGAAAAAAATAATGATGTGCTTGCTGCCCATGGAGGCAGTTCAGCTGATGATGCTGAGCTCTGCCTTCTGTGGTGGCACAGTTTGCTCACAGCCAGGTTTGTGGGAGAGCAGCCTGGAGATCTGTCCGTGTTTCCTTTGAGGCGTGTTTTCCTAGAATACATATTTTCTTTGGTGATTTATTATTACCATGAGGAAATGTATCAGTTCTGACAGAACTGCTCCTATAATGACATATGTCACGAGCCAGGATATTTCACTAGGTTTATTTTTGATCCTGACACTTTCCATTTATATACATATTTATTTTAATGTTTTCAAATAGTAAAAAAATGTAACCCAAGGTATTGTTCAAGAAAACATCTAGGGCTTAAGTAACTTAACCATTGAAGAGACAGGAAATGTGGAATTTAGTTTTTTTCTGCCTTTTTTTCTGTTCATAGTTACTTCTGGAATTTCCAGTTCCTCAAAACTACAACAGGACTATTTGTGTTAATGAGCAGTAAAAGGCTGCATC
The DNA here is from genome assembly GCF_000691975.1 of Corvus brachyrhynchos. NCBI lineage: Eukaryota > Metazoa > Chordata > Aves > Passeriformes > Corvidae > Corvus > Corvus brachyrhynchos. The sequence continues at coordinate 3,302,266 of NW_008238440.1, read as the reverse complement.
TTTATTTTGCACTCTGTGTCAAGATAATCTTGAGGAAGTTATGACTTTGATGAATAAATATTCCAGATGAAAAATGAAATTCAGTGTAAACTGTTTTCATGAGAACATGTATCAGATAACATTTGAAACTGATATAATGCAGTTTCAACATAACTGTGCAGCTTTAAATGATTGAAATAAATGTTTTAAATAAAACAAGTCATTCTATGATGAAGATTCCATACACTGCAATTCAGCCTGGCATTACTTTTATACATAGTGAGAACCACCTGGTCATCAGCAGTATTTAGTCTCTGGATTTCTGTAACCATTATACACTAAAGGAGGCTGGGCACTGATTGAGTAACAAGAATCAGTTAAGATAAATAAAAATTTGTAGCTTCCCAAGTCATGGAGTAAATCCACAAACAGGATTCTAAACACCACTACCAATTCTTGCATGTCACCAGATCCTGCTGATGTTTGAGGAAGTTTTCCATTTGACAAGTTTTAGGATCATATTCCTAAAAAGGGCTTTGCTTTAATTATTCCAGGAATGAATTCTGAGCAGGTGAAGGAAATACTGGCTGCAATACGTAACAGAAAGTCTGACAACTGGGAAGTCACAGAAAAATACCCTTTTTTAAAAAGTACAGTTATCAAAGATTTGACAGCTTTAAGTTGTGGTTGCTCTGCATGGCACTGGAGATTTCTGGTTAGAAATCCTTGGTGCTTGCCTTCCATCAGGTTTTGCTGCTTTCACTGCTGCAGGGTGCTTTTAATGCAGCAATAATTTGTACCTGTAGAGTGGAACTGGGACAGGTGTAAAGAGAGGCTGGTCAGAAGGTGCAGCCTCCCCACAGATATTTTTGATGACAGAAAGTGAAGGGAATTTTGTGCCTCAGCCTCCCAACACACAGGCTGAGGTGTGAGAGGATTTTTGACTACAAAGACAAGAAGCAAGAGGAAGGTGTGGATATTTAAGAGGAATGGAAGTGTCACAGAAAGAAACTCTCATAAAATGGCTGTAAACAAAGTTAAGTTGGAATAAGAAATTTGCCAGAATACTTAGGAATTTATTTGTTTCTATACCTAATACTGATGAGGAATAGCACTGGGATGTGAAGGGAGGGGCTTTTGAGAGTCTGGAGTTTGGAATTTGGAGTTAAAGGAATTGAGAGTTTTAGCTCATGTTGTGATACCTCATGGATTTATAAACCTGTCATATTTCCAGTGGCATTTTTTACCTTATGAACTAAAAATCTCAATGAGGGTATTGAAGTAAGAGTTAAACTTAACCCCAAATGTCCATCTCATGCTTTGCAAGCTGTCATTGTAATGTGGCAAAAGCTCCTCACCTGGTTTGCTCTCAGGAAAACAGCCTTGGCAAAGGAATACAACACAATATAGCACGATTTTATGTCAGGTCCCTGCAAGCCTAATTCTGTCTTTCAAGAAAGTCCAGGAAGTTGGTTTGGCTAACTTGCATCCTCAGAAGTGGGGGATGGAAAAGATTGTCTTAGAAAAGAAAGTCCCTTAAGTAGGTTGTGTTTTTTTATATATTTAAAGGGAAATTAGTGTCTGACTTTAAGACACAAGCATTTCCCTTTGCCGTTTTAAAGTAATTTTTAAATTGATTTTCCCATTTAAACAATGCAGGCTGAACATGGTCATTGAGAGTATTGGGATTTGTTGAGCCTAAACAAGACAATTTTCTCTAGAGCAGATCCTATGCAGATTAGGCAGGATGGGCAGCTGAGGAAGAGTGAGCCCACTTAAACCAACAGCCACACAATGTGCTCTAATATCAATAGTGGGATAAAGGGGCCTTCTTGGTTTTTATCATCGTGTGCCCTGTGGGGGGGCATTCCGTGTGAAGTGTGGAGAGGACTTTTGTGGCTTCCATTAAAACCATTCCTGAAGCTAAATCCCTGCATCCTCCTGAGCAGTCATTCCTCAGGGACGTTCTGTGTTGGACGCTCACAAGTCACAGATGCAAAAGGCAGTAACCTTGGCTGCCTAAAGCTCTGGACATACCATTAATATCCAATTCCTAAGGAGTGAAAAAGCACTTATGCAGTGGGATGAGATGCATTTTCCCTGGCCACAAGGTGAGAAGTTGATAAAATTCCTTTCATGCAGTGAAATCTCCACATTGCTTGGATTTTATTGATTCTCATAAAGAAAATGTAGTAGTTTTTAACTTACTTGGACTTTGGTTGGTACTGTAATTCAATCCATTTCAAACATGGGAGCTCAGTTATTTTTAAAAAGCTTCCTTACTAGGTATTTGTAAGAAGATAATTAGCAATGCTCACTAGAAGTGTGGGTTATGAAGAGCTCAGCACAGTGAACACGAGCTCATGATTTCTATCTGTAAAGGTATTATCCCCACAGTGTCACCAGCATGATTTCACTCGCACCAGCACAATGAATGTTGAACAAAATGGCAAATATTGGATTTACAGGCTTTCCAGTGTTTCTTTGCAAGTCATATTGACCATGATGATAGGTAAGCTGTGGGAGGGAGATTGTTCTTGTATTTTGTCCTGGTTGAATGTGTTCAGTTTGCTAATTTGGAGGGATTAGAATCCTGTGGTTTAGAATTGTCAGGAGATCACTTGGATCATCTTTCTCAGACTAAGTTTCTTAGAAACAAAGGCTTTGCCATGTGTGGTAACACAGACTACGAAACATTAACTTCCAGCACTGCTGCAAGTATCTGTACATATCAGAAATGTGCTCTGAAATACAAACCCCATATATCCTGAAACTGTTTGGCTCATACTTCCTGTATTTTGGTTTTATATTTCTCTTCCACACCTCATGTAAAATCAATGTGACAGATGCTAGCACAGATCTGAGATTCATTAAAAAGCTATTAACTGTCCTAAAGGGATGTTTATGGATAGCAGCACTGTATATTTTGGGCTGTCAAAACAAATTGACCAAATGGCTTCTCTGTAACCACCCTGCAACTATGGCAGGCTAATGACAAAATTCCATGCATGGCATCCCTCTATATCTAACCTAAAATCTAGTGCAAGAAAGTGGTTCGTGGAAGTGTCTGTGGTGATAATCAGATTGAATCTCAAATGAAACTTGTGATTTAGAGATCAGAGCAAGTATTAATATCCCAAGGCATTTTTCATAGATTAATTTACCAATAACATTTTTTCTATAAATAGTGTTTTATATAAATAGTGTTACTGGACTTCCAGATGGAGGGGTGGGAGCGGGCAGGCCTGAACAGGGAGCTCTCCCTCAGCCACAGGCATGGGGACTCTGTGTTTCATCAGCCTTCCCCTTAAATCCCTTTTCCACTCATTTTGTGGTTTAAAGCTCAGCTATAAACTCTGACTAGACCATTCTAGACTAACCACCCCTTGGCCAAATACAGGTGGTGTGCTTTCTACTGAAAGTGTTTCTGGAAGTGTGGTTTGGCAGGAATGGTGTGTGAGAGCCCTGGGCTGCACACTCCTGCTCTGGGTGCTGGAATGCTGGTGGCCAGCGGGCTCTGCCAGCACCAGGTGGATAAAGGAAGTTATCCTGGCAGCACCCACTGCTTTTCACTCACTGAATGCTCTCGCTTCAAAGATTTTTCAAAGTTATTTGCCAGTGCAGTTGCTTTCCTTGCTGCTCTTCATTTCTGTTCTGCTGATGCCACAGCTGCATTATTAGTTCTGGCCATGCTAGTTCAGCTTTAAATTACATCTTGCCCTCCAGGAATTAGGAGGAGGAATTACATTCATTTGGGCAGTGCTACGTTTCAGTAAACCTACTCTTCAAAACATTACCCTATGCAATGAGGATGATCCCAGGGAGTTAATATTTTAAATGCACAAGGTCAGGCGTGTCTTGTTTCTGCTTCCAGGCTATGTCTGACAGTCAGCTATCCTGCTGTTAGCACCCATCACCCAAAATAATCTCTATGCTCTGATAAGTAAAGATAGACACTGCAGTGTTATGCCATGCAGGAGAGTATAAAGGGAGATATACAGGAATTTTTCAGGCTTTACATAATGCAGTAATTCCGACTGTGCCTCTCACTGAACAGTTACAATGGTCTGTAGAATGCATTAATGGCAAGTTTGAAAGTCTCCGTGTTGCTTTGCTTTCAGCCATCTGCTTTCCCTGAAGTTCCCCAAGTTGCGTTGCTAAGATATAAAATTTACTAAGATTTTGATGATTTGCCAAAGCTACTTTTTCTAAAATATTTAACTACAGTAGCAGTGAGAAAACAGCCAAACCATTAACAATAATCTTTACTTTGGAGCTGTGATGCAGGGCTGTAATTAATGGGATGAGCAGTGTTTCCCAGTGTGTGCAGAGTGGATCCTGGGCCCTCAGGGACACAGTCCACTCAGCCCAGTAGGGAATCTGGAGGAGGCAGCGGCTGGACACCTTTATGTGTCCCAGAATGATTCTGAGAACAGGCAGGACACAAGATAATTAACCTTTGCCAGGCTTGTTACAGAATTTACTGGAAAACATGCATGGATAACCTGTGCTATCCTGTGTCACTCGTATCTCCTTCATACAGAGCTCCATAGAGACGGAAAAATCTTCCCGGTGCCTGTTTTAAACTGGAAATGGAAGCAACCTTTGGTATAATCTTTGATGATCTGTCTGCTAAAGAAATATATTGTCAGAGTTTGTTCACAGGAGTGAGTTTGTTCTGAGAATTCTGGACAGCTGCCCACTCAAAGTCTTGCTTGGGTGTCAGCTGGCTGCCTTTTATTAGTAAAGACTCGTGGGTGTGGGCCCAAAATCCAGTCTCAGTTCTTAAGTGGGTTTATATGAAGTTCTACACATTTAGATGCCAGGCTCAGAATAATTTTTCACATGTGAGCTTTCTGCTAAAATATTTACACAATCTCTCAAAGCCCATTTGTTATATAGTATGAGTTGGTAATACATAATGGGCTGCTTGTAGAATATGCATAGAATAAACAAAGCACAGATCCATGTCTTGTGTGCTCATAGTGCTGAGTTGCTCTATATCTCAGTCAGAAAAGGGATGCTCTTATAGTGGTTTAACTCAAAACAGTCTGCTTAAAAGGAAGAAAAAAAGAAAAAGAAAGGGGGGGCACGGCTGTTCAACCATGGTTTGCTGTTTGTAAGACACAGCCCTACAGAAAGCTTGAAGTGATGTTCTGCTTAAAATGATTCCTGTTGGCTCACTGGAGGGAGTAACTGAATTCCTTCACTTCTGGCCCTCAAGGTGCATGAGGCACATGGAGGAGATGCCCATGGCCCAAAGCACAGCTCCTGTGGCTCATGACTGTGTTCCTGTACCCTGTGAATGTGGGCACACAAATTTAGAAGGAGCTGCTGTACCATTTCTGGAACCTATTTTTTTCTGTTTCCTCTGATGTGACCACTCTCAAGGTCAGTAATAAATGTAACTTGGAAGTTCTTGGAAAAAGTATGTACTTCTGACTTTGATACTTTGACTTGTAAATGTACTTCCTTCAAAGAAAGACGATTGTAAGTAATTCTACTGGTGTGTTTCATTAGTATGTCATCACTATGATAAATTTTAATGTGAATATCACTGAATGAGAACTGCCTGTCCACATCTTTATTTAGTAAAGATATATTCTGCTAAGGAAAACTTGAACTTATACTCAAGCTAAAGGGTCTGTCTGTATTCAGAGTTTGTGTGAGCTGAATTTTTTATGGTTAGTGGGCTTTGCCAGTGAAGGACTGTAACCCTGAGGATCTCAGGAAAATGCTTACCATGGAGGTGGATCAGGATACATGATGTTCACCTGAGAAAGTATATCCAGATAGGAACCAAAATCACAGGCTGGGGGAAACTCCTCTGTGCAGGTGGATCTCAGCTCTACAGAGGAGCCGCCATGAGAGAAGCCATCTGGAGCTGCAAAACAGGAATTAATATTGGCTGTGCTTCCCCCCCGTGGTGGATTCTCTGTCACTCTTTATCACACTGCCATAAATCAGAAAACAAACCCTTTCTGAGGCAGAGGCATTGTGAATATTTTGGAACAACCAGGTTTCACAGGGTATTATTATTTCTTTAAGAGTAAATGAACACCACCTGTAGATGAACTGTGGTGTTTCAGGCTGTGGCACAGGGACTGTACCTTTAGTGCTGCCCTACAAGGTAGATGGAAGTTCCAAAGATTTCTTGTCCCTCAAAGGCTGAAAAGGAGTGGGGGTTCTACCATGTGCAGCTTCAGATGTTTGTGGGGTTACTGAAATTCCCAGGAGTTGCATCCATGGAAAGCTTGTCCATTCTGGGAGGGGTTTAAAAGGAGGGACAGGTGTTTGATTGCTGAGCAAATGCTGTTCTCAATAAACACTGACAAGAATGGGAAAAGCTGGAAAATAGCAAATAAAAGTCATCCTGCTGCCAGCTCCAGGGATTTCTTAATGCTTCCATGCAAGAGCTTCCCAGCTCCACAAATATTAAGAGTTTAGTGTAGTTTTCTGTGTCAGAGGACAATTAGTGTGTGTGTGTGTCCATGTAACGTTTGCACTTGGGTAGTGGGGCACCATTCAGTTTAGGATTATTCTTTTGAATATCTCCCAAAATATGCATTTCTTTTTCCATTTCTCTAGCATTGTTATTTCCAACAAGCAGTTTGAAAATTGTCTTTTCTGTTTTTGTCTGGCTCCAGGCTTTTTCAAGGAGATGAAATTACCAGAGTAGTAGATTTAAACACAGTGATTAAAGCTTAATGGTCAATATTTTATCGTACCAAAATATTGCTGTTCATGGGTCAAACAGTAGCTCCAGTTTGGGTTTAACTATTTAATCCTCAATTTAGCTGCTGAAAATTAGGAAAATTGGTGTCACTGTAATAGTAGACATTAGTTTTTGGATTTTGTTTTTATTTTCCCTCTGTAGGTTGCCATGGAAGTTTGCATTTCAATTCTTTTGGACTCTAAATTTTATTCCTAAAATATAGATGTTATTCACTTATCTGGATAAATATTTCTGGAAAAGCCAAAAAAAATTACTCCTTGCTCCAAGGGGACAAACTGATCCTAGGAGATTTGTTTCGTTTAGACAGAAAAATTCCTGATTCAAATAACTAAATGAAGTTCAGTTGACTTCAATTGATACTTAATTTACCTCAGTGAAAACAGGATTTAAGCCAATGCATTTTTATGTGGCTATTATTGTCTTTTCTATATAAAGAAAAAGCCCCTCAATGCTATGCACAGAACAGCACCCATAACAAACTGCAGGTAGAGGAGCCTGCTCACAGGGGATGTGGTTGTTGATGCTCCACTATTTATAATTTGCATTTTTACTGTCTGAAGACTTACACAGTAACTTTTTGTAACTGTTTATTTCCTAAAATAGAAATAATCTTGTGTCATTTCCTTGGCAAAGTGGCTTCTTGTCAGCAAATCCCAAAAGGGCCAAAAACATTACTCTAAAATTAACTCCTTGATATTCCCAAATTCTCTTTACGGTTTTTTGTTTTGTTTTGGGTTTTTTGGGGTTTTTTTTTGGATAGGAGGTAGGAATTGGCACCTTTTTGACTCTCAATGATGATGACTGTTGTAATGACACTGGTGTCATCAATGGCACCATTAATGATGGTTTAATGATACTCGGGTGCCCTGCTGTTCTGTTTCTAGGCCGATGTTCACGTGTGCACTCAGACAAACAGCGTTTGCCCAGTGATTGTTGTAGGCTGGTGCACTCTGCTGAACTGGGAACAGCTCTGCCTTTCCAACAAACAGAAATTACAGCAAAGGCTGCACCAAGGCTATAGGGGGATATGAAAATGCAACAGAGGATGAATCTCATCCCATACCAAAGGGAAAGAAGCATTTTAGGAACTGCTGTCAGCGCTGGCTGGGTTGTGTTACCCGTTACCAGTCCCAGCACAGAGAAGCCATTACACTGCCAAGCTGCCTGGGACTTACTTAGCCCATGATTTAATTTTGTCTTTTCATCCTTTGCACGTGGCCAGGTGATTTTCGCTGCCCTTAGCCCCAGCCTGATCCCCAAGCCAGGCGTTCCCTGGCTGCCGTGCTGCCTTACCATCCGCAGCCTCCCTGCCGAGGTGTGGGTGTCCGAACCTCCCGTCCTTGCGCAGGCTGCCCACCACGATGGTGGCACAGGACAGGAAGAGCACCAGCCCGATGACCACCCCTGCCACCAGCAGCGGGGACACCAGCAGGTTGGTGTCGCTGCCGGGCTCGGCGGGGCTGGGGAAGGCGCTGGAGGCGCTGCTCTGGTTCGAGGCAGCTGCTGAGCAGAGAGAGAGAGAGAAGCGCGTCACTTGTCACACAGAGCCCGCACCGAGGGGCTCCCAGAGCCCCGAGACAGCCTCAGACACACCCACGGCACCAATTCCTGCTCTTGCGGAAAACCCATTTATTACACCGACTCCTGGGGCTGTCAGGAACTGACTCCAGGGGAAACACTGGCAATCGCCTCCCTGTTATTGGGAATATCCTGCTGGAGCCAGTGGTGTATGAGCCATGATTTTGATGGCTCCTTCCTGCCAAGATTCTTTGTACCGTGAATTGACTGATGCTGAAAAACTGAAGTGCACAAGGAGGAAACCGGAAATTCAAAAGCGTGAGCTCCAAGAGGAAGAGAGGAATTGCCTGTCGTTAGGGGTGTAAGAAGGCTCCAAGGTTTTGGGCAAGAGTGAACCAGAGGAGGCTGCTTTTGTGGCACAGGGCTTGCTTTGGTTCATGAGGAGAGTCAGCATCCCAAGAAATTGATTTGTAGTATGGGAAGAGACTCGTCCAGAGTGGGATTGTTTGGTTGCAACTGCTTTACCCTGGTAAAAAAAAAAAAAAAAAAATCTATAATTGTGTTATTTGAGTTCAATAAAAAATCTGCTTAAAGGAGAGTAACTCCAGTAATATATTGCCAAATCAAACATCCCTTTGAGACAACCTGCAGAGAGAATATCTAAAATTAAACAATAATTTTCCCTTAGAGAATCAACTGATGAAAAATGAATATACATGAGAATTAATTGCCCAGAGATGTATTTATGGGGGATTACACTGCTAATGAAGGGGAGGTAAATGGGAGAAGCTATGGGAAAAAGGATTCAGGATTTTAGCAGGTAGACTCCCTCTCTCACCCAAATTAAAACAAAATCTCCCATTAGCTGGTCAGGATCAGTAAACCAAAATTTTATCGATGTAAAAAAATTGCTGGAGATGCCATATACCTACCCTGGCTGTTGAATCTGGCCTGGATATCTTTTTATATCTGGCTATATGCCAGTTGAACAAATACAGAATTTATTTCCTGCTGAATCAAGGCTAACAAAATTGACTCTTTTGAGTATTCTGTGAAGTGAGTCTGTGTTTTAGGAAGTGCAACGCTATTTACAAGGATAGATGTTATCAGAGAGTTCTCAGCAAGGTTCTCTCTGCTCTTTTCCTTTGGGAGACACCACTTGGTGTTTTGCAGTCACAGTAAGTTTAAAAAGAAGACGATGGCTTCAAGCCAGTGTATGTTATCATTGGCTGATGCTTGAGATTGAGACTACCAATTAGAAACATATACATAAAACCAGGGGAATTAGCAAGTAGTAGAGTTTTGTTAATTTTCGGGAAGCACTTGACTGTTGGCTGAGTATCTTTATAAGCATTTAAGACAGCCAAGAAATGTGCTGAGCTTTAACCAAGTACCTCGTGCCAAAAAAGAAGACTCAGTTTTCTGAGAATTAAACTGATGCTGTAGCATTAAATCAAAGGTTATGTACAAGTGTCCTACTTAATACTCAGTGCAGAGAAGTTTTGGGTATGGGATATGTTTGGGGGGTAAGGCCCTTGTGCTAGAACTCAACTTCCTGAAACCTTACAAAATTCTGATCATGTTTCTCATTGGTACATTCTTTCAGCTATCTCTGTTGCTAATGTGTCCGACACACCCTCCCTGGCTTTCCATAGCCTTGTTTTTTCAGATTTTTGCAAATTCTGCCTTTGAGAGATGCAAATATCACAGCAGTGGCAGGTTAAATTCTGGCTGCAGGGGACTGACGCCTGAACTGGAAGTAGTGGCAGGTAATTGATTTGTCATTTCGGCTGGCTTGCAAAGGTAAAAGAAGAATCAACTTTGTTGTCAGCATGATGAGAACATGAGCCTGGGGTGTGAGGTTGCCCCATGCATTGTCAGGCTTGTGGTCATCAATTTAATGTCAAATAGTACGGAAATGGAGTTGGTGATAAACTGCTGCCAAATGAGGAGGAAGCAGGCTGCAGTGAGTGCTTTCAGATCTTTTAAGACTTGGGACAAATTCAAAATGCTCCTCTAAACAGGAAGGGCCTGTCTAAGGATATTTATCTTTTATGTTTTTTCCAGCTGTGTGTGGAAGCCAGCTGGAATATCCACACTGACTATTTGGGAGATCCCTGTGGTGCCACCCAGTGTGAGCACTGATATTGGGACCTATTTTGCTTTATAGAAGTTTAACAGCTTCAAGTGAGTCCATACAGAAAATACTCTCCTGCACTGGTATCGAGGTGGTGTGGTTTAGTTCAAGACATCCCATTTATCTAATGCATTCTCAGGGCTTCCTTGGCTGTCCCAAATCTTGTTTTTTTTGTCTATTGTTTCTCACCAGCATGAATCTTTCTGGGTTTTTTATGCTTTTAATCTAATTGAACCCAGTCCCTCATAAAGACAAGTTATAGTGCAATATTGCTTTTATTAGGAGGAATGAATGAGTCCCCTAACACAAAATGTACTTGATAAACTTCTCCTGTGGCACTACTTTCAGTTTGACACCGTGAGTCTGAACCTCCAGACTTCACTACTGACTTACTGCTGTGACAAACAGCAGCAGAATGAGATGCAGTATTGATATAAATTTTTTGGGTTTGAATTTTGTGGGGGAAAAAAAGAGATGTTTATATTACTTTTGGCAAAAAACCACATTATAAATTTTCTTCTCTTATCCAAAACCATCTTCATTTGATAAACCATGCATTTCTCTATATAAAAATGCTATTGTTTTTCCTTCAGAATAGAAGTATCTGGAAATTTATGTGAAGCCCATAAATACAACAGCAGTAACAGAGTGCTAACTTTTTGAAGTAAATTGTATCCTTTCCCATGAAACTGCAAATTATAAACAATACAGACAGAAATATGAATATTTTATATCTAATCCTCTAAATATGAATTATGTTGGATGTACACAGCATGGCTTTTATCCATGATGGGAGCTGTGTAAGTAACAAGAATCAGCACAAATGGCACAGGCTGACAGAGCACTGACTTTAGTGTCAGCACCAGTGGAAAACTGCCTGGACTGTCCATTCAGTGCAAGGCAATAAATTAGCATTTTGAAAAATCCCTTAAATATCACAGGATATCATTTTACTCAGTGCTCCTGCATCTCAACGAACCAACTGGAAAGTAACTGAGGGAGGTATAGAACAGCCTGACTTTTTTGGTGCAGAATGTTCTGTCTCACTCCTGTTTACCTCTCTTTGAAGGGACACATCCCTTTCTAACTTGGCCTTAAGTAATGTGGAGGTTTCAGCTGGGTCAGGTCCTGGTAGGGTGAAATGTCCTCGTGTGCAGACATGTCCTGGAAGCCTGGTTCACCCAACATCCAGCCCTTTGTTAGGAGTGGTTTCCATCTTCCTCAGTGCCTTTCACCTGCTTGTATCTCAGCTGAGAGAGAAGGGAAGCACCTACACACAAATGAAAGTCTCTTCTCTCCATACTCAGTTGAGTTTGGTGGTGGTGGTGGGGTCTTGTTTTGTTTCCTTTTGTCCTGAAGGCACATCAGCTCTAGTGAGGCTGCAATGGCCTCTGTAATTGATGGGCTTTGAGATGATTTTAAAGCTGGATCCTGCTAAGATAACCAAATCTCTTCCCCTGGTTTCCAATCTGTCATCTTAATAAAGATGATAATTCATGTTATGACTGGTGGAGAGGATGAGTCATGAACTGGTTTTGTTTCCCAGGCTGAACTGTGCCTGACCAGTTCCTGAGGAAATGCTGATGTGTTGTTCTGGAACCATTTTGTGTCTAGAACGATCCACCCCTGCATCCTTTCCAGCCTGGGATTCTCCTTCCTGAGGGCAGGGTGGGCATGGTGCTGACTTGCTGAACTAGAGCTGAAGCACATGGGCAGAACAGGAGTGTTCCTTGTACCCCTGGGTTAGTAAAACTGTTTGGGATGGTGATCCAGCACCTCCCAGTACCCTGAAATACACTGTATTAACACAGGGTGCAGGACTGGAATGGAGTAGAGGGAAGGTCAGTTTAGGATGGTGCATAGCACCCTTTGTAATCCTTTGGTATTTATATAATTGCAACACAGCATCTCAAACACTGAAAGCACATTTCTGATATCTGTACTTTTTCAGTCCCTTGGATTATATACATTATTCCCTTCTCTTTATCCAGGGAAGGTGAGTGACAGATGTCAGGAAGGAGCTGAGAGCACACGGACACACTGAATCAGTGGAATGATCCAAGATTTTGTTGTTTCTGCCGTTGTGAACAGTTCCTGTTTGAAAATGGTTTGGTCTGGCCAAGAGTGACCAACTCTCCTGTAACTGCTGCCACCAACCACTTCACCACTTCCCTGGGACAGAAACAAGAATTTTCTTGTTTCTGTCACACAGAAAAGGAGTAAGGGAGGTGTAGCACAAAAACAAGCTGGAAGAGGGTTTGGATGACAGGAGCATCACTGCAGCCAGGGGAGAGGGATGTTACTCAGGCCATTGAACACAAGGGCCCTTAATTTTAAGGAGCTGAACCTTAAAATTATCTAAAAGTAAATGTCTCTATTGGGTTCAAAGCTATTCCATTGGATCCTGAGGAAGGCTGAAACTTCACTTAGGCTTGATAAATGCCAGGGTGTCATTGGCCTATGGGACTGAAAGGAAGCAATGAGGATGCTGAGAACAGGGCAGGCTATTTGTCCTTTTGTGTTTCTCTTATTCTCTTGTAGAAGAGTTGGGCAAATGAGTGGATGACCAGATGGGTCTTGAAAATGCCCTCTCTATAAAGCAGTTTTACACCAGCCAGACAAATAGTGTGGGAAAAGGAATTTGCAGTTCCAGGAGGCCCAGGAGCATGTTTGGTTCTCTCAGAGTTCTCCTGTTCTTTAGCCTTTTCTGATTTCCACACAGAAAATTAAACTGCCTCTTAAGCTACAACTGATGTTCAATGATAACTCTACAGGGAGGGTTTCCAACTTTTACCTCTTATCTTCTGGAACTGACACTTAGTAATTTTTTGACAAAGTCAATGAATAAATAAATTTTTGCTGTCAGTTGCTGCACCAGTGACATTTTAACAGTTCCCAAAACAGATGATATTCATTATTATTTCTAAATTTGAGGTAAATCTTCCTATACAAATGGTTAACTAATCTTGCCTGTTCATTGCTGCTGTGGGAGATACCTCAGCATAATCCAAACCTGCATGAATGCCATTAACCAGGCAGGACCTGTGAATTCGGACTCAGTTTCTCTGCAGCTCTCTGCAGCTCAAAGTCTCTTTGAACTTTTTTACTGCATATATACGTTCTAACCAGAATTAAAATTTTTCACTGATTAATAGTTAAAAATCAAAACCTTATTCAGACCTGAGACTGTGTGCTAGGGATGGTTCAGTATTATCTGATGTCCACAGCTGAAAGGGAACGTGGGACATCCTTCCAGGTACAAAAGCTGCCCATGACCTTGAGCAGCTCATGCAAGGCAGAGAGGGTGGCCTTTCCTCTGAGATAGCAAACTTGGCCTTTTTATCATGTCTGCTGCCTACGAGATAATGACTTTCTCTCTTCTTGCATTGACATCCTTATTATAGAGCCAGAATGAGGAAGATTGGATCACCAGCAGCCTGCAAATTGAGAATGTCAGAAGCAAAGAGAATGTGGCTGCAGAAGGGCTCAGGAAGTAAATCTTTTCAGCTGCTGTGGCTTTGGGGTATTATGCTGATGTCACAGCAGCTTGTATAGGTGCTGTTTCAAATTAACAGGAAAAATCTTCCAATTTTCAGATCCATGGTCTATTTTATCAACATGATAAATACCACTGCAGGGAAACAAATCAGTCTGGAAGTATAACAGCCCACTTGCTGATGGACAAGGAATATTTTTCCCCTATTTTCTCATATTCAAGCAACTTGGAACTAGTGCAGTTTTAGAAGCAGGACCCAAAGCTATTACTTTTCCCAGAAACTCTGTATTAGGGCTTGGAAATGAGTATGATGAGAATTCTCTTTTATCCATTAAAGTTAAGTTACCTTCATAAGCTCAGATCCAACCTAGCTTGGTAGTGACTTGAATAGGGCAAACCCTATAATTTTGGGGGTTTTTATTGTGAGAAACTCTGGTTTTTTTGGCACACAACTTTCTCATGTAAAACTTTGGAAAAAATGTTGCACTATAGTAATATTTCTTAAGGTCATAAAAATATAATGGGCAAATTATTTTATATTTTACCTTATCAGTCTGCTTGAACTGTGATCTGGATGTCTCGTGTCTTGTCTTTAGAAGGCTGAGCTCTGTCTGATCTGTATTTAATGTAACCTAAAGAGGGGAGGTGGCAGCTCATGGAACACAGAGCCCAGGCAGGAAACACAATCTGTACTGGGGCAACAAATAACCATCCCCAAACCAAAAATCCAAAACCTTCCACAGAGAGGTTCCTTTCCTTACAAACTTTCCTCTCAAGCTCCACAGAGGAAATGGGAAGGACTGATGAAATTCTTGCTGGCTTGAACAGTCACAACTGGTGAGCACCTGATTTGTGCACTGTATGTATTAATGAATCTCTAAATCAGTTATCCACTTCTGATTGCTATTAAACTGGCTCACATTTATGATACTTTTTAAATGATGGAGTTTTGTGTTTTCCTGGTGTTGCACTGAACTGTTCAAATGTCTCTATTCATCATCATCTTTAGCAATCCTTACCCTTCTCACAGGATTCAAAGCTCTATAATGAAGATCCGTCTGCAACTAAATTTTGAGGTTGAGCTGAGCTTCAGGAACCAGATCCCACCTTCTATACACACCCCTAGTGCTCCTTCTACAGTGCTTGTGCCCTTGTGCTGCTTCTTATTTAGGGTTTTTCTTATCAAAATTAACCCCATTTCTTTTTCCAGCCTCCTTGCCAGTCTTCAGTGGGAGTAATCTACCGAAAAAGCACATAGAGGAACAAACTGATTTTTACTGCTTAGAAAAGAATGATGACTGAAATACTGATCCAGGTAGTTGTGTATGGAATAGGGTGCTGAGATAGAAAGCAGTTAACAAGTGCTGGGATTCCCAGATCTTCCTTTAGGAGGTGGTGTCCCATGTGATCTATCTTGGCCTGTCTTTCAAGGTGAAATGAATTTTTAAAAATAATTAAAATGGTTTGCAGTGGTGTTCTGTGCTCCTACATGAATCATGGTGATGGTGTTGCAGAGTACACAAAGCCTAGAGTACATTATCATTTGTATCTGTGAAAGCTCCAGCAGTATCTGCCTGCATAAATCAAGGGTTTTTCTCATCCCGTTAAAAAATTATTTAATTCCTTCAGATTTCATCTGAACAGAACTAGGACTTCTGCTTAGACAGATGCAGGAATGTCAATAATGGCAAGTCAGATATTGAGTCTGGAGACAATTTCAATCACCTGGGTTTTTTGTTGCTAAAGGAGCTGCTGAAGTACAAGGACACAGAAAGATCTGTAGAAATTAAACACTCAAACATTACTATTCAGCAGCCTGGGGGGGAAATCCCTACTGCTCACTGTAAAAGACTCATTTGGTGAAAGGATGGGTAACTGGGAGTGCAGGACTGGCCACACGGCCAAAGGCCATTCCCTGTGTTATAAACATATATTATAGTATTGGCTTCTCGCAAGTATAAAGGTAGATATTATATAATGTTAGAAATGCTTTTTGCTGTGTGGATGTAGTTTTCTCTCTTTTTAGCAAGAATGTTAGCAAGTGTGAGCAAGTAAGAGAACCTCCAAGCGAGCAGAGGATGAGGCCCGAGAAGCTGCTGCTCAACACTTTGTCCAGGGAACAAAAGGGCCCAAAGGCTGCTCTGCCCGGAGAACGGGCGGCCAGGAGGGTCCGAGAGCCGCTATCACCGCTCTGCCCGGGGGGCAAAGAGACCAAAGCTGCAATCAGCCCTGAGTGTCTGGAGAATAAAGAGACCCACCCTCCCATCGACTCTTACCTAGCGGGCCCAACCCCAAGAATCAAAAGAAATAAAAACCGCAAGGCAGAAGACTACACATGCTCTAAAAAGGCAGAACCAAGGAGTGGCCATGCAGAACAGCTCCGGGAAAAGTTTGAATATGAATAGAGAACAGACAGTAAAAATGGTATAAAAAGGACTCACCTCGGGCATCAGGTGTGCTCTTGGCAGAGCGCCAAGGCACCCGGCCGTTATCCCTTTGCTTTATTTTATGTGTCTCTTATTGTCTTTATAGTAAACTGTTTAATTCTCACAGGAGAGTGAACCTCGTTTTTCACACCTGGATCTCTGGGCAGCGTCCAGGGGTGTTTGATGCACATCCTGCACTGTGCCCTGCCTGCGGCCAGCAGGGCTGAGGCCGGCTGACCGAGGAGAGGAGACTCACCCCGAAGGGCTGCGAAAGCTGATGGGCACTGGAGCTCCGCCTGGGGCAGCAGAACATTCTGCTGCCTTGCACACAGAGCTCCTGTTACAGGCTCCACATGGTTCCTTCTCTAAATAACGTAATGTTGGTTGCTTTTCATTTGAGGTGGCAGAGGAAAGACTTTAAAACCAACCAAACAACTCCCCCTAAACCAAGCATGTCCTTTAGGAAAGGACATGCATTCATCTTTCGATATAGAGTGCAGCGTGGATATGTGAGTACTTAACACAGAAAAAACAGTTCCCACTTTGAGGCCTGTTTCAGCATGGGGTTACCATCCATATCTGCATCATCTCCAGCAGCTCCACATGTGCTGGGGAGTCAGAAGGGCTCTGAGCTGTCCCCAGGCAGAAGACACACTGAGAAGGACTGAGGCTTACAGATACCCTGAGAATCAGCTGTGCTTGCTGCACCATTTCCTCTCCAGGCAGTTGACAGTCTAGGCTGTAGGTATTCCTCCCTGTTCTTAAAAGGAAGCTATTTATTATTTTCAAAGATGATTTAAACAAGGGAATATTTCTAAAGGAACAGGAGTTGCAGTGTCCACTGCTCTGCATTGCCACCCAGTAAGATTGAGAGAGAGTAGTAATTGAGGGATGCAGAGTCAGGCTGGAGCAAGAACTTGGGCTTTCTCTGTGAGCACACTGTTCTGAAGATTATACTCAATGTAAATAATTATACGTTATGGGAAAGTTGATTAAATTTTGAATCCAAAGGATTTATGAATCCCTTTGTAATGAATTTGTGCTGCACATAGATGAGAACCCCTGTGATGCCCTCAGAGCACCCTGGACAATGCCTTGACCTGGAACATGGGCTGGGTTTAAGGCCGGCTGGGTTTTGTGGCCTTTTGAACAAAAGGGACCAGAAAATGGTTCAGTCCCAGAAAATAAGTGTGCCCAGCAGGGGTGGTTCTAATAAAACTGCCGAAATGAAAGCTCTTGTAGGGATACTGCCTGGAAGTATCCAGGGATACCATCCAGCTTCTACCTTCTTGAAGTTCAGTCTGTGTTAAAGGTCACTAATGATTGCTGCTTTCTATTAATATTCACAGTGGTGGAAATGTGTCTGTTAAATTGCTCCCATTTACCCACTGCAAAAAAAAAAAGAGAACTTTTGAACAAAGCTATGGGATTCTTGGTAGAGAAACTGGTATCTAGGCTGATATGATGTCCTCTTCTATTCCCTTTCAACTGCGTGGGTAGACACATGGAGAAAGAAACAGCTTTGTAATAGAAAAGGAAATAATTTCTGTCCCTGGTTGTCCTGATCACACACGACTGCAAAGGGATTTTAATCTACATGCCTGCTAACAGCAAGGGCTTTTACATTGTGGATTAACAACTTTTTAAAAAATCACAAAAAACCCTGGAACCCCTTCAGTTTCCTCTCACCTGCCTATATTATTCATTTTAATTGTGTGCTATAGGTCAGGGTTACCTTGTTAGGTGCTTAATGAGGCTGAGAGCACTCACATGGTGTGGCCAGTTGAGGAGTTCTACCCAAATTACCTAAACATTCTTCTTCCCTGCCTGAAGGCAATCTTGCATTACAGGAGAATCAGAATGTCCTTCAATATGAGGGCAATCTAAAGAGTTCACAGCAGGAGAATTTACAACCATCTCAAAGGGATTTATAAACTTAGATTTGTAAATTGTATTCTCCAGCTCATAGGGGATTCAGTTGCTGGATATGTTGCTGTTTGGTTCTGGTGCGAATGGATGAACCTCTTCAGTTTCTGGTCCATGAACAATCAGATTAAGAGGCATTCAGATTAAAAACAAGATGAAATTTTCTATTCTTTGCATTAGTAGACAAATAATTTTTTTGTGAAGAAACTGACAGCGTGAAAATAGCTCCTATTTTATAGGACACTGCAGAAACACAGGTGTGTGAGCTGCAGAAAAGCAAGAGCTGTTCTGAAAAAGGCTTGTTCATGGAAGTGATGGAGCACTGAAAGGAATAAAAGGGGGAAATGGTGATCCAGGGTTACCAGAGCACTATCAAGTCCATGCACAGTGGGATATGTGCTGTGCTGGACACTGTCTCCAGCATGACCTCGCAGGGAAAGATGTCCAACAGCAGTGGAATCCCAGGGCTTTGAACAGCAGGAAGGACCTGGGCCTGTGCAAAGGAGCTGTGGCTCCAAGAACAACAGCCATGATCCAATCCCAAGGCAGGAATTCACTTTAGCCCAGTGGTCTCAGAGGTCCCCTGAGCAGAGGCTGGTGGGAATGGCTGAAATCTGAGGCCTCCAGCAGATCACCAGTGAGTTAGTGTTGGCTGAACTAGAGAGCCAAGAAATGCTGAGACACTGTGGGAGCCTTGGACCTCAGCTGCTGAAAGCACGAGCAGTGCAATGACAGATTGCTGAGACTGCAACAAAAGTCAGAGTAGAAAAGGTGGCTGCCTTCTCTTCAGAGCTCTTGTGCTTTAATGTCAGCATGGACTCCTGGTGGGTATCGTAACTGGAAAGTGCAAGAGTAAAAATGCTGAGATGAGCCTCATATTAATTATTAAAAAGCCGACAGTCAGCGTGGATGTGCTGTGGAGAAGATGTGAATTTAGGATTACCTGTTGCCTCAAAGCAATGTTTAAATCTGTGTTACCTCTGAGAAGTAGCTCTTCACCTCCTGCTCCAAAGTTATAAACCCATGAACTTCACAACGTATCCTAAATATAATGGTACTGGCAAAATGCCTGGTTAGAATGGCAATGGGACATGGATACTTTTTTGATTGTTTTAATTATTTATGTTTTTTAAAAAATCCAAAGTACCCACTGTCCTGAAGCTTGAGGAAAACCATGAGGATAGGAAAGGCTTCAAATCTCTGCATGTATCAAACAGTTCCTTTAACTCCTCATTCTTGTCCTGTGCATCACGAGGTTCTTTTGAGGGATCCCAGTCGAGGGTGGAGGTGGTGTCTTTGAACTGCACTAGAGATGTGTGTTCCTGAGCTGGGCAAGGGAGAGCTCCTGCCTTCCACTGCAAGCTGGAAAGGGAATGTGATTTGCAGTTAGGTGTTTATGGTTTGATGGCTTCTCTGGGTCGCTTTTTTGTTTGTTTGTGTATGGTTTTGGTTTCTGTTTGTTGGGGTTGGTTTGTTTTAAGCTTCTTTTAGCTGCTGAAGATAAAGGACAGACTGCAATTCTTAATCAAGGAAGGTATGAACTCTCTGTAACAATAAAATTCTGTTTGAACTCCTGCTGCCTTCTGGATGGCTCCTGCATTGGTATTAATTGGAGAAATGTGCTAGAAATTTTAACAAGGGTAATCACTGTGTTTTATGGGGCTACATTTACAGCTTTAGACTGTTCAGCCAGTGCGTGCTGACCTTCTGCAATTTGTTCTGAATAGCACTTAGTGCAGGGACTTTCACTCTGATCTCCCTTATGCTGACAGCACATTATACAAGAAATATCCTGCTGCTTGGATTATTACAATAATTGATGGATCCATATTTACTGTGTCATTTGTTAATACTATCCTGTTAGGGCCTTCTGGGAATGAGATCACAGATTTTTCTGAGTAGCAGCTGCTGTAGAGTTTCCTGAACCACCAGATTTTCTGGCTGGGGCAAGGAAGGCAGGGCTGAGGATACAAACAGGTGGCCTGGTTGCAACAATATGAGCTAACAATACCTGAGCCTGCAGCCTTGGGAAGGTGTGGGCAGCCTTGGTGATTCAGGAAGTGCCAAGGGTGTCAGTGAGCTCTGTGGTTCAGAAAGGAAACTCACTGCTCCTGCTCCCCTCCTGTGTCCCTTGGTGATAAGAGCCTGAAGAGAGGTTGGAGATAGCCCAACAAGGTGTATGTTTATTCCCCATGTTGCCCTTTATCAGTGTTTGATTGCCCAAAAGCTCTGCAATGAGAACCATATACAGATCACCCCTAGAAAACCACTGTGACTGGGAAAAAAAGTAATGAACAGCAACTAATGCATTAATTTACAACATTTGTCAAGGTGATTTCTGACTGAATTATGGTTCTGTTTCCTCTGATTAAATTAGCACAAGATTTCTTCTTTTATTCTTTCCCTGACCATGGGGTGGATATCCCTGATGAAGCACAGGTTCCCTGCAATGTCTTTTGCAATATTACTTCTCTCCCAAAACAAGTCCTCCTCACCAGCAGCTCCTGAGTCGTTACAGGAGGGATCAATACAGTGTCCAGTCAAATTATCTGGTGCACAGGCTCAGTTATCTGCTCATGTCTCAGTTATTCTCAGAGATGAAATTAAAAAGCAGCAGCCACTTCACTGAGGAAGGGTTCCAAAGGAGCAGGATGTCCTCAAGATGAGTTGGGGGAATGCTGGTCCTGGGGCAGGCAATGTAGGTGCAGAATGATCATGGTATGAAACCAGATTAATTACTCATCCATGCATGCATCTGTGAGTTAGGAACACATCTTTAATCATTATTTGCCAGCTTATTTAACTAGATTTGAATCATACCTTTTTGTTATGGTTGCATTTTTTTCACTAAAGTTTTAATCTTTCTTGGAATTTTGGAAAATTGTTTTTGATCTCAGTAGTAATATTTTTTTCCTAAACTGTAAAGCATCTTTAAGTAGAGAAATCTAATTTAAAGGTTTTATTTACTCTATAAACACTGTCCTTTGGGTTCTGACTCAAGGTAATTCAATATGAGCACATGAAACCCATCTCTGTCTCCTACAAATGTGTATAGATCTATATTATCACAAATAGTTGCTGTGCTATGATCCTAAATCAAGATTAATAGAAACTCAGTTTGCCTAATGTCAGCCTTAATCTTGGCTTTAATGAAGAGCTCTTCTCATTCTTGTTGGCAATTTCTACTGATAAAATTAAGCTTTTTTTTTTTCACTGTGACTTAGACGAATGCAGCAGGATTTTCAAGTTTCCAGAATGTGGTAGGAGAGATGCTGACTTTAAGGCTTGTTTAATTTCCATTTGTTGGGTGCCAGTTTGCCTGTGCCTCCTAACTGTGGGGGAGAGGGAGGGGCTGCTGCCCCAGCTCTTCCCTCTGCCAGGACAAAGCCATCCTGGAGGAGTGTGCTGGGAGCAGAGGTGTCCCCGCAGAGCTCTGGGGCTCCAGGTGCCCCTTTTCCTGAGGAACACGGAGTAGAGTGGTTCCCTGTATAACCAGTCAAATGGCTTCTGCTGGGTTCCAGCAGGAAAAATCTGTGTGCTTATTTTGCATTGTGTCAGCTCTCCTGTTCAACAGTTCCCCACACAGCGGGAGGAGGCGGCCCTTGCTGGGCTTTGCAGTGCAAGGCACAGCCACAGGACAGGAATTTAACACCTGCATAGCCAACAGAGTTTGTTCTGTCCCAGCAGAACAGAGGATGTATCAGGAACTTGGCATCCAAGTGCTCTCTCCTTTTCAGAAGGAAAGGATGGTATCAGTGCCCAGGAGCAGCCCAGCACCAACCCACCCATGAGGATGTTTAGCTCACGAGACAAGGCAGTTGCTCAAGCACCAAACAATAACCCAAATGTGCAGGATTTTAGCACATGGAGACTTTTTTTGGCTTGTTCACTCCTGAAATCCCACGCTGGCCTCGGTTAGGATGCAGCGTGGTGAGGACAGGCTGCTGTGCAGGGGCTGGCAGGGCTGCAGGGACAATGGGACACTGGTGGCACCATCAACAGCACCCCCACGTGTGTGAGTGGGGCTCTGACTGGAGGCATTTCTGAGGGATTCCCCTTTTGGCTGTTGACTTAATTCTGCCCTTCCCTGAATTCCCTTGTGATTTAATTTAAATCCCCGTGGCCCTTTCTGTGGCACATGATCTTTGTCATGCTCTCTGTTCAGTCACATCCTATTTTTGCACATTTCTCCTGCACTTGCTGTGACCTGTGAAGAGGGATGAATTACCAGCACACTGTTTCCTTAAGCTGAGCAATTACTTTGAATGAATATTACATGGGTTATGTGAAGATAGAAAGTGGAAATAAAGAGACTTGCTATGGAAACAGGTTTTTTTTTTTTCCACTTTTCTTTTTTTGATGCTTTCATCTCTTCTGCAGTGGGGATTACTGTGCTATTTATTCTGTATGATGAAACTATGACAGTTATGTCTGTTATATTTTTCTTATTTTTCTTTATATTCCTTAGAAAGTGAGAAATGTAAATGACATTCCTGTACTATCTTCAGGTATTTTGTTTTTATTCTGATGATGTCTCCTTTCTCCAGGCAACAAAAATTAAGATGTTGCATTATGCCTGTCTCATTCATGCATTTTTTTTCAGGTGAACTGTCTGTCCTTCTTGTTAGCTCCTGTTCCACAGAGTATTTCGGGAATGGGGGTTCTGTAGAACTTTGCCAAGCCCTGCTGCCTACTGTCTCCAGTGTAGTGTTTAGAGCAAGAAAACTTTTAAAGCCCAGCAGAAGCTTGTGGACTGACCTCTCTGTATCTTATTGAAGTGATTAATTTGCCTTATATTTTCATTGACTGATCTCTGTGTTTCTGCACCACTTATTCACTTCTACATGTTTGTGCTGTGCCGTATAAAATATTCCCAGTACTGAGTATCAGGATTCCTTCAGCAAAGTATGTGTGCAAAAGCTACCTGACAAGCTCAGGGAACCACAATTTATCCTCTTGGTATTAAACGAGTTATAAAACAGGAAGGACAAATGCATCTCTGCACTGCTGACACTGAGCCAGCAGTTTCAGTCTGAGAGGAGGAGGGAGAACAGTGATATTTGTAATCCCCTGGTAAATGCAAATCAAGTTCTGTGTGTCTTTCTTTGGGAGATTGCTTCCCTGAGTCACTGGGGTTCATTTACATTCGGGTGACATCTACAACAATTTTGCCAACACAGCTTATTACTGCAAACATTGTGTCATTTCTGACATTTCTCTTTGCTGGAGAATCCCCAGAATGGCTCTGTTTGCTCTTGGTGGCAGACGTGGAGTCACACAGAGAGCGGTGCCAGCCTCAACCACTCCTGCCTCCCGCCGAGCACCGTTCTCTGAGTTCTGCCTCCGCAACTCTTTATGGCCAGGGTGGGAACAGAAACCTTTCCCAAAGCCATCTTACTCTGGAAGCAGGATCAGCACCTGGATCTGGCTCCTGGAGCAGACATGGGGCAGGTCCCAGGCCATGTTTCTGGAGCAGAGGCACAAACACATCACCACGATGTGGTGGCGGAGCTCCCTACAAGCACCAAGCAGCTCCAACCCCAAACAGGAATTCAGATTAATCCAGCACTCCTGGGGCCAGACAACTGAATCCATGGAAAACAAAGGTTATTACCCCTGTAGCTGCACTGAAAGGATGCTGAATTCCCAGCAAAGGCTCCTTTTCCAGTCTAACTCACAAGTGCATGTTACAAAGGTGGGGAAGGGGTCAGTGCCAGGAGCGTTATCTAAGTTAGACCCTCAACTCCTTGGTCCTCCTTTGCCATATCCCTGCTTTGTGCATTTCCCTGGCTCTCCCATGCAGAAGGATTGAGGCAGTTACTTCTACTTCCCTCCTCAGAGAGTGTCATCAGGGTTTCTTTCATTTATAAACATCATTTACAGGTTCTGTGAATTACTATTGTTAGTGGGAGCCACCAATGATGCTTAGTAAGAGACATCAGAATATTTCCTTGTCTACCATTCCATATACTTTTCTCCTGCCCTGCTTATGTATTTATATGTAATATGCATTTATTTGTCACTCCCCTCTGGGGAACTAAGCCTGGCAGCTACAAACATTTCTCTTGCAATGATAGGAACAAGCCTCTTCCAGAAGCCACTCAGATGAAACCAGCCACATTATTTCAGTTATGACTCAGGGCAGATTTGAATTTAGGATTTCAAGGAGGTGTTATGCCCCCTGGCCCTGCTGGCTGTTTTCTATTCACTCTATTCACTCTGTATTTTTCATCTTATTCTCAGTTCAATGACAGCATACAATGTTTTCCACTAACTCATATTTTGTAAAGATAATGTGCCAAAAACTGGAATCTGGTATTTATTTATAAGAGGCTGAAGTTGGGCCTCAGTTCAGGAAGGTGTTTATTTGCGTAGTTTATGCTCTGTAAATGCATCCTTGACTTATTTCCTACAAAATTTTCCAATTCAGGGGCACTGAGATTTGTGTTCTAAAACTGTCACTGTTTCACCCTTTTAGATTGTGGGAGAGGGTTTTGCCTTGCTGATGGGCTTGTCTTGCTGTTTTCAAAGTTTGTATTATAGAAGTGTTAAAATCACAATTACCAGAATGTTTAAAAGAGCTTTCCCTGAAAATCATAGATTCATATAACAGATGAAGGAAAAGGCATAGCAAGGTAACTGCTTTAACTGGAACAGTTTCTTGGCTGTGTTTCTGGGTTTATGGAGCAGCCTTTACAGGCTGCCTTGATAAAAACTTTTAAACCTTAGCTTCTCCCCTGAAAAAGGACAGCCATTCAGAGAAAAATGTTAATATATTTCAAAATATAGCAATACTACTGATCATTTCTCCCTATGAAACGGAACTGGTCATTCTTTATATCTTGTCAGATAATTTACTGTCATTATATCTATCTTGAAAATGGCTATATTTAGCAGAATTGAGCATTTTCTAGGTTCATGGGACAAGGGGAGTCACCATCACAATGCCTGTCCCATTTCAGGAGGAGCTGGCACACTGCAATCTTTGCTTGATGGTCCCTGCTCCTCCTCCTGTCTTCAGGCTCCTGCTTTCCATCAGCCATTGCCAGTGCTTCCAGGGGGGAGGCAAAGGGGCCAGAGCCCTGCAGGTTTGTCTCTCTTCTTTCCTGTGGGCCAGAACTCTGTGCTCTGTTGTTATTTCCTAAGCCCTCTATTCCTTTTAGCTTCTGAAAGGATAAGTTGTCAATTAGAGATGCATAACACAGATAAAAGTTCTGCTCTAATTAACATTTACTTGAGGGCTATTGCAATTATGTCCTTTGTTTATCTCTGCTTACAGAAGTCCGTAGTGTGTCAGTGAATTTTCTATATCAGGCAAGATTAACAAATACCGACCCTCAGCAGGCAGTAAAATACTCATTAAATAAAACCCAATGCCAGCAAATAAAAGAGAAAGAGTATGCTGAATAAACAACTACTGGAAGAAGCAGTCTTCATCCTTAGAAAGGATAAATAAAAGTTGTAAGAGAAGAGGATATTGTTGTCATTAGTTTTGATAATCCAGACTAAGGCAATCTGTGAAATTTATAACCAGCCCAGCAGCAGCATTTCTGTAAGCAATAGGCTGCAGTTTGTTGTGACAGGGAAACAGTAGATGGTGATTTCCACAACAATCTAAATTCCCCTACTAAACACTGATAAATGTTGTGAATGCTCCAAAGAACTGAAGCCCATCTGGAGGTCACAGCAAGTGACTACGCAAGTGAAGAAGAAATGAGAGTAACAAGTACCAATGAATTCAGAACTTCACTGCATGACAAAGACTGCTTAAACTATCAGCACAACAAACAATCTGAGGCCTTAAGAAGCCTGAATTAGTCAGTGTGTTTATAGAAACTGATTTATTAAGTTGCCCCCAAACTGGGTGCTGATTGGGTTGTTTTTATGTTCCCCCCTCCCTTTATCTTTTTCTTTGGGATGTTTGAGTATTTTTCCTAACAGAGAAGATTGTATAATAAAGATATTCCTGAGTTAAAGAATATAATTTTGTTGCTTCATAGGAGGGCTAGGGTACTATAATACAGCAGTGTTCCAAGCTGACAAGTACAGTTACATTCATTTGCTGAGTGAAGAAGTGAAGTTAAAGGAAGCTGAAATGACTTCTCAGAAGGAAATTGGCAGGCCCGGGGCAGCCTGGGCCTCTTGAGTTGGGATTCTTTCCTGTCGTTTGTGTGTCCTTCAATGGTTCCTTAAAACAAGGTTTCCCCCACTTTTGGAACTTCACTTTGGAGCTTGTTTCAGGAATCTCTGCTCTCCCATTTGGCCAGTAAGAAGGGCCTGGGTGCACCTCCAGGGAGGTTGAACCTCTCTGAAATGCCCCTCCAAATACCTGCCTGTCTCTGACAATCTGGAGAAGGTCTGTGTGACTTCCCTGGAATTGCTGGCAAGGACTAGGAGAAGCCTGGGTACAAATTTGCAAGAGAACAGTGAAATTGCAAATTCCTTTTCTTCAGCTGGACCAGCTCTAAAAGGGCATGCAATGAAATGAATGGAAACAAAGAATGCAGTCATTAAGTTAATGCTTAATGTTTTCAATACGTAATATTTCAAGTGCTGTTGTGTTTATGCAATGGATGTTTAACTAACAGCACCGTGCCTCTCTTGGAACTGGCTTTTCTGACAAGAACTGTCCAAAATCCAAGTCTGGATGGTGTTCAAATGTATTTTCCTCAAGAGTCTTCTGACAAGATGCTGTTCACCATCCTGGTTGACTCCAGGCAGGATTACCTAGAGAGGACTTTGCATAGGCAGGATTATATACATGGCTTTATATAAAGCTGCTGGAGAGGGATGGAGATGATGAATCCCAAAGACCTGAGGTGCTCCCCAGAGAGGCAATCTGGGGCTTGGCTGTGGAGATGCAGCTCTTGGAACAAACAGAAACCTCCTGTTAACGTGAGCCTTAACTAAAATCTTCATGACAGAATTATTTTAAGGTACTTTATGCAGTGTTTAATTACTCTAGTAATAAAATGAGAAATGTCAAGTTATATAAAATACAATTTCTTTGAGCTGAAAGCCTCCACTCATGTAACCCTTGGGACTGGGAGCAATGATTACACAGCTTATGAGTCTCTTTGGCCTCAGTGGGGTGAATTCTCTGGTTCCCATGAAAATGTATGTTTAAACCTGAAGCAGAATTTTACCCTTTCGTTTTACTTTCTCGTGGTTTACCCTTGGGACTGGGAGCAATGATTACACAGCTTATGAGTCTCTTTGGCCTCAGTGGGGTGAATTCTCTGGTTCCCATGAAAATGTATGTTTAAACCTGAAGCAGAATTTTACCCTTTCATTTTACTTTCTCGTGGTTTCTGGAAAGCCTCTAGATAGAAAATACAGCCTAAAAAAAGGAGAAAGGTAAATTGAGACACTAAAAGACAGCTCAAATCTTTGTGTGCTTTAGCTTTATGCTAAATGAGTGGTGGAGGACTGGACAAAGGGGAGATGAAGGCAAGAACATCTTAAGTGCTACAGGTCAGCACCAGTTTTCCAAGTGTATTTTCTGAGAAATATGTGGTTAACCCTTGAGCAAAGGTCATACATTTGATCTTCTTTTCCAGCAGGGGAAATATTAGCTTGTTTTCTCAACTGGAATA
The DNA here is from genome assembly GCF_000691975.1 of Corvus brachyrhynchos. Classification (NCBI taxonomy): domain Eukaryota; kingdom Metazoa; phylum Chordata; class Aves; order Passeriformes; family Corvidae; genus Corvus; species Corvus brachyrhynchos. The sequence continues at coordinate 3,274,452 of NW_008238440.1, read as the reverse complement.
AATCCATGCATTGCTTCTCAGGGCAGCTTCCCCTGAGTACATGCAGGACAATGCTTTTGTTAAGTCCTAGAAGTGGTTCTACTTCCTGTTGAAGAGGATTTAACAGCAAAACCCACCCTCAGTCGGGAAAAGAGAGCACAGGAAAGAGAAAGGGAGAGGAAGAAAAACACAGGAATGTGGTTTTATCTTGTGGGGATTCTGGTTGACTGAGACAGAAAGGAATAGGCAAATATATTCATACTTGCAATACACTTTAAACAGTTTATGTTCTTTCCCATTAGGCTGAATTTCATGGTAGATGCACATTAAATGCAATACTTTTATGCCAGGGTTTTGCGTCCTAAATGCTAAAATTAAGCTCTCAGAGTAAGCTAGGAAGTAATTATTTTGTCTCTGAAAGCTAGGACAGCTATGGATGGTAACAATTAACTAAATTCTGGGGTCTTATCCTGCAATATGGAGTTTTTATTTTTTATTTCGGCATTATTTTTTCTTTCCAAATTAGTCAGCATGATTATAAGAATTTATTTCCTAAGCTGCCCACAAATTGCATGCTGATGGGTTTTTTTTTCCCTTTCCCCCCCTCCTTTATCTTTTTTACCTAGAGAAGATTTTGCATAGGCAGGATTATATACATGGCTTTATATAAAGCTGCTGGAGAGGGATGGAGATGATGAATCCCAAAGGCCTGAGGTGCTCCCCAGAGAGGCAATCTGGGGCTTGGCTGTGGAGATGCAGCTCTTGGAACAAACAGAAACCTCCTGTTAACGTGAGCCTTAACTAAAATCTTCATGACAGAATTATTTGAAGTTTTTCTATGCACTGTTTAATTACTCTAGTAATAAAATGGGAAGTATCAAGTTATATTTTATTTTTTCTTTCTGCATGAAGCCCCTCCTTTGCAGAGCTGTGTGTATTTGTGTGTATGCACACATCAGCTCTGGTAAGCACACACTGAGGGCTGGCTTGGAATCCTCTCCATGAATCACACACGTGGCTTCTCAGGCTGTTGTTGGTTACTGTGATGCCCTAAACAGCCTTTTAGGAGTTTTGGAGCTGTGGCTCAGCATATGGGAACTGTTACTCTTACATAACTATAATGCCCAGGAGTCATGGCTGGGAAACTGTGTGTGTGAGGTGCTACAAAAAGAACAAAGATTCCCTCCTCCCACATTCTTCTTGTTTGATCCACCACTTGTTCAGGCTCTTCCTGCCAAGCTGGTTTGTGGCAATAGCACAGATGTTTTCCATCTTGCAGCAATATGCTGAACATACGATGGAAATCTATCCTGGAATACAGCCTCCCTGGAAAGTCCACTCGTACTCTCAATAGACACTGTGGATGTTGATTTTGAGGACCCAAGTTTTTTCTCTGTTCCTTCCCTGAAAATTCACTTTACCTTGGCTGGCTACAAAGCTTTTTCTGCACATGTCTAGGTGTGAAAGGATGTGTAAAATCCTGTAAATCCTCTGTTTTACAAGCACCATTCTGTGTGTAAGCCCTGGGGAATCTCTCTCCCTGTCTCAAACAGAAAACATGGGATGCCTCTGCCTTTTGCTCATGACCGAACAGCCCTGCCAGAGCCCCAGTGTGAGCAGACTGCCCACTACAGTGGTGGATCTCAAAACCCCGTGGCTTCATTCCTGTCCCCAACAGTGGTGGATCTCCTCAGAACACTGTGGCTTCGTTCTTACAGCTGTGTGTGTAAAAGTGGTGTGACATGGCTGAGAAAGAGCTGCCTGTGTTGGTTTCCCCCTTTTCTTGGTATTCTTTTCTGAATTCCTTTCTTAGCATCTCTTTTTGCTTTGCCCTTCTCATTTCTGAGATCCTGCATGGCTGATAAAAAGCAATCTCTTATCTAATGAGTGCTGAAGCCTGGTCACTGCTGTAGACACCACTGAATCTGATTTTATCAATGCCAGAACAAAGGGTTTGATTCTCTCCGAGGCTCAAGAACAGGACTCCAGGATATTGGATTAGGTACTAATGGCACAGTGGGCAGGAGGTTTTTGAAAGTCATCTTCCTTTCCATCTGTCATTAATCTGCTTCCATGGCTGACGAGCTGCCAGTGTTTTAAGATACAGATCTCATGAATATTCCTTAGTGACAGGCCAATCCAGAAGCCCCTGGAGTGAATGCACAGTGGGCACATAGAACAGACTGAAGAACTTGGCCATTTATTTATCTGTTTAAAGAGAAAAGGCTTTCTCTGACCAAAAAAGAGAACTGGACTAATAACCTTCCAATGGGTATGGAGTGGGAAAGCTTTTTGTTTTCCAACCTGCACCAAGCATAACCTTCCATGCTTAGGGATTCTAGAATCTGAATTTAAGTTTTTGTTTAATGGCCTGAATAATCGCGCCACAGCTGCTGGTTTAAACCTAAGTTCCATCAGAGATGATCTAGTCCAGTCCAAAGCAAAACCCCACCACGCTTCTGTGATTCATTTTTAAGAACTCCAGCATTGACAGGAATGATTGACCAGCTTTCAGACTGATGGGGAAGTTTTCTTGTGGCAATAGGAAATACATCCCTTTGTTTTACTTTGGTGGCTATATTTTATCCCAGTTCTCTGCGTGACTGGTCTGTTCTGTTAGCTGATAGCTGAGACTGAATTGCTGGGGGGTTTTTCCAAATAAAGTTGCACATGGTCAGCCTCCTTGGGAATCCCTGTACAGTTGTAGTCCACCAAAATTTCCATGATCTCAAAAGCTAATGATAGATTTGCTTGTGAGTAGAAACAAAAAGTAATTAAGTCCTGCTTGTGGGTATTTACTGGAGGGTGAACTGTACTGTTTTTCAGAAACATCAGAAATGGTTCTCATTTTCCAGCTTCATGTATGTTTGAAAGTAAAATTATTGTACAGAATTTTCAGCAGGGTTCCAAAAGATAAAGGAGTTCTAGAAAGGTGTATGTGCTGCATTACCACCAGTTGCCATTACTGTTTATAACACAAATGGTTTTTTTATAAGTGCTGTTTTGGCTTTACTGAAAGATATTTGGGTTTCTGGAAAGCCAGAGGTGGGGGAAAGAATTGGAACAAAATTGAAATAGAGCAGACCAAAATAACACAGTAAAGCATGTTATCAGCATTGAAAGGCTTTTTGACTTTGATAAATATTCCAGATAATGAATTTAAGAGACAGAGCTCTGCACACCGCATGGCTGTATCACCATCTGCCTGGCACTGTAGTTAATTGATTCTATCACAAAATTGCTTTGCTAATTAGATGGAAAACAGCCTGGTAGTAGTACTTGGAGGGTTCATCTGCTGGCCTGTTGAGTGCTGTGCAGTATTTGTGTGTCCATCCCTCCATTAGAAGCAGGGATTGTGGTCCCAATGGCACCTAGGGACACCCCGCCCTCTGTAGAGTACAATGTGTGGGCTTCCTGGGCTCACACATTTTTAGGCTGAGGAAGTAATCTCAAGCTTACTTAGTCAGGGTCAAGCTCTTAGCAGGAACAGATGCTGGTGAAGAACTTCTACCTGATAGTTTTTCCCCTTTTGTTGGGGGTTACTCTCCCTGTAATTCTTGAAGTTCACAGAAAACTTCCTGCAGGGAAGCTGTGGGGAAAATCTGAGGAGCTGATTCAGCCTCCCATTCAGATATGAAGCTGTCCTTCCTGGCTGGTAATGAACAACAGCTTTGACAAGGGCTGTTTTCACAGACAGCTCAAAAGGTGGAACATAGCTTTATTCTGCTATATTATTTTAGTGCAGAAATTATTTGTTTGTAACACACTAAGGATGGAAATTTTAACCTATCTATGCACTAGTTTTACATTATGATTTATTATGAGAATTATAAACTTCCAGCCCAGGGGAAATTAATTTCAAAACATCTGCTTAGCATCCACTGAGGCACTTGCAGTCAAGGAGCACCATATTGTGTGGCAGAGATTTGGACTACAGGTTTTGCTTGGGTTTAAAAAAAGCCTTAACAGCTGTTCTTTTTTCTCCTCCTCCTCTGCAGTTAATTCATCATAACTACAGGGAGTAATAGGTCCTGCTGCACCCTCCTAATGTGAATCAGAAACACACAGAGCTGTGGGAGCACTGCTGGCTACCAGCATTGGGATTCAGAAAATATTGTGTCAGTTTTTGTCCTTGAAGAAACAGTAATTTAGCAGGAGGTTCCAATTTCCACTGGAAATTTGTGTGTTGGAATGTGGGGGATGCAGATGTGGCCTCTAAACTAATGTGGGGAGATGATGGCCATAGAGTTTTAGTACTGACAGTCCGATAGCTGTAACTTTATGGTGTGCTGCACTTGCCTGTTGTTAAAAAACAAATTTAAAGTCACTTAAAGCCATTTATCAAAAGATTTTTAGGTTGTTGAAATAATAATATGAAAGTAAATTTCATCTATCTATCTATCTATCTATCCATCTCCCTCCCTCCCTATCTACTCCTGTTTTATCTATATAAAATCCTTTTCAATTAAAAAAAGGTGGCAATCCCCATATCGCTGAAAGCCTCTAAATAAATAAACAGAAATCCTATGTGATAAATCTACTTGCATTTTTAATCAGTGTCATTAAGCAGCATGAGAAATTGTTCAAGGACACACATCTAATGGACGAGTGATATGATTGACACAAGCTTTAAAAGTGTCTATTAATAATTATTTAACAGAAAAACATGCTATAAAGGGAACTATATTCCCTTCTTGGTACCTGTTTTTATTATTTACGGGTTTCATATGAAGTAGATTAAGTTTTTCTTGGCCAAAATAAAAAGAAAATTAAATTTCTAAATCAAGATGCCATTAACTGTAAAGTGAATCAAACAAATTTAAGATGAGAAAGAATAATGGTAACTAACATGTAAAAGTCAGGTATTTTCATTCATGCTTTATGGCTCAAGGATGTAGTACTTTAAATGACTGTTGCCTCGGCAGGCAACACAAGGTGCTTGGATCCTGCCAGGAAGTCCTAAATCTCCTAAAATGTATTAGGATGTACCAAGTGTACCAAGTATACCGAATGCCAAACACATTCTGAAGGAACCAAGGTGTTTTCTGCCCTACGGGATAAATGTTTAGATGCCAGTGTTACAAAACCAGAAAGTTAGAAATAAGAACAGTGAATGATTCAAGTGGAGTGCCTCTATCCTGCACACAGATAGGAGAACAGTAATAAACATGATACATATATATGATATATATTTAGATATATCCTCATCCCTGATATATTAGTTATATAGTTATATACCTTACATAATGTTACCTATACATTAGCCACAGAGGTGGGGGTTTGATACACAAGTACTTTTTCATGTGCTGATTTAGCCACATGTTCATTGATGACTTCCTGATGTGAACACAACTCCTATAGAAATCTGCCTGGCAGCTCTTGGATTCCAGCTGGATCTGTCCTGCATTCCTGGGCAGCAGTGCTGCTCTGGGCAGGCTGGCGCTGAAGGGAATGCTGCACCAGGTGTAATTCAGTCCTTCTGGGGAGCTTTGCTGTGGCTGCTGCTCTCTAACAGGTCTTGCAGAGGAGCTTTGGCACCCTTTGTCTGGACCCTTTCTGTGTCTGTGGGGTGACAGCTGGTGGTGCCTCAGTGGTGACACTCTGCTCCCAGGTTCACTTGTGAAGAGTCAGTCTGTGAAGACTGAAGATCATCAGTCCTTCCACTGACAAATAATGAATTTTCCTGTAGGCAGTTCCTGAGTTCTGTGCCCTCCTGTAAATTGCTCTGTTGGTTTGGAGCTCTTATCGACTGTAACGTGTTCAGAGCAAACCTGTGAATACTTGACTCTTATTTTGTCAGCTGTCATTGCTGCAGGTTTTTATTAGCACTGAATTGACAGCTTTGCATTTAGAGAAAAATATATTTACATATATTAAGGAGATTGTTGCCAGTCACTACTTTATGCACACCTTTATAGAAGGGCAGAAAAGAACAGATTCTATGGGCAATGTAAATTGATTAAAGGTTATCATGGGATCTTGGCAAAATGCAAGATCATCCAAACTGGTGCGTTCCCATTAAACCTTCCGCAGCCACACCCAATATGTTCTCTCAGAGGAAAAATGACAACCCTATGTCTAGGTGTACACTCTGCAGAGTGTAAGAACCTGAGATCTTGCCTAAATTCAGGTTTTATGTTCCTCACATGCACATTAACTGTAAACCTTGGGAATTCCCAATACAAAGTCATAATCTTTTGTGCTCCATGGATCTGACCTGGATGCTGCTCCGTTGTCAGAGCATTATGTAGGGCTGGAACTGCTCTGGGAATAGTGGGAGTGGGTGGGGCCAAGATGGGATGGTGGTGAGGGCCTGATGTCCACAATCTGCATGTCCAGAGGGTTTTTACTCTGCGTTTTACCTCCATGTATCTCATGCCCATTCGAGGATGGGGTGCCCTAGACTGACTCCTGAATCTCATTTTCACTTTTACCTGAAGTGTCTTTACAGTCCTCTCTGCCATTGTAACTTCTGGTCCTTCTGCAAAACTGAGGCCATGTTCTTCTGTGTAAAATGTCATGGTAACTAAAATCCACAAGGCTCCAAGTACTTCTTCTAATTAGTGACAGCATGTGATCAGTGCTATTTGTAGTGTGTAGAATAGAGGTCTAAAAGTAGTTTGTCCTCTTAGATGTTGCTAGTGTTACAAAGTGGGTATGCTAAAAGGAAGGTTTCAGTGTTAAAACTGTAGCTTGACATTAACATGTAAATATAACAAGCACAAAGCAGGAACTGAAGAAGCTGAGGTGGTTACATCTCCAAGTTTGCTTGTAAACAGCAGCTGCTGAGACTGCAGCACCCTTGTGTTCATCAGAGATCTTCCAACACCTCCAACTCCTTTGCAACAAATCTGGTTTTAAAACAAATGGCTAAAACTATCTGCACTCTGTATAAAAAATACCCCATGACTCCTTTAAATACACTGGATAGCTCTGACCTGGCAGTAATTCTTCCCTCTCCCCTGGCCAAGCATTACTTGAGTCAGCTGTGAGACGGTTTGATTATTCACATTCCACTTCCAGATGCAGAGGCCCAGCCAGCAGCCACTGCTCTGCAGAGCTTCCAGTGCCTAATTGTTTCTGGCAATGGCAACTGCCTTTCTTAGGCTTTTTTCTTCCTTCTCTCTCCTCAGCTGGCATTTCAGAGCAGTAGCTTTCATAATACATTAGCTTAATGCACTCTGAGCTTGACCACATCTTCCATTACCTCTGCTGCCTGAACCGCACATTGTCCTTGAACTCAGCATCCAGTATGAATGATTTAGACATATGAATAAATAAGCCTCTAAATACCCATGTCCTTGCAACAGCAAACCCAGATCAAACCTGTTGTTCAGAACAGCATATTGCTACAGACACTGAGTTGGTGAGCAGATGGACTCACATTCACAGGATGTGGTGGCATGATTCAGGAAAGTGAAGGGTAACTCATTTGAGCAGAGTTTGAAAGACATGTGGACTCTGCCATAGTCCCCCTTCTAGTGACAGCATAGCCAGTGTAAAAGGCAGAGTCTGTCACCACAATATGGCTCTTTTTTACTCAGCAGAATGCTCAGTTCATCTGAAAGGAGGAGAAACAATAGATGATTGTGTAACAAGCAATTCCTTCCTGAGCAACAAAGCCACGCGTCTCTTGAAAGTCAATCTTGCTGCTTTTGAAAGCCCCAGCTGGATGAATGCACTGTCTCTTCTTTGTCAGACCTGAAAAAGGTCTCAGACTGAAACAAATACTTCACGTCCTGTTGTTCTGGTCATTGAAATTGGGTTTGAGCCAGATGAGGTCTAGGGGAAGCACACCAGAGAAATCACAAGGCTACCGTGTCTCTGAGCCTTCTGGCTGCCTTACCTGCTCAAACATCCAAACCCAAACAATCCATCTTTGCCCACAAAGACACAAAATGGTTAAATGGGAAGAAAAAGAGATCTGTTATCTTGCATAAATCTGAAGGACTGGATTAAGACCACCTTAGCTGTAAGTACAACTCTGTCATGGTCCCTTTCCAGTCGGACAGGTGAGGGTAGGAACTAAGTCTGGCAGAGTAGGGAGGGATTTTTTCAACACTCTTAATAAAGCCTTGGGTGAATTTATGGAGACATAAACTCAAGGTTGGTTTACAGAGACATGAAATCCTATCCAGTAGGGTCTGCAGCTCTGCCTGAGGCCAAATGTTTTACTGGCCCCTCAATTAAATGATGGAAGACACATCCCAGGACTACTGTTGAGTTTGGAGGGCTGAGTGGAAAACTGAATCACTCCTGTCTGCCTAGAGGGGGGAAAAAAGTAGTTTTATTTTGTCCTTTGATAGTGCACTGTGGTTCCTTTTATCTTTATGCACACAGACAGGAATGATCAGACATTTCCTCCTCTCAAAGGAGAGATGGTAACAGCCAGAAAAGCAGTTTCAGGTCATGCTAATATTCACCTGTACAAAATAAATTTGCACGAGAAATGGGAGTGTGGGTGGGACTGGTGTCACTTGTCATATCTGAGCAGGGCCACCCCTTCCCAGGCCAAAAGCTCTGAGGGTTTGCCCACAGCAGCAGCACTTTGGCTTTTCACGTCCATAAACATTCAAACAGCAGCTGCATGACACAAAATTAAAAAAGGAGCTGGGGAAGCTCAGTGAAAGGAAATATATGGGGTATTTTTTGTTGTTTTTTACACTTTAACTTCAGAATACAAAATATCCCATGGAGTTTCAGTGTCCTACCAAACCATCTAAACCACTGAGCAAATCACTGAAAGAAGAACTTGTCATGTAAGTATATTCCAGTTTCTCAGGATACAAATCTATTAACATACAATAGGAACAAACCAAATTATGGAGATCAGAAAGTCAGAAAATTTTCCAGGAGAAGAGGGGTAAAAACCTCCTACATTATTCAAAGAATACATTATAATTTTTTCCCATTTCAACAGAAGTGCTATTGAAAGTGATCTTGTTTGGATGGTACATAAAAGCAAATGATTGTCTGACAAGTGCATCTGAGTGTGCACTGACATGTAGAGTCTTCCACTAAGGAGAAAGAGAAGTAAAACAGACAGAAAATAGTTCATTAATGACCAAATTAAATATTTTTAAGTATGGCAAGGAAGAACTTTGTGCAGAAAGATTCTTTGGAAATCAGCTTTAATTTTCAGTAGAGTATTATGAATTCAGGTTGTATCCAGGCCACTTTATGTGAGCAATCTAAAACTTTCCAAACAGAGGCAAACAGAAGTTCAGGCCCAACTTGAAGAGCATGAGCTCTGGAGCATCCAGGCCCAGAGGCACAGGGTGGCACCCAGCAGAGCACAGGCACTGCTGCTACATGATGTTTGTTAGCTCTCCAGCATTTTTCATTTGGAACCTTTTGTCACCCTTCACAGCTGCAAAATCCTGCAGCTTGGGTAATTGCTCCTGATTTCTCCTTCTGCACAGCTGCTCCAGGGGAAGATGGCAGTGTCCCCAATTTATAAACATCACCAGCATTGACAACACACTGCCACAGCAAATCTCAGCTCGGGCACTTGGACCTGGCAGCTCTGCCACCTACCAAGATCATTGTGTACGTTCAGAAAATTGTGGTGCACCTCCCAAATGGCCTCTGCATTTCTGGCAGGGATCCCAGACAACTGGAGGTAAAATGGCATGGAATTCCCAGCAATTAAAGCTGTGGGAGTTCCTGTCTGGGTGTAGTTGTTTTGTTTGTTTGTGGGGATTTTTGAGGGTGTTGTTTGTTTGTGGCTTTGTTAGTTTTGGGTTTTTTTTTTTAGAGTTAAAAAAATAATAGAAGCAGAAGCTAAGCAATAATACTCTGTGGTGTCAAGAGTAGTCCTTGTGTAAATGGGAACTTTTGTTGATGTTGGACTGGTTGTGCAGTCATTGCAATTGTAAAAAAGGAAGATGATGCAAAGGGAAAAAAGTAATTATTAGGAAATTTATTGGAGTAATTGATCCTGGTAATATCTCATATCTTCCATAAATCTGTTTAGCTCCTACTCTACTTCAAAGTGGCCCTAATTATTTTAAACCCCTCTGAACTTGCTCCAGTTTACACCCTTTTGTATCTTTCTTGTTCACTGCTCCTGTTTTTACCAGTTCAACACAATTCTCCTCTACCACTGCCTATGATGTCTCCGCTTTTTGGACATATGAAAGTTTTCTACAGTTCCTTTAACATAAAATTCCTGTTTTATCTTTCACCACTTCTCTGGCTCTACTTTGAAGGTCACTTAAATCCAAACACCTCATGTCACATAGGTAATGCTGTGCTTTGTGTTCTGCCAGTTGTGGACTGGGGAAGTCACTTTGGGACCTTGCCTTTAAGAGAACACCAGAAACCCACAGTGATGTTTTGTTATCCTCAGGGAGAACCATTAAGATTGTAAGCTATAAAACAGTACATGGGCAGATCCAATTTCCTTTGGACTGAGAAGCAGTGGGGTACAATGATGGTTAAAAAAATGGGTGTGCAAACCTTTCCCAGCTGTAGCAAGCACAAATTATGTGTTTTGTGAATCCAGATGATACATATCTTCCATCTGTTCTCAAAGGGAGCTGTAAAATAATCACCAAAACTATGAAGACTAAAAATATGTCAATGTTCTTTTGAGGAAGAAAGTGAGGCACAGCCACCAGGCAGGGACAGAGGCATCACAAACTGACTGAGCAAATAATGTGCATTCTGTTCTTTGCAATGAAAATTCTTTTGAGAATGATTGTTTCACTTGTGGAAAAATGTATTACTTCCCAAGGTGATCCTTCTGTCCCAGTACATGTTGCCAAGATATTTTGTCTTCAGAGCATGCTTTAAAATTAAAATTGATTTGAAACCCATTTTTACTAGGATGACAGGGAGCTAAGAAAGCCTCTCTCAGAGAAGCCCTTTCTGGTTCTAAACCCACCTGTTCCCAACCACAAGGGCCATGCAATGGGGTGCTGAGGCCTGGCAGGGTTTGGATTCTAAATCACCACACATTTGATGAATTTAGCAAGTGGAAACTGGTAACTTAGGAACATCAAAATGGCCATGTCAAATTTAGGTTGGGGCAGTATTATATAAATGTGATGAAAAAACTGACCCACAAGTTGAAAACTGATCTGCATCATTAAAATACAATAATAAAAGGTAATAGTTTCCAGCTAATTGTCCTGTGTCAGTAATACCAATGTTTTTAGCCACATGACCCCTGAATTGTGTCTCTGTTGAGAAGGGTACCCAGCTCTCACCTCAGCCACTGAGTGATAATGAATGAACCACTCATGGCACACGTTGGGCTGATGTTTAATGCTCTGCTTCTATGATCTAGATGAGCATGACACAGAAACCTGTGCCAAACACAATATAAGGAAGACAGATTCTTATCTCTCTGGTGACTTCTTGTGCCCACCAGTTCCTCAGCACTTTTGCATTGATGGCAATTAAAGAATGTGCAGTACCTTAAACCAGGGGACAGACACAGGATGTCATTTCTATACTACTACAGTACCTTGATACCACCTTTATCCCTGCATTTTACCATGTTGCCCTTGGCTGTATTTGGGAATCATAATTTGAAAATCTGGGAAAAACTTCTTGTTTTTACCTCTACAGGATGCTGCAGCTCTCCTGAGGAGTTGGAGATCTTATGTCTCCAACTTTAGGAAAATTTTCAATTTGTAGCTTGCTTCGTTCAGTAGAAACTTTTTTCTTTTTTAAATCAGAAACACAGAAATAAAGCCCTGAATTTAGGGATTTTTTTTCCATTTTAGATATCTTTCAGATTGATTAATAGGATCAAGTGGCAAAAGTACAGTTTCCACTCATGTTTCCATTTAGGATTGTGCTGTTCTAAAAGGAAAGTATTTTCTAAAATTATCTGTGTCATTAAAAAGTATTGGTGATATTCTGATTTTGTGCTCTCCCTAAACATCTTGGCATTTCTGGTTGGGACTGCTGCTCAGAGATGTGCTGTACAGCCAGAGCACCCAGCAGGATGCATTGGAACTGTTTTCAGTCGACTATTGAATGTCCCACATTCTTTCTAAAGGAACATCTGATTCCACAAATGTGTTTACTGTGAAGAGAGTGATTATTAGTGCAGTTTGATGTACTCTTCAAATGATGCACAAAAATCACCCCAAATAGCTACTCCTTTTTGCTCCTCTTTGCAGAGTGTGTGTTCCTCCCTTAGCACCAAGTTCCAGGCCAAACCAGAAATCCCTTTGGATTCACATTCCTCTCTGGATGTGTCTCTGAGGCAGAGTTGGTATTACAATATCCAGTGACTAGATATTGTTGGGCTACTTGTCAAAATGGCTGCTGCAATAAGCCAGCAACTTGTCGTAAAATAAAATAAAATAAAATAAAATAAAATAAAATAACCCCCAGTTAATTTACCTTTCAGAGTTTTATTGTCTGGTCAAGGCAGCAGGGCTTTACCTTTTCTCTGCTCAGCAGGGAGTGAGGATCCTGTGCTACCCTGTGTAACCACTGCTCTTGGAGCAAGTTTCAGGGCAATACATTGATATGACAACAAGGAAACCTGGTCTACAAATTTCTACAAACTCTGGTCTTCTGTGTTGGGTTTTCTGTGACCAACTTCTTTAATAAAGCCTGGTACTTGTTGCCAATTGTTTGGCCCAAAGACTTGTGTGCTGAGTGTGTTTGGAGAGTGAAAACAGCCAGTCTGTACCTCGGTAGTTTAGCTTGCAAATAACCAAAATACTGATTTCTGCTAATAAGAGATGTCAAAGTGTGGATTAGAAACAAAATTCAATATGAGGGGGTCCTAGTAAGAACTGGTCTTCCAAATGGGTCTAAACAGCTCACAATTACTCTCTCCCCAAGAGGATCTGGGATCTCTTTTGTAACAATCATCACTTTAAATCCCGAGGCCTTGCTGCAGAAATCCCTTCCCCAGTGGAAGGGAGACCCGCCTGTGTTTGTCATCCAACCGTAAAAAACATTACAGGTCCTCAGGAAGCAGAAACTGAATTCAGAGTATTCCTGTCTTGTAGCAAGAGTCAGTGCCAGGTAATGGACAGACACCAACCCAGGAGCCTGGAGAGCCAGGCTTTCTCCTTAAGTTCCTGTGTAATTTAAAGCAATTAACTTTTCTACCGGCCTTTTTTTTCCTCTTCCCAGCTTTTGTGTGTTCTAGATACTTGTAATCTGAAAGGACAAGGCCAGTTATTTTGTGCAGAACCTAGAGTGATTAAGCTTCAGTTTTACTTGGGGCTTTTAAGTAGAAGTAATCTTGTAGCAATTTTGCAGCTAATTCAAAATAAAGCTAGGATGCTGAAAACCTGTAAAGATCAGATGCTTATAGAACTGCTTTCCTTAAACCATAAAACTAAAAAAGATTGCTTGCCAATGAAGGAAAAAACAATTGATGAAAGACAAATCCTCATTTTAAAGATGGAAACAGAGGGATTAACATACTTGCAACTAAAAACAGCAATTAAAAGATAAGAAACTTAGAATTAAAGAACCCACAGAAACAAAGTGTTATAACAGCACTGTTTGCATTAAGAGTAGACAGGGATCATGGGATCGTTTAGTGAATTATCTTCACACAGGTTCTTGAGGACTGTAGGCTTCCCAATGTCATATAATGTCATTTTTAAAAAAACAGTCAGAGGTATTTCAGGAAGTTCCAGTAATAAGTGTTTTAAGTCTTGGAGCTAAAATCCCTGTTTGCATAAATGTTGTCAAAGCCAGCTGAATTGCTTCTGCCAGCTGTGAGCTGGAGGCCAAGTTTTCAAAGCATCTGAGGACAGAGACACTAAGGAAGCTTTACAGAGGAGTCCACCTCTCCTGGAGAGATGCTCTGCAGAAAGGTACCTGGGCATCTGCTGGGTTTTTAGGTGCTTGAACACACAGCTCAAACAGGATTGAAACCAAACCTCCCCCTACTCTCCTCTGAGAGGTTTCTTGATAGGCTGCTTGTAGCAGCTTGACGAGGTGCCCTCCAAAAACTAAAGCATCAGTTTATTTATTTGCTAGGGAGCAGGTTTGGACTAGACTCTCTGTGTTTGCAATGCAGGTGCATAGGAACTATGCATCTATTATTTCCTAATCTATTATTTGAATTGGGGAAGTGTGAGTTGGGAGAAGCTGCTTGAAATTAAAGCATTAAGTCAGTAGGTACAATGGAAATGAATGACTTGGAGTTGTTGGCTTACATCCTCACACATGAGGGTGAGAAACTGTCAGGCTGGGAGAGAAATGGATCCCTTCCCAGTGCAGATTCCAGCCTAACAAATTAAAAGGTGAAGAAATTATTCTTGATGTAACAGATGATTTCAAGCCATCATAAAATAAATTGATGGCAGAAAGATGCTGGATATTACTCAGTAGTGGAGAGGAACAAAGGATTCCAAGGTATGGTTCTGGAGGTATTTGAATATCCTTCCTTTCTGCTCAGCTGGAGTCATTAAAACATGAAGTGCTCTGTGGAAAACTCAAGGGAAATATGGGGTATGCCCTTAAGGAAGAGGAGATGGGAACCTCTTTGGCACCTTCAGAAAACATCCACACTTGGAGGAAAAAATAGAGTGAAGGAAGAAAAGAGCAGATTAATCTGGGGATTAAATTTTGCTGTGCACTTAAGAGAAGAGAGGTCAACTGCAGTGCATCTCCCTCACTGTCTGGGACCACAGACCTACCTTGCTTCTGTCATTCTTGACAGAGAAGAGAGATTGAAGAAGGCTGGTGAATGTTGGTGCTTGGATCACTGACACCTCTTGAGGCATCCTACAAGTGCAAGGGGATGTCCTGCTGTGCTGTGCACAAGTCTTGGTGCAGCCCTATGAGGCTGTCTCTTCAACTCCCTGGCATCCTGTACCTCTCCAGGGCACCAGCTCCCACCAAAGCTGGAAGCAATCTCCTGTCTTTCTGCATGTCTCAAATCTGGGACAGCCAGGAGCACTCCTGAAGGTACTTGCACAGACCCCAAATCACCCAGTTTCTTCCCTGGTTTGGACTGAGGCACTGG